>NW_026642428.1:0-537500 GCF_028554395.1 Pezoporus wallicus | reverse complement strand
CCCATGTTTGCCTATCATTAAAGAAGACCGAAAACATTATCTGTTATTTCAGGGGGAAAAATACAACTTTTTAGTTCATTTCATACAGATGAAAGCAAATTACAGCAAATCACCTCTCCACTGAATAGCGGCCCCCACATAATGACTTTATTTGCTTAATCCCCAAATTAAACGCCGTTTCGAGCGAGGGCCCTGTGTTATTACTCTCATCATGTCGAGAACATTTTCCTGCCGAGACCAATTTGAATAAAACAAGGGGCCTTCCTTGAACTCAATCAAGGAGTCATAATGTGGTGGGTAATAGAGGTTGCTGATAGATTTGCAGGCAAAAGTGTTATACCTAATGATGGGATATGGATAATAGTCCTCCTGGAGGTCCTGATGCGATTCCAGTTGGCTGCCAGATGCTAAAAATCAAGAAGAGCATTGATCAGTGACAGGGAGCTGTAGTGGATTCATCTAGTCAAACTTCAGCTGGTTTTTCCACTGTACAGTTAAGCCAGGCATAAATTATATTAATTGATTTAATTACATACTTAAAACATCTTCCCCAATTAATTTAATTAGGTGGCTACATGAAGCTACTGGCAGGGGAAGATTAGAGGCTGCTCACTTAATTAACAGAATATGAATGAAAAAAAAGCAAGCAAACATAAATGAAATTGTGAGCACTAATTAAGAGCCTGGCTGCAAACTTAAATACTTTCTGACAAAGTGGTGACAGGAATGGAGACGAGAGAGGGCTTTTTTTCCCAGCAAATTAAGTGCCACAAGGTATATATATAAGGAACCGAGGTAACGCAGTTAAAACATTGATTTTCTGACAGAACTACCGAAGTCAAAAGCAAAGGGACGTTTTCAGGAGAAACACTGCAACAGATTTTTGCAGCCACAAAGGCTGAATTGCTGATGAAGGATGAAATATGATACTCGGACGAGTGTATGGTTAAAGGGGGAAAAAAATGGGAACAGCTTATTGCAATCGCTGAAGCAAGAGATGTTTAGAGAAGCAGCGCTGCCGTAACAGCTGGTAGCACTGCACACCTTGGCCCTGATGTGAAAGCTCTCCAGGTGTCTCTGACGTGATTCCTTCAGGCTCTTTTTCACACGTGCCATGTGATTACACGAGCGCCAGGAAGAGCCGATCACACCTGATGCCCACTGCTGCTGCCGGAGATGGATGTAGGCCTTTCTGGCCTGGTAGCATCGCCATGTTGCTTGGATCTTGGTAGCGGCCATTTCAGTACCCCCGTGGCCTTTGTGTCTTTGGCCAGGTCGATTTAAGATCTTTTCCACAGTTGATTGATTCTTTATCACTGACAGAATGTCATTTTTGCTGGGTTTCTCATCACGCTCGAAGTCTGATGCAACTTCTGCCAACTTTTTACAGTTTATTGTAGCCAGTGGTACAGCATAGTCCTGGAGAAGCTTTTCTGTGTGCTCCAAAAAAGAGGCAATGCTCCCCCAAGATAGACAGTAATGTTGCTTGAATGCCAGAAAGCCTGGAGCTGTCTGGTCTATCGTGCCGTGGTAAACAGCCATGTCGCAATCGAAGCACGGATTCTGTAAGGGCTGACATGGAGATGTTTGTGGGAGCTGTGGGAGGAGAACAGCCACAGATTAAGAGGAATTGCCATTGATTGTAAATGAGTGGTCAAAACACATGACTGGATTACTATTTATGACTTAACTGTGGGAATTTAAGGATCTGAAACACACTCATGTTAATTTATGCATCATAACCACAAAGTGTAGCCCAGCTTTATCATAAAACCCACTGCCACACACAGACCTCAGAGATCATACAAGAGGAAGAGCATTTTTACAGAAATACAATAATTGCACATAAGAACTGTGATTTACCCAATATAAAAATCAAGCTCTACAGTGATTCACTGACTACAATCAGAAAGTATCTGCAATAGCTTTAGTCCACTGAGACTGCCTCTGCCTGTCCCAGAAGAACGGGTGACATCATGCCAATATAAATGCCAGCAGGGTCAAAATTGGAACAGAAATGTTTCTGCTTCTTAACACAACTTTGTGTTTACTGACAACTTCAGCCAGCACCACATTAGCTCTGATTTTCCATCCTCGTGCACTACTTTCAGGTAATTATTTTTATTTACATTAATAACTCATGCATCTCCATTTCTCAAGTTTGCTTTCTCTTTGATTTTCAGCTCTCCTCAATAGCACAAAAGTCAAAGTCTAGAAAGATCAAGCAAAACTCCAGACAGTTTGCTATGGCACACAATAATTAGCCATAAAAAGAAAGAAATGTCCCTTTTGCATGGGGATCAAGAACTATCAGCAGGCATTAAGCAGTCAAGGTCAAACACCCCTATAGTCTTCTGTAAATATAAAGGGAAACACTACATTTGCTTAACTGCAATGGGGGAGATTTAGATGAGACATTAAAAAACTCTTTTATAACAGTAAAGACAGTTAGTTAAGCACTGGAACAGATGGCCTAGGGAGACTGTGGAGTTGCTATCACCGAAAGTTTTCAGAACAGGTTAGAAAAACATCTGTCTGCTATATTATAGATACAGGTAATTCTGCCTGGAGGTCTGGATAACCTCCTAACATCCTTTTGAGACTTATTTCCTAAGAGTCTGTGAAAAAACAGACAAATGCTGGCAGGAGACTTGAGAAACTGGCAATATAAGAAGTATTTCCTATTTTACGTCAATATTCACTGGATTTGGTTGAAACAGTCCTGTACCAATTCGGTGATATTCAGTCACTTTCTAAACCATCCCTGGTGAAGTCAGTATTAAAAACACGAACAAAAGCCTCATCATCCTCACTGTCCAGATACCTGTGTCTGAGGGGGAATCTGCAGCTCGGGTTCCAACTGCTGAGCTGGATACGTCCACACTCGCTTTGATTTCCTTGCTGAAACCTTGGAGCTGCTGGATGGACGTCGTGCAATATTACCTTTGCTAGAGGAGTCTGTGTCATAAATTGCTTGCTTTGAGTTTGGGAAGGTGATGGTGTCTGTATTCTCAGCATCCGCCCTACTACTAATCTCACCTGTACCAAAGGAAAAAAAACATGATTGCAGGTTTCATTGTTAGAAGGGCAACAACAGCACCAAGTTGATACTCCTCCACCTACCATTAGGTACGGGCTCTCTCCAGTTTGCTCTCATGTCCCTGTAGGTTGCAATTTTCAGTTTCATTCTGTAATAATCTAAAGTTTGAAATATGCTAGCCAACAGCACAGCCAGGATAGCAATGGCAAAATGTCGGCACTCACACTCCAGGTTATTCCATATATTAATTTTAGTTTTCATTACGAGGACCTTTTGAATTTACATGATGGCTACTAAACCCACAGCTTGTTTTGCCAACATTCCTTGCCATACATGCCACAAGCAGCTGTAGCAATACATTTAGAGTACACTTTGTGATAGGTCAGAATCATATTGCCCAGAGAATATTCACTTACTAGGAGTCATTCATTTAACCACACTGCCAAAACAGACACTTGATAGCTGTTGTAAGTTATGACTCACACTGGTTTTACACTACCACCACCAGTCAGATCTTCAGATTCAGGTGCTTAGAATTTGGAACATGCAGGTAGGAACCTACCAGGATTTCAGAAATGAAAAAAGAAATCTGATTCCCATTCAATTGCAAGACACAGGATGCTCACGTACTTAGTACACCTAAGAATTTGACTCATTAGACAGCTGTTTCCTTGTGAGATAAAAGAGGGGCCTGAAAGTGAAGTTGCAGGTGCAATTGATGGTTGTTATCAATCCTTTGTACCCACCTACAGCTGATTTCTTGTGCTGCCTGTGAAATTCATGGAAAGGTGCTGCTTTGGATACAACAGGAGGTATCTGGAGAATTATCTTTGCTGCTGGATGGATAAGCCTTTGTTCAGTTAGGCTTGGAACACCTACAAGAAGATGACATTATTGAACAATTCATATATATTCCAGCTGTGAAAGAATTAGTAGCAGTAAAGAAAGAACTCAACGAAGGCAGACCAAAGTTATTGCAATTCCAAATCGGAACTAGAAAAGCGGCAGTTTTCTGTTATTGAAAAATTCATCTTTCAATATTCAGTATTTTACCTTCAAGGATGGTGAGCTTTGCCTATAAAATACATGAAAGATACTGTAATGGTGCTGATTCTAAGAAGAAATTATATGCTTTGTACAACGACAATTTAGTAAGCAGAATGGGTGAGAATTAACTTTTGTAAACCACAGTAAAGGTGGACTGGTTGCTAAAACAGTCCAAGTGCAGGGCTGGTTGAGATTGAATGATTCATAACCAGACATTAATGATAATTGTTTATCCTGACCATGTTTAGTCGTACAAGAACCCTCCATCACACACAATTCTTCTTTCCAGTAGCAACTGAACTCTGTGAATTACAAGATAACTGACTCAAGGAGGGTGACTGATGCTCAACATAACATATGCTGTGTCCTAAGTTAGCTACCACATGGAGTAAGTAGTGTGAAGTCGATCTCTACCCTTTGCAGTGTTTGAGATCACAATTCTTACAAGTTTTGAGGTGCCAGAAAATTTGATTACCAGATAACTGCTGCAAACAGCAAACAACATGCCCTACACAGCATAACTCTGGTGGTAGTGGTACCCAGGTGGGCTTCTGTGACTGACCTTTTCTTAGATCTTCTTCTAACAGGGGTAAGGGAGAATCCATGTAATGAAAGGTAGGCAAACCCCATAGGCTGCTACCTGCATGGCCCTTCACAATCTTCTGACTGCACATCTAGGAAGAGACAAAAACTTTTAACAGAGAAACCCAGGATTCGCAAAGACAGGCTTTTCTACTCCTGCAATAATAAATTGTATGTATATATCTATAATGCACACACAGACAAGGTACCAAAAGAAAAGGAAGTACTTTCAAATATGTAAATAACTTTTCTCTGGAAGGAATATCAGTGGAATTACAGTATGTGGAACTACTCAGAAATAGGTTAACAGTACCACAGGCTTCTGAAGTCCCAAGGTTCCTCAAGGACAGCAGGGGATGACACAGCCTGATAACGTGATGTGGAAACATGTGCCACGCTGGCTGTGCTAATGTGGGATTGAGGCTCCTTCACTTCCCCAATTAACCTGTGCTTGCCTGAAAAAACAGAACCTGCTGGTTCTAAGTGCCAGGAATTCAAGTGGTGACACACATCACTTTGGGACAGCGATACCGTGTGTCTCATTGTTACACTTACACACATAGAGCATTGCACAGGGAAAAGAATATATTGCCTCCTTATCCTTCAGTACTAGAAATACAAACACTGTGTTATCATCTCACGTTTTTGCCTCTCTTTCCCGTATCCCAAGTACCACATCCCATGCTTTTGTGGGTGACAACCTGTTACCAGTTACTCCATTACTCTAATGGTCAGAAATTCTCACATTGGATAGAAATGTTTGAACCCTACTGATGGGCTAAGGGGAAGAAAACAATGCCTTGTGCTAGGAAATTTTTTTAGTTGCTTTTTAAAGTACTATTTCATTATGAATGATAAAATACCTTAAAATAGTATTAAATGCACAAAAGCAGAGAGCTAGGAAATACTGTTAGAGCTGCAAAATGGGAATAATGGTATTTACCTCTTTCACAGAGCACATTGGGACATGCTGGTTTAAAACACAAGGTTTTAATGACTGATTATCATGCTGTGTACAGCTTTTAGTAGAACAGGATCCAGACTAGAACTTTGAGCACTGTGTTATAATTAGTGAATAACATCAACCGCCAGCTGCAGAGAAAGGGGCAGACAATTCTAAAGAACTGCTTATAATCCTAATAGGGAAATGAGATAGATCAAAATAAACTATTCTAATTTTTCCTTCCAATTTGTATAATAACACTGTCCACAAGAAACATTATGGAGATAGAAAATAGGTTTGCTTTATCATAATAGAGAATCTTTCAGAGAAATCATAGGCACTCATTTTAGTTATGGCCATTACAGAGCATTATGCTTTAAGGGATCCAGACGTATGAATCTTCATGTCCTTGTGTTCCAAGAAAAGCAATAAGCATAGAACAAAGATTAACTTTACACCAGTTGGCATGTAAGTGGCTTGATGCTGAGGAAAGAGAATAATAAAGCACACTTTTCCACTCACTCCCAGCCCCAGCAGTTTGTTGTGGACACAACAAAAATATATAAAATGAGATAAATTTAATTAAACAGTGACTCCTTTTCCAGGCTGTTGCTATGAGTAAAGCAGCACTGATTTTACTACTGGTCAGTTTTATCCTAGTTTAAATCCCAGGAGTTTTGTTATGACAAACAGTGCTATGAAACATACATATTTGATTTGTGCTCATTGAGATGTAATAAGCTACCAAGAAAAGCAATTCAGGTGGAGTGTATGAGTTCAACAGTAGCCTAGAGGCTTCTGGCTTTAACTGGAGATGGCTATTTAATTCTTCTTTGCTGTATCCTGTAATTTCTATAAAGTCCATGGCAAGGACTGTGCCACTGTGATTCACTGCATAGGACAGAAAACACTGTTCTGGGGCAGCTCTGTAGCTTCACTGTTACCTAAGAAAATCCCACCCAACCTGTACGCCCTCTCTGTGGTCTTTCCACATCCTATTTGCTGCATTGGGTGCTCTCTTGAAGCCTTCAGTGAGAGAGCAAAGCAAAACTTGACAAACTGCTTTCATCTTTTAGGTACTTTCACTAAAATTAAGCCAATTTGATTACTACTAATAAAAATAATACTGAAAACTGCAAGAAAAAAGGTTTACTTTTAGCATCATTGTACATTTTTATTACTATTATTCAGTGATTTAACTTGAAAAGATTGCAGACTTCCATCTGCTTATGTCAGTGCAATTCAAAACCTTTACTCACACCTACAGCTTTTATGCATAAACACAAAATGTAGTGAATTTAATACTAGATATTCCAGAAGTAGCAGGTCCTAGTTAGCATTTTAATGCTTGTAGTGAGACCCAAACCACCTCAGAAGCAAAGGATTGCACCCCATCCAGCACTAACCTGTAGGCACCTCACCCGCTTCCTCTCTGGCAGACCCCAAGCAACCATTACTGCTGATGGGAATGGGAATCTCGGACATTTTCCTTCATGAATAATGTCTTCTAAGGAAGTTTGTCATAAAGATTATGATGCAGCAAGAATGCTTTCCTTGAAGTCAGCACACAGGATACTGCTTCATCACGGGCACTTTTATAGTACAGTTTTATAGGGCTGGGAGGGAGCCCTTCATTGCAGTGCAGACTGAGGCTTCTTTGCCTTGAAACATGCTTGGGGTGTGTGGAAAAACTATTTTTTCCATTTCAAGCACTTCTGAGTGCAATTAATCTGGGTCAGGAGAAAAACAATTCTATTACCCTTCTAAAGGGGTTTTCTCCTGTGGATAAACCTCTCCCACTTGATTTTTTTCTTTTTGCTTCGTTTTAAACAGGGCACTTGTTGTAAGACCACAGGGGTTTTCTGATTAGTTCTCTATTTGTTTTCCTTTTACCCAGCAATATTTAACTAGAACAACTTCCTTTTTTAGATACATTTATCATACGCTCTTTCCCCCAGTAAAAGAATAAGAAAGTAGTATTAAATACAGAGAGAAGATGAGTACTATCTTGTACCAAAAATACAGTTTATCAAGCAGGAATATTAACTAGATGAGATTCGGTAAGTAAGTAAATAAAAAAGAGCTTCAAGCAATGGGAGGAAATCAGTTCAGATTGTAAAAAACTCCAGTGGAGTAAAGGCAGAGGTGCCAAGTGATCGCTCTTTGCTCTCAATCACAGAATCATAAACGTAGAAATGTTGGTTAGAAGGGATCTCTGTAGAGCATCAAGTCAAATCTTGAGTCTACTACCCACAATAGACCAGGTCTGCTTTGGTTTTGTCCGGATATGAACTGCTATAGGATTTCTTTGCATTTTATGGTTTCACAGCCTTACAGTCTAAAGGGATGTACTTTTTCTGTGTTGATTTACACCCTGAGCAGCCAAGCAAGGAAGCAGTATCAAAGAATAGTTTCACTCACTTCCATCATCTATCAGCTTCTATTGGGAAAAAGGGGAGAAGAATCTTGTTCTGATAATCAAGGCAGTAGCAATAAACAATAAATAAAGAAACTGTTTAACTCTGGTTTCAGATAACCAGATTTGGGTCCTCCAAGTCCAAGAACCAGCACATGCAATAAGTGCAGAAACACTGAAAACTAAGTAAAAGGCATATTCTCACCGGTGTCAGTGGAACTACTCTAATGTCAGATGAGTAAAATTTCTAAGTCTCTGTATGAGATTTAAAATAGGAACCATTTTTATGACTGTCTGTTTTTTTATTCAAGATGATTAATGCTATTTCCCTTAGATGTAATACTAAGATATTAATGTACATTATTTCCCCTCAGATTTTGTTTATCTACAGGAAAAAGTCCAATTTAAGTGGAAAGCCCAATGTTAAATCTTCAATATGGAGCAATTAGGCATCTTTAACAGCAGACCTTATATGTTATTCTTACCTACTTTAAGCTCAAAGTAACCAGAGATGGCTCTGAACTAATCATTTTCTACGTACATGGAAAAATCAAGCTTTGTTCCTCTTATGGCCTACTTCTAGCTCTCCCAGACATTTACCTCTATCCAAGTTATGCCATAACAGGTGCAGAGAGAATAGATGGAGAACTTGAGCGAATCCCACATCTGCTTTTTGAAACAGGCAACAGAAGCAGCACAGAAGGAAGTAAGAAAGATAATTGCTGGCTTGAACCACAGTATGTTTTACTTGTGGGCAAAGGGCCAGCTTACACGAGGCAGAATATGCAGGACCAACTTATTGGAATTCAGGGGTGGGCCTCCATTCTTGTCCGGAGACAGCTGTAAACCAGCAGCCCATAGCATCCCAATCAGGCACGGAGTTTTGTCAAGGAATGCTGATATGTACAGAACCAGCTTCAGCTGCACCCCTACCTAGCACAGTGACAGTCAATCTCCAATTCCAGATGACAAGAACTGGATAAAAACTTAAAACAAATGGTGACCTTTCCAAAGATTAATTTGTTTACCAACAAAACGGTCTATGTTTGTCATCTGAGATGGGGGTGACCTTCACATTCCCATTTCTAGGTTGAAAGGATGCTGACTGGAGTCATCTGTTAAGTTAAATCTCTCTCACCAATTATTTCCTTTTTATTTTTTAGTGACAAGAAGATTTTATTAATTCTCTGTGCTTTTCATTATGATTACATACCATAATACACATGCAACAAGCTTCTTTTGATTTACTGTAGTGTAACAGCGATTTGTTTAAGTCTCATTCTGCTACCACTGCCAAATTATGCTGGGACTGTAATTATAGCCACATGCATAGGTTTAAAACACAATCAGGTTTGCAGGACCAAAAGACCTGTTTTTTTTCTACAGCTTCTTCTAGTCACTTGAAATGAAAATAATTGCCCTGCTTTGCCTTACTTTATTATTTTGGAAATGAATAGACATTCGGTGATAAGCATTAGTTATTAGCTCTATGCAAATCCCGAATAAAGAATGAATAACAGAGGATATGATCAGAATGGTGGTGCTTAAATAAGTTAGCTTAAACCCTCCCCAACACAGAATCACTGCCATCACCATTAGAGCCACACTGTGTAAGATGCAACTCATAAAGGCTAGAAATCATCACCATATTAAATTTTACCTCATCAATAAATTAAAAGGTTCCTAAGTTTACAGTATAATATACATCTGTAAGAAAACAAGGACCAAAGAAGTGCCAGCATAATTCTGTAAGAGAACAGCAGTCCTAGGAAAATGAAAGGTGTAGTTGTGAATCCTGTCTACATTGCAGCAGTACATCAGGATTATTTTTGCTGCAATTCAGATTACTATTGTTTTTCCCATTGTAGACTCCACAGGAAGTACACGTATTTAATCATTATTTATTCATCATTTTTCATATGTTACCCAGATATGAGGTACAAAATAAAAGTGATGCCCAGTCTGCACACAGCGTTTCAAACAGAATTAGGGTCCTCACTTTAAAGTAACTACAGAACTTTCCAGAGGATAAAGCATTAGTGCTTATCAGACCCAAAAAGGTACCAAAGGGCAACAGATAATTGTTCTTAGTTTCTATCATAAAATCCAGCATCAGCAACTTTATAATACCAAAAGAGCAAGAAAAGACATTTTTCATTAAACAGTAAGATCCTTACTAATAATTTTTCCACCTACTCAAACAGCAGAATAATAAGAAGTCCGTGTAGATTTGTGCTGACCTATCTGGTCACCTCACAACCAGCGTGCCTTTAATCTCATCACATTTCTAAATGCTCAGGTCTCCTCAAAAACTCAGATGCTGACAACTCCTGGAAGCACCCTGAATGCAGGCAACCAGGCAATTAGATTTTAATTTACTTCGGTGAGAGTCCTTCTGCCACTGATTTCTTTTGGAGAGAATCTTTGAATAAATGTATCTATGTAGGGCATGTACACGGGTGTACGTGTGTGTGCGCCCGCGTGTGTGCGTACAAATATTGCCCTCTAATGGCTGATGAGTAAAACCAGGGGAGGAAGCGCCCAGTTAATTCTTGTAGGTACTTTAATTGATGGGTTTTTTCAAACTAAACCCCATATTTTAGACCTGCAACAACACATCAATTTATTTCAGTTACTGCTGGTGATCTATAATTCCTTTAAGCTCAAGTATAGCTCACATGTAACACAGGTGCCTTAATTCACTACCTCAGGAGTGGATTTTGTACATCTTATTGCAAAATTTTACTCCCAGTGAAGCCAGAACATTTCAAAACACAGATTGTGCCATGGGATTTGCAAACTCCTAAAAAGCATTTACTTCAGTAAACCCTGTAGGATGAACTAGATAGGAAATATGTACTTGGTTTTTCCCTGTCATGAGCAGTTCCTTAGCAGCTGTAAATATGTATCAGAGAGCTTGACTAATTCACACTAAAGGTTTGTAATTCAAGTCAGCATTAAGAAGTTCTCTCTGATCCGTGCATGTTTTCAGTGCGAGCAGTGAAACACATGGCTCTCTGCAGTAGTATAATATTCCTCCCTGTGAGTGTTTTAGAGTGGTTCTAAACAGCTATTAGCAATGATGCCTTTTTCTAATTAACTCTGTATCACAGGGTTAGACAAATCACCTCTTCATCTGGGCAACAGCTTTCAAAAAGCGTTTTTTACAAGTGGCAGCTTACAGCTGTGCCATTCACAGGTTCTGCTCATGTTCTTTAAAACCAAACACCCCAGAATGTCTCTTACAGCACTGGGCTTGCTTCATAATGCCTCTATTACATAGATTAAACTGTAGAAGAGGATCCTCGTGCGAGACCATTGGGCATATTCTTTCATGTGGACCACAGTGCTGTGCTAAATATCAATGTCCAAAAGTAGGAAGTTCTGAGGTATTTTCACTTAAAATAAAATTATTTAGAACTGATATGTATTACCCTTAATAGTGAAAACTAATACATATAATAAGCCCTTAAGATAAAATTAGTTACTTACAGGAGCAGATTTTTTCTTGGTTATAAGTGGCAACTTGATCTCATTGTTGTGTTTTAAACCAGCTTTATTATCAGTGTTCTCTGGGTGAAGCATAATCTTCATATCCATTTCCACCTGCTGCTGAAATACACGATGGGCATTGTCTTAAAAGCACTGCGCTAGGACAGAAGTGTCTTTAAGCAAGAATTGGCCAACATGTTAATGAATTCGCAAAATTATGACAAAAACCCATGTTGTTTACTATCCACACTGAACTGGGCAGACAAGGAAGAAGTGCCTTTTGAATAACAAGGCATACAACTACTATTCACATACATGTTTTGCCAAAATTGGTTCAAGTAATTCCATTAAAAGCTCTGAAATTTTCACATTTGCAACTCTTCGAGTTAAATTCTGAGTGGAAAGGGCAATCAGGTCGGACTCACTTGATTAACATAGGTCATTTGTGAATTCCATCTTCCTGGGTTATAACAAATGTTTTATACACCCCTATCTATTGGGATAATGTTATATTGCATTCTTCCCACAGATTACAGTGAGAATCCAATCCACCTTGGCTATGTTTGCGAGAGACTTGAATTCAGGAGTCACTGACCTGATGGACCAGAACAGCTTCTTTGGATTGGTTATGGCCCATTGGCTCCATGTAGATAGAGCACTTGCTTGTAAGTAAATGAGGAAATAAAAAAATCCTTATAGTAATAAGAATGAACACATAGTAGTTTCCTAGTGTACTGTGTTAGCTGCATGGAATGGATTCCACTCTTTTGCTAATAAAAATTATTGATTTAAAGCCCAGTGGTCAAAAAAATACTTTTAAAGTTTCCTGTTATGAGAAGTATCTAAAGCACACACTTGTTCTAGAAAAGCCAGAAGTGGTGCCATGTATTTGTACTAGAGTGGAAGTTTCTTAAGTTGAAAACATTTTGGTTCATCTCAAGGCATGTGCTTTAGTTTATATGTGGATTTCTATCTGGTCTATGAGCATCTCCCAATACTTTTATTGCAGTAACACTCTTAACAAGACTCTGCACCCAACAGGGTTTATTTACCAACCAGTGCTAAATAAGGAGGAATCCTTATGGTGAATATGCTTAATTCCCATTACATGAATACAGGAATACAAAAAGCTCTCTTACATAGCAAGATCCACGTCAACATATTTCTACACAGGAACTCATATACTTCTGTTGTGTGAATGTAAAAAAGAAAAATTATGAGAATTTTATTTTTGACAAACAAAATATGCCAAAAAAGTTCAAGAATCATGAGATGTGTATTTGAACTATTAAACCATTGGGAAGCACTAAAAATGGTTTAATTCATTTATCTGCACAATATAGTCTCTTCTTTTGATAGTAATTACAAGCAGATGTATCAATGAGATGCTCATTTAGGTTTGGGTTTGTAAGAACAAAAGTTATTATCCAAGCCAATTACTCTCTTACCCACATGGCTGCACAGAGACAGAAAGTTCAATTTTCACCTCATCAGTGATTTTGTGGTATTTATTTTATTACTATAACCCACCACTGTACAGAAAGGAAACTGCTTGTGCTATTATGAAAGAATTGGGGGGAAATTGAATATCTTCTCAATTAAAATAGGAGATGAGTCTCAACACAGACTCCCCACCCAGACTGAGAGTGCAGTGATCAATGCTGCAGTGGCAGATTCCACACAGGATAACGACAGTTGAAATGCTTAATAAAAAACCACCTGATAAAAGTTACTTTGTCAGCTGAAATGTGTGGCAAGTGACAACTCTGCATTTGCAGGATGTGGAGTGGATGGTATCATGGGTCTCTTCCATCCGTACCATCCAAAGTCTTAAATTTAAGATGTTTTGAACCATCTTGATGCAGAAAAAGAACATATCGGAGCATCCAGAACAGGTTGGTATCTTTGGTACAATGAAATGGTTCAAACCTTATTCTACTTCAGCGCAAAAGCTGTTTCAGAGTGGAGGGCATTTTTACCATTAGTATGCCAATAAATCTGATTCACTATGTAATTCTGTTTTGCAGATGAACACGGTACCTGGCTTCTAATAGAGTCAAATTCCTTTATGAATGGCCTACATTATATTAATCTTCAAAGTGATCTGTATTATGGGTAAGTAAACCACTTTTCATGTCTAGCTATTTGTTATTTGCATATTTTAGAGCCCTCTAGAAACATCTTTTCAGTCACATCTTTAATTCTGTCAGTGATGAGAGAATATTAACTTCTACTGTATATTCAGAACATCACAGAAAATACCAACTATTAGGAAAACCCCCACCCAAACGCCAAAGCTGCACAAGCATCAGCTTGGCTGGCTTCGGTTCAGTGTATTTAAAAAACTAAAACAGAAACTGAACTTCTACACTTACCAGTTAAGGGCAACAGTGGCTTTTCAGAGGCTTTACAGTTACTGCCCAAGGAAGAACCATCTATATGGTTCTCAGGCTTTATTAGAAGAAATCCAATTACAAAATAAAGGGGGAAGGGGAAAGTGCTTCACAATTCCCCCCGTGAGCTGGATTTGCAGAGTCTTATGTGGCTGCTGCTATGATTCACAAATACTCTGTGTGTGAGTAAATAATTTTAAGCCTATTCTGACACCTGTGGGCAAGCTATTTCCCATATGACAAGTCTTCTAGCAATGGATATGTGAAAATAGCATCTGTGCTTACTTGACTCCATCCTTTTTTTATCCTAACTACTATAAGCACAACTTATGCTCCATTTCTACTCTTGCACAGCATACTGTGGACAGTATTACAATATTACTATGTGAATTATTAATTTCCCTCAGAACTGCTATGAGTTGAAACATTGATATCTTCAAGCCTATTTACCTGGAAATACTGTCTGCAAATGGAAAACTATTTATGTCTTATAAAGGTGACTACCTTATACACGAACAGAAGTCTTTCCCGCAGTTTACCGTATCTTTTATGCAAATACAAGACAGAGAACCACTTTTAGTCTCAGACACCACAAACGCTGATATCTGTGCTCATGCTATTCCAACATACAGTTCCATTTTATTTAAACACGCTACTTGCAGAAGCCCGGTTAAGCATATGGTATTTGAAGGACTGGGACCTTAAAGCAGAACAAACATTTGGTTTCATACTCTAAGAATACGCTTGGGAGGGGAGGGGGGAAATAAAGAACAGAGGGCTTGTGGATGCACCCAGGATGATACCAACGTCCTTCCTAACTTAGATTTTATCCCAACTGCAAGGCTGGGAGAAAGCTCATATCTCTCAGCCTGCTCATTCTAGTGAGAATCTTTTTAACGCTTCAGTCACAGACGGTATATTATCAGAAACTGGATCCATGAGGAATCAGAACATAACATTATGGTAACCTACAAGACACCAGTCTGCTCACTGAATGTGGTCTCTGCCAGAATAAGCACTGTGTTATTTCTGACCTGTGACCCTGGAGACATGCGTAGTGCTGATTTGCTGTACACCTGCACAGTCATGGGCCCAACCGGCACTCGTGGTACGATGAGCTGTTTCTGAGAAGCACCAGGATGAAGGCCCCTGATTTAGAAAGAAAAACAGTAAGGTTTTAAAAATTCCTTTGATTTCACTGTTAAACCCATACTGCTGCCACCCGGCTGAGTCCAACAAACTGAATTTAAATTAGCATTTAACAAAGGAAAGATCACAGGACTTAACAGGAGGTTGTCGTAGCTACTTAGAAGTACATTTACTTCTGTATTGTTTTTAACTTAAACCAAAACCAAACCAGCAAATGACCAGAATAACCTCATCTGGGCCAATACTCCCATTTGCTTTACAAGACTCTGAAACCCCAGTTTTTCTGTCCCGCTGCTTGCATTTGTCTCTGCAATAGACCAGCTCTTTCACTTACCATTTAGGGGGCCCTTTTGAATGTACTTCTTTATTATCAGCAGAAGAAATAGTTAACTCTTGTCTGTTTATAGAATTTAAATAATTTTCAGCATGTTTCTGTTAGAGGGAAAAAATAACGTTTAGAGTATTACAAAGGTATGAGGGATATTAAATTTACTTAACTCAGTTAATATTGCAGTCCAGGCCTTCCCTTGACTGAAAAGGTGATGATTTTGTGCTTCTGTTGGACTAAGTCTGATTTTGGCTGATGGGCACAAGATCAGGTAATTCTTATGACCCAAACAAAAGGAAATCATCCTTCGTCTTCTGCTTGTGCTCTATTTTACTTACTCTGAGCCCAAGTTCAGTTCTTTCCCTCACTGTTTCGAGGTCACTGATATCCACAGTTTCTACATTTCTTTTCAAGTCAGTATTTTTCATCTTAACTTTAAGCTTGTGAAGTTCTTGCACCTAAAAAACAAGTTATGACAAAAATCATACCCATACCTTTAACCAAAACCAACGTTATGTAGCAGGACTTAGCCAAAATTCAGTATTTCCTAAATACAAGAGAAAAAAACCGTGGCTGTCCATAACTTCTGTACTTGGTAAGAGAATAGAAAGGCGACAACCCAAGCCCTTATCCCAAGGTCACCGTCGCCTCACGCAGGGGCTGAGCCCTCCCGTCCCCTCAGCAGGGGCAGCGGGGTCCCGTGGGGGTTCTGCCGGGGCCGCTGCGGCGCTGCCCGGACCCACCTGCCCCAGGCCGCCTCCTGCCTCCGGCCGCGGCTCCGCGAGCCCGGCCATGGCGCCCGCCGCCCTCGCCCCTAGCAACGGGACGCGCTGGCCGGACCGCACCATCCGCCGCGCCGCGGGGGGGGGGGGAAGCGAGGGCTGTCCCCGTCCGTCCCCCCCCCCTCGCCGCTGTGTGGTAGCGGCGGTGCCGGAAGGGGCGCGGCGGCGGGCGCCATGGCGGCGGCGGGGCCCTTCGCGCTCGTGACCAGCTGCGCCGCCGGCTTCGCGGCCGAGGAGCTCGTCAAACGTGAGTCGCCGCCGCCGCGGGGCCCCGGCCCGGCAGCCCCTCACCGCCAGCCCGCGCCATGAGGGGAGCCCCGAGGGCTGCTCTCCTCTCTTCCCCTCCCCTCTCGCGCCCTGGGCCTGCGGTGTTTAACCGCCTGCCTTGAGGAGGGAGTCGGGGGCCTCCTTAGTGCTTTAAGGAAGTAAGCGATTTAAGGGAGGTGGTACAGAGCGCAGGTTGTGTGTTGTACCCTCTGTACCAAGCAGCAGGCGGTAACACCGCAACTGAGGGGAAAAAGGAAACCGCCCATTCCATTGGCCCAATTTTAGATGTGAACCAACAGTCTTCAGTTGTACCTGGACTAGATAATTCGAGAATTGCCTTGAGGGTGAATAGGAATAGGACTTTTTAGAACAACAAAGCAAGGACAGGTTCATGAGACCATCAGGGTTGCTGCTGGCCATTCACTTGCGGAGCACAACAGTGAACTTGTTTCTCTGGGACAGGTCCGTGGCCCAGGTGGCCTCAGGAACAAGGGGGACACCAGAGTGGCTCAGGAGTATAGGCAAGAGAAAAACAAGAGATGGGTAAATACCATCCCTTTAGTTTTATCTTTCTATTTACGGAGTGAACAGACTGCATTAGACCTTAAGCATTGTCCAGTGCTGAAAGTCTAAATTCTAAAGGTCTCTTGCTTTCATGTGTCATACTATTTGTTGCCCCGGTGCAGAAGCATAAAGAAAGGGAAAACTAAACCCCTTCCTTTCTGCAGTTATTACAGTTGTAGATTACAGTTACTCTGTATCAAATGCATAGAATTCCTTCCAAAGGAAGTGGTTTTCTGGGCACCCATTTTTCATTTTTATTGCCTAAAAAAAGAGTAAGCCCTGAAGTAGAGAAAATCCTGGTGGAATTTTTAGCAATTGTAGAATCAGGGGGATTCCAGGAAGCAGCTGTTTAAATCTGGGTGGTTTTGCCATTGCAACTTGTTAGTACAGCCTTGCTTTTTAGGGAGCTATCACAAACGGTTTGATGTGCATCCTGAGATGTGCAACTTACCAACACCCTACCCCCTTGTCTGGATTTGTTCTCAGCTGTCTGAGTAAGATCTTACTTGGGACCTCCTAAAGCACAGGGCAGCCCCCAGGGACTGGCTTCTTCCATCTCATTAAACCACATTTTGAATGAACAATAACAGCACCAGCTCTGCGGTCAAAGGCTGCTCTGTCACAGCAGCTGGGTTGATACTGAATTATTTAAGCATTCCATAAAAAAGAATATTACTATCAGTCGTTGCTTATTTTTGAGGAAGGGATAAGTGAATATTAAGGTATTATTCAAGGTTCCTGTAGTTTTCCTTTGATTATTTTTCATTGTGAAATTAATTAAGTAAAAAAGGAAGGTGAATAAAAAGCATCACAGAAGAAAGTCTTAAAACTTCAGGGTTTAACTAGTACTCACTTTCAAATGTCTCTTCTTCCACTGTTTTTCAGTACCAAAACTGGAGCCTTACAGGCAGTCTGTGTGTCCTCTGGTTGGGTGGTTTCACAAAAGACATTAAAACCTTCCTGAAAGAAACATGATGATTTACTAAAATAAATACCACAAGAATTTAATTTTCTGCTTTAGATAACAAGTGAAATCAGATCAGCTCCAGAAGAATGAGCAGAACAAGCATTGTGAAACATTCAAGGACGTACTGATAAGGCCAAGGCAGCTCTGGCTGAAGGGATTTGGTGGGTGGAAGCAAAACGCTGGTGCAGTTCTCGGAACTTGTGCTTTTACTGCATGAAAGTGTCGCACCAGATTAGAGACATTATTTAGTAATGGATTAGAGCTGAATGCTGAGATTGGGACCATTATATCAGCACCTCTGAGGCAGTACACTGAGATACAATATATTTGGTTAAATATGCTATTAAATACTGTGTTGATGGTAGGGCCCATAGAGCAACTGAGTTTTGAGTCTGTACCACAAACATGAAATGAAACTGGTATCATCACTGCTTCTGCCACTGTGTTGCTTTATTTTTCTGGTACATGCTCTTTTTAGGAAATTCTGTCCTGTAAGTAGAAAGATGCTGCTTGGAGCATTCACTGTTAGGAGGTGTATGAGAACTGATCTCTCCTGCTGCTTGCCAGAACTTTCCAGGCTAATTACAAGGCTTTTCCCAGTGTTCTCATCCTGTTAAGTGGGAAATAGCTTGAGGATGAGAAGAATATTCGCTAGACATACTTTAATTCGTTCACATTTCCATAGGATTTCCTGAATGCTTATTGCGTGAGATACTGTGACAAAACAAAGCTATTTAAAATGCAGAAAATAGGACTGGCTTTTCTTTTAGATGTATTTATCCCAAATTAAAACAGAAAATGATTTAGTTTTTAATAATGCTGGCAAATAGATAAATACTGTCTGATGTGATTTCCCCCCCCCTTTTTTGGCTATTTAGAATCATAGAATAGTTAGGGTTGGAAAGGACCTTAAGATCATCCAGTTCCAACCCCCCTGCCATGGGCAGAGACACCTCACACTAAACCAGGTCACCCAAGGCTTCGTCCAACCTGGTCTTGAACACTGCCAGGGATGGAGCATTCACAGCCTCCCTGGGCAACCCATTCCAGTGCCTCACCACTTAGGACTGCCCTTCTCCCCCACAGCATATTTCTTGTGTCTCTTCACTCCTCGTGTAATTTGCAGGAGTATTTTTTATGGTGTATTCCACCAGGTGGCTCTCAAGGCCCAGAATGTGAGAACTACTTGGTGTACCTACCAACTAAGGGGACTTAGAATCATTTAGGGCTTCATAAAAGACTGAATTGTATTCTTACAGTATGTACTCAATCTGGAAAACACAAGAAAGAGTGATCAATACCTTAATCCCTTTGGAAAACACCCCTTCAGTCAGGAGTTGGAATGGTTCTGAAAAAGGTATTACTGTTAAACACACAATATAGTCAAAGCGCTTAAATGTCAGTTGGGTATTAGAGAACAGGGAACACTGCTGCAAAAGGCAAGAGATCAACATCTGGGTCTTTGATTATTGTTCAACTCTCTTAAAGTCCCTTCTGGTCTCCAGTTCTCCTTTTTCAAAAGGATTTGCTGCCTTGCACTGGCAGAACATGGAGCCTCTGTATTACAGAAAGGGAATGGATGTTGGGTTTTACAGTTCTGCAGTGTCCTCTTCTTTATCTTCTGAATCATTGTTTAATTTATGTTGTCTGAATGGAAGATCACAAAGGTAAAAGTCAGCAAGTTTAAGTCAGTGAAATGATCAGACATGTAAATAACTGAAAGGAGTTTCCAAAAGTATTGGTCAGAATTTTGTCCACATTATTAGAAATTACAGATACTGCTGAGTGAGGAAGGGACACAACCAAGGAGCTTTCTGAAAAACCAAAGCTGGTGACTGACTGCCTGGAGTGAGCCATAAAGCAGCAGTCACTGTCTGTTACTGGGCTGAGCCATGCACTGATCTCGTGTGCCAGATGCTGTTTTGTTCTTAAATGGTTTTCTGGTAGAAAATGGGCAAACTGAGTCATGGACTGGGATAAACTGGAAGAAGAGAATTGTCCATGTCCAAGAAATGTGGTGATCCTGGTATAGGTGGGTGTTAGTACAGGGGCTTCGGAGACTGCACGGGTGAATAGTGCCCTTGCCCGTGGCAGGTTATAACTGAGGCTGATACTGGAGCTGCCTTAGAAATTGTCTTGTTTGGTCCCTGGCCTCAAGTAATTCACTGTGAATGAGGAAGCTTCTATTGCTCCAAAGTGCTTTTGTACGCAAGTGTGGGACACAAGTACAGGAATGTCTTAATTAGCATCAGCACTTATTGGTAAGACTATAAAGGTTATTTCAGTAAAGTAAGTGTCCAGCATTAATAAGTGCAGTATTTGTTGGAGGACCTTGAACTCTAAATCATGTTTCTGAGTTACACTAAGCAATGTTCTTTTGTGGCATGAACTTTTCCATGCATGTTTTTAGTACTCTTTAATGGTGCTGCATTTGGAGGCTGTTTGAATTCCTGTCATCCAGACAAGCCACTTCTGCCCTATGAAAAGGCAAGCTAATTGAGACAGCCCAGCAGGCCTGCCTACTGTTGTGGTCACAGAGTGACTCAGTTGGTTTTCCAGGCTCTTTGCATGGCAAACCACTGACACTTTCAATGGCTGAGGAGTTTAAAATTAAAAGTGAGTAACTCCAACTCTGTTAGAGATGAGGTTGACAAGCTGCCTCCTTCTTGCCAGATTAATTTTATGCAAGTTTATTCTGTATGCAAATAGAACTTGATGGGGTTTATTGTGATTAATATCCTCTAAATCAGATATGAAAGTGTTCTCTCTGAATTTACTTCTTTTATATTAAAATACAGGCTGTCCTGGAAAGAAATTTCTGGAATCTGGAGGTGGCAGATGTAATCCTTTAAACTAGCTCCAACACAGACTATATCCTTGACAACTCGCTTTGAGCTGTAGTGTGTTTCTTTTGTAGTCTCTGCTTGTTTACTCTAAAGGGCAAAACCTAATGGTTTAAGTGACTTTTTGTGGCAGAGAACTATTTAGAAGATACCCAAACTACATTTGGTTTCCTGCCATGAGTAATCAGGCTGCTTTGCAGTCATTCATTACAGCCCTTCATGCAGGCTGAGGCATAGCAGGGCTGAAGCCTTTCAGAAGGTTCCCTGCAGCCCTTCGAGGTTAGTGTGCAACACCCATTTTGACTGGGAGAGAAATTCCACAGGGGACTGGCAAAATCTCTTTGGATGAATGGTGGGTCATCAGAAGCACAATGGGATGAAAGACAACTGCTTAAAATACAGGAACCAGTGGCATGTAATAGGAAATAGGACATGGCCTCATTCTCCTAGCAGTACTTTGAGGCTGAAATTTGTCCATGAACTCTTTTGTGAGGGGGAAAAATAATCACTTCCAAAGCAAATGTAAAAGTTCTTTCACACTGGCTTTTGAAAATTGTTCTGCAAGTTCTCTCCTTTTGTGTTCTTGCTAGGGTGGCTCACTTCACTGCAGTGACTTTTGAACAGACTTCCTTTCCTCACCCTCTTCTCCTCCCCCCTTTGGCTTTCCAAGTCTTATTACTGATTTTCTGGGTTTCAGTAATTTCTATGGCCTCCTTTATTCTTAGCTTCTTGTGGCACTATTTGGGGAACAGCCTGTTCTAGCCTCTCCAGGAACTGTTTCTCAGTACCTTCAAAACCTAACCTTTAAGATCTCTGAAGCCCCCATATACTTAATTTCTGTTAACTCTTCTGATGCCCAAAGCAGTTCTAGCTGACTCAGTCCTATACAACCGACCTGTGCCTTAAAGGGTCTGTAAATTTGTCGAGCTTGAGCAAGATATTCTGCCCTTTCCAGCAAGGTATGGATGGGTTCTTCTACCGCAAACTATAATTCACCTCCACCAGGTGGCTGTCATGCTATGAGCGTGCCCTGTGAGGGTTGCTCCCAGCACGCAAAGGGCAGTGTTTAACATCACATTACCAAAACACTGCCTTGGATTTTAATTGTCGAGCTCCTACATGGAATTTAATGGGAATTACAACTCAATTGTAGTAACTTGCTTTATTTTCTCATTAGTTACCTTCAGGTTTTGGTCACAGTCAAACAGTTCTTTACATCCGAATGAACATGCAGGGTTTGTTTCTGCTGTAATAAAGTTTAGGTATTGTCTCCATACATCCTGTTTACAGGTAACGGGTTTGAGGCTAACACATTAAAAGGCATTTCCAGGAAAAAGGTTTCTTTCTGAAGAGCTTCTGTACCACATTTTATTTTGAGAGCCAGACAGTAAACTCTTCTGAAAGGTAAATAATGAACTCTAGCACAGAGTAACAGATTGAGGTGGAATTTTTAAAGATCTGAAACAGATACTGTTTATTAGAGTAAGAAAAGATGGCTCTGTACTGGCATTCTCCCAGCTTCTCTACACAAACTCTTTTCTTGATGCTGGTTTTATCACCCACCTCACTCATTTCCTTTTATACAGGTATCACAGGAAAAGATGACATTACTGTGGGAGCAACTACAAGTGGAAGAGTGAAGTTTTACCCCTGGACAATAGATAATAAATATTACTCTGCAGATATTCACCTGTGTGTAGTACCAGACACATTTCTTGTTACTGCAGATATTGCTGAATCAGTGCAAGCATTTGTTGTGTACTTCGACAGCACAATAGTAAGACTCCTCTGCTTCCTTATATTGCTTTACCTGTATGATATAGTTGCCTTATCACAGTGCTAACCACAAATTACATTCTTTTATCTTGTGCCATCCATTCCTTTTAGGCTGTTGTACTTAATTGTCAGTAGATCAGTGTTAAATTATTCCTGCTAACAATAGAAGGTGTTTTCTTTCCTTTTGCTATTATACTCCAGGTGGAAGGGAGGGTTTTGGGGATGCAACTATGCCAATGAGTTAGGCAAATTTTCCCACCATCTCCAACTACTCCTAGCATATTTCCTTACTTCATTTTATTCTAATAATGATTTAAAACTAGTTTGAAAATCTAAAGGATTTGAGTCTGTATTCCAGATAACTTTGGTTTTTCTCCTTCAGAAATCTGGACTTGATAATGTCTCTGAATGGCTTGCCTTGACAGAAGAGTGGTTACCAGAAGTCATGATCCTTGTTTGTAATAGAGTATCTGAAAATGGTATGAAACCCACAGAAGTTCCATATTAACCTTGCATAATGATCCATTTTCTAGTTAAATCAACACTATTGCGTCTCAAAATATCAGTGCAAGACTGAGCTCTAGATTTGATTGAGAAGAGTCAGGTTACTCTTATGACCAGGAATACAGGTTTGCTTTGGTTCTACATCAGTATACGCAACACAACAGCAAGCTGTAAGGTGCACGTATGTCCCTCTAACTGAAGTCAGCTTCAAACCTGGGGTTAATGGTCTTCATTCACTGTGGCACTTCACTTACACACCCATTTGAGTACCCATTGCAAAGCCATTTGATTTTATGGTAATTGCAAAAAAAAACCAATTCTTTTTGCTTTTTGGAAGCTTTTGGGAATCAAATTCAAAAATGAAGGGAGGACCCATACCAGCTACCATATACTGATTTCCCATACAATCCAGAATGAGCAGACAACTTTGAAGGAATAAAATGTAGCTGAACATTCAGCTACTGGTATTAGTCTCAAATGTGTATCTTCACTATGCATTTTTGTTTCCCAACTTCAGGTGTTAACAGACAGAAAGCTCAAGAATGGTGCATCAAGCATGGCTTTGAACTGGTGGAACTTAGCCCTGAGGAACTGCCTGATGAAGACGGTAGGACTGCTACTTCTCTTTTAACTTCTACAATGAAAAAGCACACCAAAATCTCTCCTGAACAATTGCAAGGGGCATAACTTTATTTATGTGCTACATGATTACAGCATGGAATGCTCCCAGTTGGTGAGGCTTAGCCTCAGCTAGAAAAGGTCAGGAGGAGGAGGAGGAGGAGGAGGTTATTTCCTCCAAGAAATTCCATTTGTCTCCTCCCAAATACAGCTGCTGTTTATGTAGCACCTACATAAAAATAATATCTGCTCCTTTTTCTGGCACCAATCCTAGGACTGTATTGATCATATTCCACTTTGGAAATAAATCTAAAAACAGGAACCAGGGCAGGAAAATTCTTAAGAGAAGTAATTCTGATGGTGACATGACAGGCTGAAAAGGAGATTGTTAAAAACACCTCAGAAGAGCATATGCAGTTACACAGGAAACAAACCAGTTTCAGAATCACTGGCTGACCATACATTTATAACCTGAAAAAACCCATCCGAGTCACAAGAGTGATGTGTGATGTTCCACTCTTGAAAAGTGACCGTGCGCTTCCTGACAACCTTATCAGCATCAGCCCAATCTACTCATTGCAGTGATACAAAGACAGTGTTTACATCTTACCTCTACAGAACCAGAATGAGATAAGCAACTCCCATTTCCAGGCCTGAGTGGAATTAGTCACCGACATTTGCTCTATTTCAGGTTCACTAAGGATGTAGCTATCACCAGAAAGAGTTTAGTCTAAAGTCCGAAGCTAGAACACAAGTCCCACCCCTTCTCCATGTAAGTGCCTAGATACAAATTGTATCCTGGATGGCCAAGAACGCTCCTTCTCTCCCCACCATGTCTTTAAAGTGCATTTGTTTTGGGGACTTTGTTAGTCAAGTAGGGGGGGTGGAGCACTTCTGATCCATAGAAACCAGAAGAATCAGAAGGGGATATCCCTTAGAAGTGCTTTAAAAGGAAATGCTAGCAACATTGAGTTAGTTTTCTATTAATTGTTGTAAAGAACAAGCTGTTTACCACTTAATGGAAGTAACAGGAAGAGTAACAAGTCAGGATGGTACTCTTTGGAGTACTGCAGGGGAGGTGGAACTAGATGATCTTACGGTCCTTTCCACCCCTAACTATTCTACGATATGTTCTTTCCTGGGTATTTAATATGGTTGTTGGTGCACAGGAAGAAGAGTATTCCAGTAAGTAACATATTTACCCCATAAACACACTTTATGAATTATAGAAGATAGAGTGGATGCAGTAAACATACTGGGCCGTGATCTGTTTAAAAAGCCTGACATTTCTGGCAGCTCATCACAAATAAACCGCAGCTCTTGCTATGACTGTCAAACAGTTGTTCGTGCAGTAAGGACGAGACCTCTAAACTGAGACTCGTGGTAATGACTCTGATACAGAACCCAACAGCAGTGTCAGAGGGTAAAATACTTGATCCAAGGGGTCAGAGACAGCTTTAAATTCATTTTTAAGGGCAGTTTCAATGATTGCACCTGTCCCTGAGTCATCCTTAGAGGAAGTTCATTTTTAAGCAATCACATTTTTGTATCCAAAGAGTTTGTTTTCTTCTCCTATTGCTTTGTGAGACCTGCACAAACATGGGAAGCTGACTAAACTGAGGAAATGGAAAATTGACTATACAAGGTGGTGTCAGAGCTATTCAGTAAATAAGTACAAGTCCTAATAATGCTTTCCCAAGTCTTTCCAGTTACTGTAATGCACAGGATAACTTGGAGTTAGATGTGGGTATAGCTTTACAATGATCATTTGTAACAAGCATTGCACTGTTTTTAGATGGTTAACCAAAGTTCTTTACTTTATAAATGAGGGAAAAGTAATTCTAGCATCTATTTTTATGCCATACAGCATTCTCAAAGAACTTGGGGTAAAAAGTGAGTTGCTTTTAACAGCAACTTAAAACTCACTATTAAATTTACAGGTTACTGAACCATGTGGGCCTCATACTAAATATTTAACAAAACCCCACTGAGAATTCAGATTTCTCTGCAAAAGGCTGAGCTCACAGTTCATAATGCATGGAAGTCCAGACCAAGAAGAGATGCATTAATTTAGATTTGTTTGGTCTCTTATGAAGCAAAGGCAAGGAATCTGTTTCTTAACAGTAGTGATTTATATTGACTGTGATAAGATTGGACAGGGATTCAGACACACAGCTCCTTACTTTCAGACATGTAATGGGCTTTGGTCTAAGGAGTGCAATGTCTCTGTCTCTTGGTTTAGATGACTTTCCAGAGTCCACAGGAGTGAAAAGAATTGTACAAGCCTTGAATGCCAACGTGTGGTCCAACGTAGTCATGAAGAGTGGTATGTAACAGGTTCATCTTACATCAGTTCTGGAGAACACAAGGCCTACAGGCCTTACAATTTTGGGCAGGAGTTTAAACTGAGCAGTTACAGTACTGCTGCCACTGCATCAGTACAAAGAGAATTACAGCACTCTTCAAGCTTTCACATGGAATAATAGGGATTCAGGTATTGCTTTCATTGTCCCTTGACGCACAGAGAAACATACAGGCAGTGGGTGGAATTTATTCCTATTTCAGCATCTGTTCATGTTCCTTTTGTAATTGAATTTGTTCTCTACCAATGACTTGAGTTAAATAGTCACTAACTCAAAAACTAAAGCTTGTTCTTTCGCACTCTAGCAAGAAGTACCTCGTCATTATCAGCCTGGCCTAAAAACTGATACATGGGTTAGTGGAGAAGTGTTACATTCCAAATTAGTTATAGTTTAACAAAATACTGTTCTGAAATAGGACTGAGATTGGCAAAGAAGTGATTTCATGTATCTATTGAAAGACATATTAAGTGCATTGCAAGGACTCTATTCCCTACAGAAAATCCCACTCAAGTACATGGAAACCACAGAATGTTCTGGACACAGTGCAAAAACCAGTGCGTGTCCTTCCATCTCTGGTGTCACAAAGCCTCATCCCGCCAGCAACCTTCCAGTGTCTGACTGCACCCTGATATTCAAATTCCCACTGTTGGGGCTTCTTCCTTCCTATGTCTTTTAATTGTGTAATGGTTTTGAGTGCTGAGAGGCTTCTGTTAATTCCTGTAACTGCAGGATGGTTCCTGGGACTCACCAGGGCTGGGATGAGAACTACTAAACCAGTAATCTTCTTTCATTTTCTTTCCTTTACGTAGCTTTTTGAGTGTTTCTCATACCCATCAGAATGAGGTTCACGTGGGTTCTAACTTAAGGTACCCACTGTAAAGCAATAGGCGACCCTTTGAGGTGGTGTGAAGTTTTCTCACTAGTGCTAAAACAGTTCCCTTAATGGCACGTTTCCTGCATTTGACAGATGCCACATTTCACAAGAACAGAACTTGGTCACACGTTCAGGTCTTCAGGGAGGAAATTCCTGTGCATCATTAGTTTGTTCTGTAGAAGTCGGACTCCTTGGAAATCCACATTTTCTATCTCCCCAGTGCAGGAACCACGCAGCATTGATGCATATTGCTACAAACCCCTCAGGAAGGGAGCTATATTTGGAGGTTGTTGCAGCCTGAATGTGCCTTCAAAGGGAAACTGTTGAGCTCATTTTACTTAAAATAAAATCTTTTATGACCTGTAACTATCTTTTGCCTTCAGCTTCCTCCTGATCCTGGAAACTGGCTGCCATGTAAATCACACTGCAGCTTTTCCTGCTGAATTACCTCTACCTGCTGGCCATTTAGAAACCACGGAGTCATACTTCATGTGAAGATCTTTCATAGAGCATAACGTATTTGTGTAGCAGTAAATGCTTATAGCACTGTTAAGTGTAGCCATCCAAACAGCCAGTGTTACAGCACTGCCTTACTTCTGTTTGTATGAGAATTATGTTTACAGATAGAGCAGGAAAGACTTTTTTTCAAGTACAGGTGTTAAACCCATAGTAATTTAAGGTGTTTTACCTTAAACACTGAGAATTCTTCTCAAGTTGGGAAGCAGATTTTTCACACAGCTATTACGAAAAGCCTTGACCTTTTGATTTTCTTCTATAACCATTAAATACATTCATTTCACCAATTCACAACAATAGGTATTAAATATAACATAGTTGAATTACATGCATTTTCACATCAATTAATACCAATTAAACAAAAAGTATTGTCTCTGGTAAAATTAAAACTAAGCAGTTTACCTGAGAGTCTCCAGAGAGCAATTCCTTTTTGGAGTTGGTATGAAGCTGTTGGTTCTCCAGGCCTCAGAGCTCTTCACCTGAGAATCAGGTGGTTTTCTTCCTCTTGTGCAGAACATCTTGCCCATATAAAGGTAGTGCACTTCTGTTGTGATTTTCTGTGTGTCCCCCACCCCACCTATCCGACCTTAGCAGTAAGAAGAGAAACAACTTACTGGCCTTTGAAAAAGGCTTCTTGCTACTTTCGTGCTTAAATAGGTGCTTTAGTGCTCCCAGCTGGAGCTGGTTACCTCAGGTGGGGCCAGGAACAAACCTGGCTCTCTTTACAAAAAAGTAGCCTGGTTTAGGGGGACTAAACATCATTATTTAAACAAATCATGAATTTTGATCTTTTCATTCCAATTTTATATGGAAATTAGGATCACCACATTCTAACTAGAAACAGGTTATAGAGTAGATAAAGGCAGCAGAAAACATTCTTCCATGAAACAAGCATATTATGAGTCTCAGAGCCATCCATGCTCACAGCACAGCATACTAGAACTCTGTGACTACTAATGAATGATACCTGTGAAACTACGGACTCCATCGTTTTGGAGCCACCAACTATTACAGTAAGTGGAGTGAGATAATGTTTGGCTTTGATGCTGTCAGAACACTGTGTAAGGCATCACCCACATCCTGAATTGCACCCAGAAGTTGAAATAACTTTTACATCCAATAAAAAAGAGTTTTTAGGAAGGATTTTGAGGGTGTGCCTGCAACCAAGTGTTGTGTCTGCCGCCTCCCTAGCCACGGGTCCAGAAACAAATAGCTGCTTTTCAGAGGTCCCTGCTGGAGATTCCAGTGCTTTCTAACTGAGCCAGTGTTCTCTAACTACACTGGCGGAGGTCTTGTGTATGTGGTGGTGGTGGGGATGGGGCCACTGTCCTGTACAGGCTGAACTCTAATCGTAGATACAGAAGAGGTACATGATTAGATCACTTCATCCACCCCGCTGCCAATGCGGGAACGTTCTCTCTCAAGTACACTCTGGACTGCAATGTCCAATGTAGCTTAGATGACTCAGACATTGGCGAAATGTCCATCTTTAGTTTCCCAGAAAGACAGCTCTTTGCTCAGCCTGCTGAAACCTGGGGAAGCTGCTCTGGTTTGGGTTGAAGTCCCAGTCTTACTGCTCAGTTGCCTGTTAAGCTGGCTGATGGACTTCATGGGCTTTCACATGTCTTGCAAGTGAACATTTTTAAGGCAATTCCTTCAGCTAGACTGATTCACTTCTTCCCAGACCTCTGGTGAGTGATCTCTTAAAGCAGTAAAGCCCTATAAAACACAGCCAGTTGAAACAAATACCTGCTGGGGGCTGGAGGGAGCAGGAGGGAGAGGACCGGGACAGGACACGCATTAGCCTAAGTACACAGTGAAGATTATTAAACAGGAAATGAGGGCTTAGTAATTCTCTAATGGAGACATGTTTACATGTTTTCTAGAGAGCTGATGGCTTCAGTTACACATTCAACTCTTCAAAACGAGATTTTGTATAAATGGCAAGTCAATTTGGACAGTGCATGAGCATGACATCACCTCAACGTTTGAGGCTAGAGCTTAGTCATTAGGGGAATAACTCAGAACACATTTTTTTTTCAGGGAAAAAAAGTAATATTAATCTCTGTGCTGGCACAAGTCACTTTCCTGGCTGTTTGCAGTACAGTAACTTCATGCTGGTTCTTTTTTAGTTGACTAAAATGCAGAGATTTTCAGAAAAACCTCCTCAGTCCCTTGTGTGACTGCAGTTATCCCCTACTCAGTGCAGGGCCAGCTGAAAACACGGCTCAGGAAAAAAGCCTTCATCATATCATCTATTATGCATATATTTCATTTTAAAATAAAGTTTAAAAAATGCTTTTTATTATACTTTAATTTAAAAATCCTGCCCTGAATCTATTAACTTAGATGACTGTTCAGTTTTACATTTGAACTCACTGGGGGTTTTTAGGTTGGATTTACACCACCATTGAAATACACAGGGGGTGAGCAGATGCAGACACTTTGTAGTGTGAAAACACATTGGATTTGATGGTTGGGGCCTCCCTCGAATTCTGAGTTAGGTATTTAGATACTAAGAACTGCCTTTGCATTTATGCTAGTGCTGAACCTGTTTTGACAACATGTGTATAAGCAAAGACACTTGTTGCATTTCCTGTATCTAACCACAAACCCAGAGCTGCTTCCCATGGATGGTGAAACCCAGTCCACTGAGCCTCAGCAAACAGCAAATGCTGCTTCTGCATCTTGAAAGCTGCCTTGTTTGGAATCAGAGACGTTTTCCAGACTAAATCTTAACAGAGCAGGGACTTCACGTAAGAAGAAAGAAGAGCTCACATCTCTTGTGCCATACACATCTAGTCCCTGTAGGTAATACTGCACAGTAGATGTTGTCAGTACAGTTTTAAAACAGAGAAAACACAATTTCAAGTGCACTGATGCAGTTCCACAGGGTGCTGCTTGTCTCCCCTGAAATAGTCTCTATCCCATCTGGTCAGTTACTGTTTGTATTAACACTGCATTTTCTGTCACACTAACTGCTGGTTTGTTTCCAGACAGGACCCAGGGCTTTGGTCTTCTCAGCACATTAGCGGGTGCAAACCGTAGCATCAGGTCAGAGGAGAGCCAAGATACAGAAGTAAACAGTAATTCCTATTTCTTATTCTTTGCTCATACTGTTTCTTGTGTTGCTTTTTCCAGTTGTCACACTTGGTGTGGTGGTGCCTTGCTTTTATTCCCTCCTTCCTCGAGGGATGCGTCACAGCCTGTTGTGCATGTTGTTTGTCATTAATACCCAAGAGCCGTGTTTTGTGCAAACCAAACTCTACCACCTGATAGTGTTATTTAAAAAACAACAAACCTACCATAGCAAACCTTCATGTAGCACCTATTCAGTGTTGTAAAAGTGGGTTTTCGTAATACACGTTACAGGTTTTGCAGTAAGCAGCAGTTTAAGATAAAGACTAAGCTTTTGAAGTCAAAACAGGAAGCACCTGATTTACTGCTGATGTTTGTAGGTGCATTATTGGGTACTCTAATACCTGTTTGGTTCCTGACAGCCCAATCCAGCAGCAGCAGAAAGGGAAGAATCCTGTTCAGACAACAGGGAAGATGGAGCTAGCACAACCAACCTACAGATGGACAGCACTGTAGGTAAGCTCTTCTGCTTGGCAGATACATTGGAGCAGGCACCCTGGCTGTGATGGTCCCAGAAAGCCACTGGCTTCTTCTCAGTGAAAAGTATAGGATAAACATGCTTGCCCCAGTCAGTAGAGAATAATTACTGAGTTTGGGTGTTCTTATAAACGTGGGCCCAAGTTTGCATGGGACAGAGCCCCTGCAGCACTGGAAACATTCAGATCTGATTTGATGACATTTCCTGATGCACATACTATATACATTGTATATATCTAGAAACATCCATGTAAGAATAAAGCTTCGAGCTTTAGGGTTGCAGAGAAAAATCATTAACAGTTTGACCCAGCAGGAAGTGAATGATTGAAGCATGCTCTGCCTGGGTCAGCCCTAAGAGGTTCAAGGGTTTTGAGCTACAGGTCCCTAAATAATTGCAGGAGATGGGACTTTCTTACACATTTTATGTGGAGACATTCTAAAGGATGAGTGTTGTTAGTTGTGGTCTAAGCACAGTCTCATTACTCTTTAATTTACTCCGTGGTTGCTCCTAGATAGATCATTTTATAATAAGCAAGAAACCTTAAATATTGGATGAACTCAAAAACACTCCTGCAACATAATGTATCAAAATTAATTACCACTGTAATGATGCTGTGAGTTGTCTGTATGAACAGTCAGTAAATTAAATGGTTCTTTCGCTCCTATGGGGTTGGAATTTGCAAATGGGCTTTGCAGATGTTAAAATATGGAGTGCATCAGAAAGGCTTTGCTACCTGCTGAGAAAATGGAATAACTTACCTTGAAGCAACCTGCACGCATTTGTTTCAGACCCTGTGTTAGACACGGACATTCAGGAGCTGGCCAGCCTGACCACCAGAGAGGGTGACCTGGAGAACTTTGAAAGGCTGTTTTCAAAGCTGAAAGAAATGAAAGGTAACGTGCCAGGTTCGGAGCTGTATCACCTATTCCAGTCACGAGAGCCAGTGTGGGAGCTGGGGAGACTCCTGTGCAAATTCCTGTTCTCCTGTCTGAGGTTGTTTAATCTTTTCATTATTTGCCCTTCGCTTGACAGGGAAAGCAGCAGCTATTGCTCAGCTGATTGCTGTCACACTGATTTTGTTCAGCGTGAATTAATGCTACAGTTTCCTGTAAACGACCTGTAACAAGACTCATTTTTAAGCTCTGTAACTGTCTGCCAATCTTACAGTTCAAAGCAACAAATGTTAGAGGTGAAATCCAGTGCACTCAGAAGCATCAGCTTTCTGGTGACTGGGAACTGTGACTGCTCTTACTAAATCAGATTAGGTTTTTATGATCTTTGGGTTTTGGGTGTTCTCCCAAACCCAGCTGCAAGAGGCATTTCTCTGCCTGCTCACTGCTGAGGGTGACAGCCTAAATTCTGTTCCTTTCCACAGATAAAGCTGCAACGTTGCCTCATGAGCAGAGGAAACTACACGCAGAAAAGGTGAGGGTTTGAAATTGGTGATGAATCTGTTAAAACTGGGGTTTTCCTTTCTAAGCCAGGATTACTGCTGTTGTAGAGTTCCTATATTCAGAGTAGCAAGAACAAAGCTCACAGTCCCGGGAAGACTGCCTCCTGTCTCCCAATAACTGAGTAACAAATGGGGGATTTTGAGACACTGGAAGAGGCTTTCCCCTGTCAGAATGTGTGCAGTGAGGCCCTGCAGCCACCGAGGGTGTAAGCAGCTTCCACTTAACTCAATGGAAAAGCCTTGAGCTCAAGGAAAATTTAATATGCCTTAATTAGCACAGGGCTGTTATCAGATGTGCCTCCAAGAACTGCAAATTATTACCTCTGTGTTGCTGACATCACTTCAGAGAAGATTAGCATTGTGCTTAGAACCGTGGCTGCTACATTAAGCTGCTGCTCTGCTTGTATTTTCTGCATGGGAAATGCAAAATCTCAGTCACTTCAGGGGAATTTTTCCCCCTTTCCCGTCTTTTTTTGCCATTTTTAGGTGGCCAAAGCATTCTGGATGGCAATTGGAGGAGACAGAGATGAAATCGAAGGTCTCTCCTCAGATGAAGAAAACTGAGTTCTGTAGCTGTAAGCACCAGAGCAGCCCTCGGGGAGGGATCTTTTCTTGCCATGAGTGTTCATTGTGAAAGCCCCATTTACCTTGAGTTGCGTTCTTTGGTTAAAGGACTCTCGGCATCACTGTAGTAAGTTACACATTCCACAACACCTAATGGTTACAGTGGTTTTGTCTGACCGTTTACTCTCTCAGAGAGAGTCCTGGAAGGCGACACAAGCACTGAGAGGAAATAATAATCTGTTTACATTTCCAAATTAACGTTTTTATTGTTTCCTCTTTTGAGTTTAAATAAACAGATTTACTGCCGCTTCTCTCTCTACATACGGCTGCTGGTGGTGAAGCGAGTACTTAATTCTGAACTGAACATTTTAGATGTAAGCCTGTTTGATGTTTTTATGTGGCTTTATAGCTGAGTTACTAGTTAAAACAAACCAGATTTATATGAGCCATGAAGAGAAAGTTGCTGAATTGTGCCCTGTTGCGCGCTGCCATGCCAAGGCTGCAAGGTTAATCCTGCTGAGTGACAAAGCCGTGAAAAATGGCCCACAGGCTTTGAATTGTGTTTGTGGCTGTAAGTACATGGTCCTTCCTGGGAAATCAGGTGGTGTGCCACACTCCCTGGGTTCCCATTAGAAGCTTAATTTGGGATTAAATGCCAGACAGGTTTCTGCTGCTGTTCCAGGGGTGAAGTTCCCTGCCCAAACCTTCTGCACTGCTTGGCCTGCAAGGCCTAACAGAACGCACAGTCCTGCTGGTGAGTTGTCCTGAACAGCTAAAGAGAAAAGCTGTGATTTCAAACCCCCACCCTGCGACCTGATGCATTTATCACAGACTTACGCTCTCGTATGTTCATTAGAAAGCACCAGAGTACAGGTTTCACCTGGCTGCTTCCTGGCAGCAGGGCTTAGGCAAGATTCCTTTGTCTTCAGACTGGATATATTAGAATCCCAGACTGGTTTGGGTTGGAAGGGACCTTAAAGCTCCTCCAGCTCCAACCCTCTGCCATGGCAGGGACACCTTCCACTGGAGCAGCTTGCTCCAAGCCCCTGTGTCCAACCTGGCCTTGAACACTGCCAGGGATGGGGCAGCCACAGCTTCTCTGGGCACCCTGTGCCAGCGCCTCAGCACCCTCACAGGGAAGAGCTTCTGCCTAAGAGCTCAGCTCAGTCTCCCCTCGGGCAGGTTAAAGCCGTTCCCCTTGGCCTGTTCCTACAGGCCCTTGGCCAAAGCCCCTCTCCAGATTTCCCATAAGCCCCTTCAGATGTTGTCATCTGTTGATGACAGTTTTTTGACAACACTGTTGTCATCTCCTGCACTGGCACACAGCCACAGACTGACTGGAGAATATAAACATGCGAGGGACGTGGAAGACAAGAAGGAAGGCATTAGGCTGGTGGGGGAAGGAAAGAAGAAAGGTAAATCCCATCCTCTCCTCTTTCCTTCCCTTCAGCCCTTCTCTGGTGCTTGCCTGGCCTGCCCTATGAAATGATGTGTATTTCCCCCAAGAGCATTTCCTTACCAGTCTGAAAATGCCACATTAAGGAATCTTATTCAGGAATTCTGAAATTAAGTTTTCCAATGTCTTGTTTTCTTCATGTCAATAAATTGGGTGATCTCAAAGTGGCTCTCCAGAAGTTATTTGACAGCTTTCCATTTTGAAAGCACTTTCACAGTGGTTCTTGACATTCATTGCCTCTTCTTGTAAGATTAAGCAGCACTACAATAACAAGCTGCTTTGGAATGTTGTAAATCATTCCCTGGGAAAACACTACAGTGTTTTCAACTCTAAGAAATAGATCTGAAGCCTTGTTTAGTGCTTTGGAAAGCATTTCTCATGCAAAGACTGAGCAGTGTCTCCACCACAGCAAAGTACTTATTGTTAAGAAGAAATACTCCTTTTACAGGGATACACATAGAGACATTCAAGGGAAGGAACACACCTCCCAGGGCCACCTCTTCCAAACAGGGTGATAGAGAATGGCTCCGGGCCTTGCCGTGAATCTTAACCCCAGCACAGAGCTGTAACAAAGGACTGAAGGGGGGTCCTTCCAAGTAGAGAATGGTTTTCCATGTTTGTTTCTTGGTAGCTGAAGATTTGTTTTTCCCTTCCTAAACACCTGTTGTGCCACAGTAATAAATGGCAAAAACCCAGAGGAAATTAATTGTTAAGTCATTATAAATAACAATAAATCAAGAGTAAAATTGAACTGACCAACTCCAAGCATGCCACTGGTTGCTGTGAGCTTTCAGCTCTGAAGGCTACAGAAATGCTGTGTCCAAATCAGTTATTAAAAGGAGAAAACGGTCCTTGCATACAGTAACAGTGATGTGTTTCTCAGACAGCCGTGGACTGCTGAGATCAGGTTACAGACTTGTGGGTCTTGAGCACCTACACTGAGCAGGTTTCCATCTGGAGCCCCAATACTCCCCAGTTCCAGGGTAACCAAGGGCTCGGAGGGAATTCCAGTCCTGGTCTGGCCTTTCAGCTTTAGGTACAGCCCTGGTGAAGGGGGAGGATGACACCTGCAACACTCCCCTGCCTGGACAGACCAAGGCTTGTGACCCAGCTTCTGCCTGAAGGGAAGCCTCCATGCAGCATGGATTCACTCTCAGGCTTTAGCTAAGGAAGGCTTTGCCATTTTTCATTTACTTCCAGCCTGTATTTTGCTCCAGCTTCCCATTTTAGGGCAGACAAGTCTCTGATCCTGAAACCCATGATACATTCAGGTGACAACGAGCAGAGCTCGCAGCTCAGAGCTGATTTACTGCATCACACTTGAGTTCTGGCCACGCCAGTACAAAACCTGGACGAGACCTGTTTATGACTGCACTGTTGGAGAAGTGAATGGAAAAAGTATTCTCGTAAATCCCGTCAGGAAAACAACAGAAAACTCCCTGAGTGAAACACAACGAGGAACGTTGGGAGCTCACGGAATTAGATCACCGTGCACCTTGGCTCCAGCAGTGATGGGGTTTGGGGAGTGCTCTCTCTGAGGCCAGCCGAATGCTGTGGCACCTGACCTGCCTTCCACTGGAACAGCTGCTTCCCTAGACATTCCATGGCTTGGAACTGCCTTCGAATCCCATTAGTTAAAAGAACTAGTTGTATTTTTAATTACTTTTTCAAATCTGGCTCTAACTTCTTAAACAAAACCATCCAAACTGTAAGAAGAACAAAGCTCTTACCTGTAACTGAGATCTCACATGGATTACTGGGAACAACCTCCGTTACACACACCTAAAGGTGCTGCTGCCTCTGAATTACCTGTGGCTTCAGAACTCCAACTGTGTCCTTAAATACATTGTCACAACACTGTTACTTTGTCATGAGCTCCGTTTTCCAATCAAAGTTTATTAAAATGTCAAAAATAGAACTTACAGTTTCATGTAGGAAAGAGGAGGGCATACATAGTACAGGCCTTTAGTAACAAAATAGGTGATAATGCGCAACAAGCTAAAGCACGTAGGAGGCATCACTGCCCGTTAACATACCATCTCGGGTTAAGTCTAAACTAATGCAAACATGCTCGTACATATCTATCAAAGGAGGAAAGTGGGATGCTGCCATGGGGAGAGTGAGCAGCAGGGACTGCTGCAGGCTCCTCCAGTAGCCACGCACAGGAGGAAATGGAAGATGAACCAAAAACATTTATGGAGTAATTCCTCATTGTCTTTTAAAGCCTCATACATCAGAGCAGACCTGCAGAGCACAACTCTGGAACCTGGCTAGGTGTTAAAAGCTACAACAGCATCTGGGGTGAAGGCTCCTGCTGGGGAAGTCCTTGCTCTGCTCTAGTCACCAGGGTTTGCTGCTCAGGTCTGAGGGAATCTTACTCTCACATCGAACTGCCTAATTTCCAGCAATCACCAGAAAGGAACATCTGAAAGGTTCAATTCTGAGTCCCTGTTTGCCCTTTCTGTTCAAAATATCTGATTCATCTGAATGTTCCAGAAGGACCACATAAATACAAAAGCACGTACATGATAAAAACATCTACTGAACTTCTTAACCATACCGCTCAATCAGCTACGATAGTGACTAAGTATTTCTCATTCTAGCTTACCAGCTTATTTGTGAAATCCCATTCCTCCTCCCTATCCAGTACCTTAGAGACCTGGGAAGCTCACGGTGTGTTGTGATGCGGCTGCAGTCCTTCACTGAGCTGTGCTGCTCTTCCTCCCTGTGCTCTCCCAGCTAGTAAGTAGGACAAGGCTCTGTGTCCACACTTGCTGGGTGTTCTTCACCCTGCAAAGGACTCTGTGGTTCACACTATGCTGATCCTTAAGGGGAGAAGAAATTTAACTTCTCTGTGATTCCTTCTCCAAGGTCACCCCCAGCCTTTTCATGGCAGGGAGGGGTAGCCAGAGCCTTGGGGAGATCAGTTTCAATTAGATTTCTCCACCTTTGTACACAGCCATGCTGATTCCTGGAGATGAAATCAAATGGACAGCACTGGGTTACTCCTAAGCTGAACGCAAAATACAAACTGAAACTCAGTTCAATACATTAATAATAAAAAACCCAAAACAGAACAACAAGGCCATCAGTGTCATCTGCCAGCAGCCAGGCCCCTGTGTGTGGCTACGCCAAGTTAAGAGCCCAAGTTCCTGCTAGTGACTCTCCTAGTAACAAAAATGTACGAAATACGGCAAAACTAGCCAAGACTACCACTAAAAATGAGAAGATTTTCCAGTACAGGAATGGAATCTAAGCGAGGCCGTGGCTGACTGCATACGTTTGTGCTACATACCAGAGCTACTTCCAGAGAGTTTTAGGAAAACAGGGAAACCCGCCGTCATCTCCAGCTGAACGCTGCCTCTCCCCTCCCGTTAGTGTCCTGGCCAGCAGCGCGACTGAGCAGGTTTCACATCTGAAGGGGAATTTGCTTTCATCTGCCCCATCCTTTTCAGCTGTGCAACATCAAAGCAAGCTCGACCACACCATCCCCTGGATCCCAGCCCTGCCCCAGCCTCTCTCTTTGCATGGTCCAGGACTTTCCCTCTGACTTTATAAGGTAACTTTAGAAACCGTAAAGCTTTTATGAATTACTGAGAAGGCAAACAAAGGGGAGGGGAGGAAACTGGTATTTCAGTGCAGATAATCCTCTCCATTTTATCTAACTGCTGCTAGACCAGCTTCCATTTTCCATCTGAAGTCATTTTACTTAGGGGATGATGAGGTGAGATTAACCAAAATCTTCATGCACAACCCAAATCCCATTTTTCAAAAGGCAGCTATTAGTAACAGCCATCAATTATCCTTTATCAAGTAGAAGATACAAATCTGGTTCCTACCAGAAATCCAGGCCCAAATCTTACTTGGGCTTCGTGCTACAGTCAGGGTTTATTCCAGCTTGCAGCCTCTGGGCCAGGCCAGGTTCCTGTGCACACCATCAGCTCACACTGGAATCAAGATGTCATTTCTGTTGCTACTGCACAAGGCTCCACAGGGTCCAACTTCCTCCCTGATTATGTGGACAATGAAAAATGCTGGCTAAAATGAGCAAATACAACTTTAAAGACACTCAGGGAGGAAACCTAGGGCCACCTTACATAGCACATCTTTCCCCCTCTCCCACTAAATCTCTTCTCAAAGTCAGATACTTCCACAAAAGCAAGGATATATTTGTGTTTGCAACTATGTTAGAAACCTGCATCTGAAAGACTATGCCAAATCCATCCTCAACAACGACCTACTGTTTAAGTGGCCAGAAAACACTTATTTTATACAGCTGCTCTTATTGCACAAGTCCATGCAATCAGAGATTTAACTAAAATCGGACACAATGCAAAAGCTTGAAACAGTAAAAGTCCTAGAGAACCTCCAACGCTATCATACAAGCCCTATGGCACAGTGAGAGCTCCCAGTCCAAATTTCACAAGAGGATATTCCTGGATGGTTCAGGAGCCCATCCACCACCGCGTGTCTTCCTTGGAATTTCAATTCCATGTACAAAATGTTGCTTGTTTCCAGAAGAAATCTCTGCACAGCATCCCTTGGTGTGCCTGGTGGAACAAACACCAGCAGAGAGCCTCGTGGATGGTCTGTTCCTGGGTCTGCTGAACACGGGGCACCTCATGCCCTGTTTTGCTGATGCTCAGGTCCAAGAGTGATGGGTTTTTTGCAGACCAGGCAGCAGGGTTGGTATCAGAGTGGTCCTGAAGGAAAAGCCTCTACAGGTACTTGGGAATTCCTGATGGGTGTTTGAAATGCTTCTGCAGTCTGCACCCCTGTGGGACCTCGGTGCTCTGGGGCTGCAACCACAACCTGGCGCTGCAGGAAAACTGCTGCTGAACTCGGTGGTGCTGCTTGGTTTTGCATCTGGGAGCACAACAGGACTAAAGCCTGAACACAATGTCCATCCGGGTCTGTCCTTCCCAGAGCCGGATCCAGCTCCTGTGTTTGCCTTTCATGTATAAAACCAAAAAAGGCAAAGAAGATTTCCATAGGAAACTGATTATCACTTTCTTCCCTCCCCCTTCTAATAGTTTGGCACAAATGCGTAGGATACTCAATGCAGATATAAAGAAACAGATAATGAGATAGCACTGACAAAGTTATGAGACTTATTTGGCAAATGTGAACCATAAAAACAAGTGCTAAGAGTTGGTCTTTTTCCAGTTGTGGAGTTGTCTGCCATGACAGTTGCTGCAGGGAAAAAAATATCAGTCTGGAGCATGTCTGTTTAAAATGAACGTTTTATAATACAAGTAAATACACTCTCTCCCAATTTCTCCAGGCAAAAGCACATCTCAGAGCATTGGAATCAGCTGAAATACGTTCTAAACACAAGGGGGTTGTGTCTGAGATGTCCTGGTTCACGTGCAGTCCCATGTGACAGCACAGGACAACTGCGACTGCTGAAAGCAGCCGCGAGGGTCTGTTCACTTCCATCACTAGAGCAGACCTGGACACTGGAGTCACGAAGCCCCAGCGTCTCCAGAAGTGGCAGATCCCATCCAACAGACTGAGAAAACAGAATTACAGACTTTTGGTGGTTAATGCACACAGACTGCAGGGTAACAAAGGCTTAACTTGGCCATGCAGAGCTGTCCATGTGACAAACATCTGCCTATGAGCAGCTCAAGTCAAACATCGCTGCAGCAATATCAGAGGAGCCTTCAGTCTGGCTTCTTTTGCTTCACATCAATCCAGCCTGAGGCCATCAGGGTATCAGCTGCATCTCTCAGGCACCGAACAAGACTCTGCCTCCTTGTTAGCAGACCAGTGTGGGAAATTCGTTCCTTTTGGGAGCATTATTGGGGGAATTAGTTCTTGTGTGTGCTTCAAACACTTCTTTTTCCCCCTCCTGCTGCAATCCCAGGGAGGACAGGCGTAGATCAGGTGGATGGTGATGGGAACGGACAAGCAAGACTCATCCCAAAGTCCCACGGTGCCTGGCTTTTCAGAGGTGCTGCATGACACGAGCCTGGACTGTGTGAGGCAAATGGGAAGTTTCCTCTGTGGCTCCCATGTGCTCACAGCGGCACGGAGTGGGTGCTGGAGACACAGCACGGCCTCCTCTCTGCTGAAACAAAGTCCAGTTCTTCATCATAGAATCACAAAATAGTTAGGGCTGGAAAGGGCCTTAAGATCATCTAGTTCCAACCCCCTTCAGCCTCAAATTGTAACTGCAAAGGCCCAGAGCGCTGGCACCAAAGTGCTAATGGGTTCAGTGGAAGTGGCTTAAATGGGTAACTGTAAAAACAAAATAGAACAAAACCCACTTTCTTTTTAGCAGATTGTTTTTCACATCACTTCGATAACCGGGAATCCGTTCACTGAGTGTTTAACTAAGGGTTAAGCCAATTCCATTTTCCAGTCTTTGCTCCCCCCACCCATCCCCAGGAGATGTTTCCTTAGGAGACACTGGAACAACGAATGCTCGGGGAGCCCATTTGTGTGAGGACTTTGTCCAGCCACTGCAAGGGACCGTTGAGGTGCAGTTCAATCCAGCAGGGAGTACTGGTCACAGTCTGCCGCCTGCCAGAAAGAAGGGGTTGGGGGAGAGAAGAAGAAAAAAGGAACAGAACTTTACCAATGTGAAGAGGTTTTACAGCTACTGGAGCATTCTTTCCTGCTTAGACAATAGTCGTGCATGTGAGGCCAAAGGAATGTCTCTCTCCTCTGTAACACGCTTCTGGCCTACACTGCCAGCTGCTTTTAAAACCCCTACCTTTTCTCTTTACATTTCTTACGATCCCAAAGGAGCAGCTCACTACACAGCCTATTTACTACTCAGATTCCTGAAAGCAGGCAGCATCGGATCCCCTGAATGGAATGGAAGGTGTTTACCTAAGCACAGTTCTTAAGTTTTCTTTTACAGACCTCATTTTCCCTCTCCTGATTAGGTAGCAACGTATGCAGGTTACCAAGTAACTTCAGTTTCTCTATGGATAAGCCAAGGCTACTCTATTTTACCGTATCTGCAGGTTCTGGCAGGATGTGGAAGTGATGGAGACATCATCCCCAGGCAACCTTTCGGACTCTCCCCTGCAGCCCCTGTGCACTTGGAGCTGCTGCAGCAGCCTCTTTGCACAGCTCTGCTTGCTGGAGGTTGAACCCTACCCTACGCGTGCTGTGCACGGGCTCTCCAACAGACCTGTGCTTGCTCGGCTGCCTTGAAAGAAGCAGAAGTGCAGCTGAGTGTAGAAGGTTGCAAACCCTCTCAGAAAAGCAGGGATGTGCCATTAAAACGTGTTTTAAAATCCCTCCAGAGCTGGTGGCTGTGGCTGGAGAGTAGAGGGGGATGCACTGCTGGGGCACTGCACATCCCCTGCCACAAAGCACATTCCCCCTCTCCTGTCACTCTCCCTGAGGCCGGACCCCAGGGAGTGTCTCCAGATGGTAAAGCAGGGAGGGATGGGAAGGAAGGGAGGCCAAGGCACAGGGCATGGGGCTCTCCCTCCTCTGCCGAGGGATGGCCTAAGCCTTGTTCCATGCGGAGAGGCAGGGACAGCTGCTGTGGAGGAGGAAGATTACAAAGAGAGAGAACCAGCCTGGAAACAGCCTTGGTTTACACCCTCACTTCCCACAGAAGCTGTCCTTGGAATCTGCCTGTGGGAGGGAGAAGGCAAAGCCTGCGGGGCCCAGGGAGAAACCGCTGCTGCAAAGGGGACCCTCTGCCTCATGGGGCTGCTCTGGGCTCCCACCACCACCCCTGCTCCTTCCTGGGCTCCGGGCACAGCTCTGCAGGGCTTTGGCCAAGGGCTGTGACCCATTCTGCTGCTGAATCTGCAGCTCTCCTCCTTTGAACTGAGGATGGAAGCAGATCCCTGATGCACCCCACCCATTCCCGCTCAGGCCGTGCCCAGGAGCCTGCCGTATGCAGCCACTTCATGTGGTGAAGTGTTCTACATTAAAGGGTGTCTCACGGGCTGTTTGGGCAGGAGGACCGCAGGACAGGGAGCAAAGCACCTCTCGCTCTGTCAGCAAAGCACACAGAGCTCCCAGGTCCGAGGTAAAACTAGGCTCCCTTAATGTAGCACAGGGCATTCCCCTTTGCTGCCTGAAACCAGTGTGAGCCATCCAACAATCCTGGCAACACCATACAGAGACCCACTGCCCATGGGGCTGCTGCCCTTCTGCCCTCTGCAAATATACCATGGCAGCTTCGCTCTACCTTCCCACCAAGGTGACCCCTACTGACTCCAGCCTTTCCACAAGGCAAACCCTCAAAGCTCCCCATCCATGCCTTCAGCTTGTGGCCTCTCACTGCACAGAGGACAACGTCTGTATCACAGGCTGCTTGTGCAATTGGTTTCCCCCACTTCCCTCCACCAAATCCCTGGCACACCCCAGCACTGAACACCCCACCAGTTCCACTCCTCCAAAGGCCAAAGAGCTGAACCAGAAATCACTGGAACAGCGCTCTGGATGCCGCTCCTGCAGTACCGTTCTCATATATGAATCGGTTCAACAAGCAAACGTGCTCTGACAAAGGCAATCAGATGTAGTATTTTGTGGCAAGGAAATGAAGGAGCAAGAGAGCAGCTTCGGCGCGGTCAGCGTGAGCGTAGGGTTTCACTGACTCCACTACTCTAATGAGATAGTTGACTTTCCGTAAGTCATGCTCATCTGGGTTTCATTAGGAGCGTGGCTGCGAGCCAGGGCTCAACGCTCTGGCCCGGGTGCAGGACAATTTCAAAACAAAATGGACTCCAAACATCTGGAGAAATGAAGAAAGCAGGAGAGTAACGTGCAGGGAGCAGGCTCCAGCTGATACTCCAGCGTCCGTGCAAGGGGAGCACGGGCAGACAGCCCTGCGGCTCCAGGACACAGGGGCTGCCCCTGGATCTTCAAGGAAGGCCACAGGTTTACAGGGTACACGCTCAAGTGAGTATTTCAAATCACATTTGGCTGAAATCTCTGCCAGCTCTCATAAAAAAACATTAATTTTCCAACGAATTTCATCTCTCCTGCTTGTAATATTAAACGCTGATTTCACTCCTTTTGCTACCTAGGGACACTGGCTTGCTAATGCAGAGGAGCGACAGCAACACCAGCTATGGAGTACTCATCCACTGCACTGCCCCCCCTGTCCCCCATACTGTCAGAATAACCACCAGACCCTACTACATCTTCTTATCTTCAGTATTCACTGAGAAAAACTGTAACCCTGTTTATCCCGCTGCCTCTGGTCACAATGAAGCAACTGCCCTATGACAAGCACTAAGGAAAGGATGAGGAGATTTAACTATAATTGTGCAGCAACTCTAACGGTTCTTCCATATATATATATTTTCAAGCCAATCTGCTTTTACTTTAATCCCATTAGTTCCTGATAAAGGAAGCATCAAACCCAAGCCATATCTATTAGGAAGCATTCACACTGATCCTGCCTAATAACAGTGTAGTTGTAAGACACTCAAACTAGCAAATATACATCTAATTTTAAGAAAGTCCAATGTAATAGTTCCTGTAGAGGCCACCTGGATTTATCTGCTGTGCTTCAGGTAAAGCTCTTGGTTTGTAGAACACTGTGACTAAATACATGTGGTCTTCCCCGCTGTATGGCATGACTCTTTACTATGCGGGTGGCGAGATACCGGTTGCCCAGAGAAGCTGTGGCTGCCCCATGCCTGGCAGTGTTCAAGGACAGGTTGGACACAGGGGCTTGCAGCAACCTGCTCTAGTGGAAGGTGTCCCTGCCAATGGCAGGGGTTGGAACTGGATGAGCTTTAAAGTCCCTTCCAACTCAAACCATTCCATGATTCCAGGATCTGCATTACTGAAGAGACGCTGTGCTAATTTCTCCCCACCTAAAAGCTGAGTGAAGCAGCTTTGCAGGACGTTGTCCTAGGCTGTGGAACACAGGGGTGGCAGCAGCAAGCACAAGAGCTTCATTCATAATGCCTCACCTGTATTCTGCTCCCCATCCCTTGACAAAGCTCATCCGGATCGTGCACATCCTGGTCAGCTGGTACACAGCTTCAAAGCCCTGATTCACAGACTGAGCCAAGAGAGCGGCGAATTCCTGGTTGTTAAAAATCTTCAGGTTACATCCTGCAAGAAAAGGACATGACAGGAACAAGGCATCAGCTTAACCAGATTAACAAAGCCATCTCTGAGGATGGAAAGAAACTCCGTGCTGCTCTCCCATATCCTCAGACCATGTGATACTGTACACAGACTGTTTAAACACAGCATTTCAGAAACAGGAATCAAGGTTGCCACATTTCCACAGCTCATATGCTCAAAAGGAAGAAAACCATGTTAGACAGAGACTGATGAATGCTAGAGCCCACACAGCAGATTGTGATCTATGAGACCAGACTTGGGATCTGCATATGGAACCTCCTTCTATCTCCTTTACAATCATTTCCCTCACATTGTAATTTAAAAGCCTAACTGTGACCATAAGACTTCGCAACAGCAATTGCTACAGGGCCTGAAAAGAAAGGAATGCACAGGCTCAAACCAGGAACTCACTGGTGTTGGATTTACATGGGGGCCATCAGCAGAAGTAATGGAGAAGTTCTGATGTGAAACTGCTCTGACAAGCCAGAAACCTGCTACCAGGGTTAAAAAGGCTGACAGCAGAGCTGCTTCCGCTGTAATTCTCTCCTAAATTTATCAAATGCCAAAGAAACTTCCTTTAAAATTGGAGTTTTTCCCCAGTGTTCAGACTCAGCTAAAAGACTGAGACCAAGTTATTCAACAGCCTCCCAGTACCTAAAGGGGCTGACAACAAAGCTGGAGAAGGATTTTTTACAAGGCCAAGGGGAATGGCTTTAACCTGCCAGAGGGGAGACTGAGATGAGCTCTTAGGCAGAAGCTCTTCGCTGTGAGGGTGCTGAGGCGCTGGCACAGGGTGCCCAGAGAAGCTGTGGCTGCCCCATCCCTGGCAGTGCTCAAGGCCAGGTTGGACACAGGGGTTGGAGCAAGCTGCTCCAGTGGAAGGGGTCCCTTCCTGTGGCAGGGGTTGGAGCTGGGTGAGCTTTAAGGTCACTTCCAACACAAACCAGCCTGGGATTTTATGATCCAACAGTTTTGAGGTGATAAAGGTGAAATAAAACATCCCTCACGGTTTAAACACAAAAAATAAATACACAACTCTTAAAAAAAGCACTGCTACTCTTGCTTTCTCCCAGATAACCACAAACAAGTTAAACTCCAAGATTTGGCACACAACTAATGCTCATTTGGGATCACATATGGGCCAAGTCTGAAAAACAACTATTTGGACTGTGATGAATTGTATTTTGCTAAAATCACTTCTGAGCCTACTCTCTTGGGCTGGACTCATACTGTCATCTGTTTTGGGTCGAACTGCATATACCAAAGTGTAACCACATGCAATAGCTCAGCAGCTGCAGAAACAACCAGCCATCTCTGTGACCATAAAAAAGCACAGCCCAAGAACCATGTATCTTGCAGAGGGTTTGAAGGGATGCTGTGTCAGGCATACTGGAGACTAAGGTGGGGAAATAAGAAGGGTGAGAGCATTGGGGTTGGACTGAGCACAGAGCTATTGCAAAGAAAGCATAAAACTTGATGAGGATCTGTCTGCCAAGCTGTTCAGACTCCAGGACTGGCTGGGAACAGGTTCCTCCAGGACTGTGCCTCGGAGGAGCAGGTACAACTCCATCCTGTCAACAAGGCAATGAAGAAACTGCTTCAAACCCAGCAGAGATTTGAAGATGAGTCTGAGAAGGTGGCAAAAGAAGGGAGAGCTGGAATCCAAAACATGTGCCTTAGATGAATGTGCAGCGGAAATGTGGGTTGTTTATGTCTTCAAATGTTGACTCCAGCCCGGGTGGACTCCTGTGATGTGGCTGGAGAATTAAGTCATGTTTGCAACACTGGCAGCTGCTTCCTAAGCATCTGAGAAAGGAAACCCTTTCAGATGGGCCAGAGCTTGCAGTGCGTGGATCTCAAAAGAAAGACTATCTTTATTCAAGTATTTTGAAACAAAAATGTTTAGTTTTTAAATACACACATGCTTTCAACTGTAAAGAAATCAGCTTCTGTAAGCCCAGCTAAATTCCATTTCAAATGGCAACCTCTCATACTAACTCTTTTGAATGTATCTAACAAAACAAGTATTTTCTTTCTGGATAGATGCAATAAATTCTCTTGTAATCTTCCAGCTTACTTTAGACAGATGTTTGCTGTAACCAGAACAACGAGGTGCCTACAAAAGTGATTTCCTTAGAATGAATCTAATTCAGAAAGGATGGGGTAAGTTTTACTACACAAAAGTATCAATTTAGATTTGTTATGGGTGAATCTGCATTAAGGAAAAATTCTTACATTATATACTTTCACTTAAAGGTGCAAACCGAATTATAAGCATGGCTCCCATAACACAGTAACAGGTTGATAAAACACTGCATGGACAAATGGCAGATTCTGCTCTTAGTTCTGCTTAGATGCTGGAGTACTGTTTCTTCCTGCCTGCACGTAGTGCAAAACCATTACTGGAGCGTATGTAGTAGCTTCTTTTATCAGTACTTCATTCTTGCTATAAAAAATGACCTGCTCGAGTTGTCAGGCTGCTTATAACAGGGTAAAAAAGGTTTCTGATTATTGCCGAGAACAGAGGTCAGCAAACCCACGCCCACCTTCACCAAGAGCTTGCTTTCCATAGCAAGGCCCCATCTGCAAAAGGTGAGGCCTGCGTGGGATCACAGACAAGGCATCCTTCCTTACCTGGTGGAATCTTGCAAACTGTTGCTGGGTGCCAGCCATAGCGTTGGTTGCAGTTGGGAGACTGGACAAAAATGGCACTGTCACTAAGGCACTCAGCAAACACTTCACCACCGATGTAGTAGAGTCTTACTCCTCTTCCTAGGAAACACAGAGCACAGTTTTGGTTTTGCTCGAAACAATCGTCTGCAAGAAGAGCTGGTAGAGATGTAGACACCTCGGCATGAGGCAGCTCTCAAAGCACAGCTGAACTCTCACTAGGGAGCAATAAATCTGCTTTGTGAGCGGGTTGAGCTGAGGAAGGCAGGAGGACCAATTTATAAAGTCAGAATTGCACCCTCTGGCCCCACTGTCAATCACAGCCAGCCTGCATGCATTTACCACCTCACAGACTGCTTACTCCAAACAGAGATGTGTCTGATACTTTCCAGATGAACATTCTATCAGTTAACATATGGTTTTCAGCCTTTTCTGAAAGTCATCGCAGCTGGATACAACTGTTTGCTTATTTAGTTAGTGATTTGGAATTAAATTATACGTTTTCAAGCCATTGCCTCTCGCTTGAGATGACACTGTATACAAGGACAAACATACATTTCCCATAGGAGTTTGCACAAATTATTAAAATCTCAATTAATAAAGAAACAAATTTCACCAAGACATCTTTGTTGCTCAAATAAACACTTGCTGTGGTCTTACATTCCTATTTTAGTATCTTGCTTTCACTCTTCCATAAAGCTAAGGAGCCTGCTGAATTTAAAGACTGAGTTCTGAATCTTGGTGAGGTTTTTTGGAGGTTGGGTTTTTTTTTGGTGCTAGAAGTCATATTAGAAAGATGTAAGGACAGATCTTCCTGTATGAAGCTTACTGCTCAGGAAAGGGTACGAAGGGCAGCAAGATAAGGATAAAAAGCAAGTTCATTTTTAATAGAAGTCAGCAGAAAATGCAGCAAAGCATAAGCAATTTTGCTTTTTATTTAACCAGCATAAATTTGGGATATTCTATTTAGTGCAAGTTCAACTGAAAACGAAATTGAACATTACCTTGAAGTGTAAGGAGGAGAAGTGGGAATTGAGATGAAAATCAAGGAACTAGGTTTCCATTTATAAAAGAAACAGTCAGGTAGAAAATAAAATAGTGCAAGGTGGAAAGGAATTCACAAGATCACCACTAACATCCATCCAAAGACAGGAGAGTGCACATAAGAGTTTAATCTCTGTTTCTGTTACATGCAGTGTTCTAAAACTGAGCAAGGTGCGTGCCAATTAGCTAATTAAAAAGCTTTACATGCAGGTCTCCACCCTCCACCTTGAAAGACACTGACTGACCCAAGGAAACAGCTATTACCAATGTGTCGTCTTGTGAGCTCCACTGCTGCGTTTCTGTTCACGTTGGACAGTAAACCAAGGCAGAAACGTTCAGAGTTAGATGGATCAGTGAAACCATCCACGGTCATAGAGGGCTGAGAGGCGTGGAAAGTCTCTCCCACTCGCTGGTTGAGTTCATAGTAGGATATGGAGCACCAGAACGCCGGCTCGCAGTAGGTAACAGGCTGCAGATCTGCACAAAAGAAGCAGCAAAATGAATCACAGGCCCTCAGGAGGGGAAGGGGGAGGATGAAAAAAGCTACTGTTCTGCCTCATTCCTTGGGCTCACTTTAATCACCAAACTTTAATTACTTGACAGATTTTAATGGACCGCAGCTAGAAAGTTACATCGCTCTGGAGCTTTTGGCACACGGAACAAATACCATTGAAGGTATTAGTCACTTAGCAAGCGAGGTGTCACTTAACTATCTTCTTACTTGGAGAGAATGTAAAAATAAAGTTAGCTTTCCTATGAAATGTGGGATCACTTTTAGATAGCCAGTACCCTAAATGGAGAAAAGGAGAGAAAAGGAAGGACCAGAAAGCCTTAGAAAGAGCAGATCACAACCTGCTTTCACTCACACAGGTCTCCTGAACCCTTTTGCTGTGCACTTAAACCAAGCAGCAAGTCCAGCTTTCATTCTTATTGACTCTATGATCTCTCTGGCACTGGAGAAACTAGTAGAGTTGTCTGAAATATGCACCAAATTGTATGTAATATGGGCATTAAAGTGATGTAAAACTTAGATACTTTCTACCACTGCACTTGATCTCAAATTAACAACAGAAAATCCATTTCCTCAATAGATGATGGCACATCTCTTTTGTTGGGGTTAAGGTTTGAGTCAGCCTGTGGACTGAAGTTCGTGAGCTGACTGAGGCTGAAGAAGTCTCAGGAAGATAATACTTCATATGCCAGAAAGGTGGGACATTCAAATAGCATCAAATGATTTAACTGCTCCCACTGAAGCCAATGTGGTTTCAGCAGAGGAAGGCTCAAGTCAAATTTCTTGGAAATACTGCAGTAGATGATGCCCAGTCCGGCTGCAAGCCAAGAATCTGCTGAGCAGAGGAAGCAGAGAGCAGACTGTGCTGATAAGTGCTCCATTCCTCTCATTCAGTGCAAGAAACAAAAGCAAGAGAATTCCCTCCAGTCCTCCTCCCAGCTTATCACTTCATCCCCATTCACTTGGTGCTTAAAAGCAGAAGAGAACAGCTTCCCATCTGGCCAGAGAGTTAACATCACGCGGCAAACCCCAGGTTTTTCCATAGGCTTTCCCATCTGTTGCTCCTGCAAGGCTCAGGAGAATCTGGGGCTTAAGAGATCAGCTCCAAAAAAAATCAAAGACAGGTTTTTACCATCCCAGCTTCCTCTCACCCTGAGGAGAGTGTCTCGACAGAGGTTTGAGAGTCATTTCTCATCTAGTACCTGCTGTTACTCCTTTAGAAGCAGGCTGAAGCAGCCAAAAGACATGTCGGTTTCCTCTCTGTACGGTGGTGTACGAGTTCCCAAAGTAGCGAATAATCAGAAAAAAACCCTTTGGTTTCTGCTTTGTTAGAAGCTTTGCTGGCAGCAAATAAGGAACTCAACAGACCTGCATTCTGGAGAACTCTGGAACCCTTAGCAGAGCTTCAAAGTCTGTGAATTTTGAAGCTTATTCCCCACACCTTTCACAATCTCTCTCTTTCCTAATTATATCATTTAAAAGAATATGCTCTATCACAAGCAAAGCCCCGTGTTCTTGCTCTCCTCCACACATTACGCCCACAAAAGAAACAACATATCTTCCTCTTATGGAAAAAGGACATCGCGCTCAAAGTGAAAGCTAACAGAAGGCAGCTCAATACAACAGGGGTCTCTACAGCAACTTAAGAGATCTGGTGAGCAGATTGTCCCACTTTAAACAACTTCACAGCTTAAAGCAAGTCCCTCTCCTGGTATGCTGAATGATATCATACTGGACACGGGGCTTTGAGCAACCTGGTGTAGTGGAAGGTGTCCCTGCTTGTGGCAGGAGGTTGGAACTGGATGAGCTTTAAGGTCCCTTGAACCCAAACCAGCCTCTAAGTTTACTGTCTCTGCCTTTTTTCATATGCAGTTTTCCCACTGGAAATGGCCCCATCAGGCATACTTCTCCAACACCAGCTTTAATTCATCCATTAGCGGCTGGGGCCCTGCGCACATCATAAATGACTCTGGGCTTCACATGACTCCAGTGCAATTTGATTAGAGGTCCAGCAAATACCAGCACTGACATTGGTCTCTTAAGGTGCATCCACCCAGTTAAGAAAATAGACTGTGCTCCACAGGACTGTGCTCTTACTCCACAGCAAGAGCCTTTCTCATTGAAAGGCTGCCCAGCTCCAGAAAAATCACATCAACTCTTTTTAATCCTAACAATCCTTAAATTATGTCCTCAGATTGGTCCTATTTAAGTCATAAAACCACTGAGGCCCTTATTGCTCTTTATGGTTTCGTGGTCCTGGCCTTCAGAAACCACCTCCGCTTGCTTGCCCCTCAAGGGAACTGCGGATTCCCCACTGAAGGATGTACGGAAATGTTATTTCCGGCTTATTTGCAACTTGAGGAAAGACACAAACCAACAAATCCTATTTTGAAGAAAACCTGGCCTCTGAAAAAATGCAGCCAAGCTTTTAATGATGCTGCTTTCTGCTGTGATTTGTGGGCTTAGGCTTCAGCTTAAGCTGTCAGGGGATGGGCATGTTTCCTCTTGTGTAAGAGCTGTGCTGAATATTCATGTTCAGTTTATGGATTTACTGTTTGGGGAAAAGTAAGACAATGTAGCTCTGCTAAAGCCAAAGAATCCTGAGGGGGTATACAATCAAATAAAACATGATGCATTAAACCTATGCAAAGCCTGCCTGAGTGATCTCCATACAATTTCAACTTTGGCTCAACTACAGCTTTGCTTTCACAAGTGTCCACTGAGTATTGGGATGCTCCCCATATTGCATCTTCCCTACAAGACAAAAGTACTATCTACTCCTAGAAACACAGAATAGTTTGGGTTCGAAGGGACCTTCAAAAGTCATCTCATTCAGCTGTGGAGGAAAAAAATCACTGGCTGCAGTGTGTGCTCTAAGCAGAAGAGTGGTGGTTCTCATTTCAGCCAGTGCTTTTGATACACATTCGAAGTTACTGATCTGTGTTATCCAACTGGATTAGTTGCAGGCACATTAATTCTAACTCCCTTGGGACAAAAGATGAATAGGTGTACATGCTCTCTTCCCCTCTACACACTCTGAGAAGGGCTGTCTGCTCTCTGCTTTGGGAAATTGTGTTTCAACACAGAGAGGAACAGAGGCTTATGTTCCTGATGGATTTGACCGTAGGGGATGTGCTTATTTCACTTACAGCTTTTGCGTCAAGTCTTTTGCGGAGCAAACACTGACAATGGATTTCCTGTACACCAAGGGACTGCCTCACTCCAAAATAACAATGTGCCTGCAACCACAGGCTTGGCCCTTGGCCAGTGTCAACTCCCTGACTTCATCCCAAATGTCCACATAATGCTGGCAACTCTCCTTTCATTTTGGTTGTTTTCTGTATCTTCTCCAGTTCGTATTTCAGTGATACAGAGGAGATCACTGGATATCTGTAACTTCCATTTAAAGCTTATGTTTGACAACAGAGAATTTGACAGCATGAGCTGAAAGAAGGAAAAAAATAAATCCCAATATGTTACCTTGCAACACTTTTGTGCCTGTGAATGGAAAGATGAAACTCCCTGAGTTCCTTCAATCCCCTGCTACAGTCTTACAGCTTTGTGCTGAAATACATATATTGCTCCTCAAAGAAACCTTGCTTCCATTGTCCTACTTGGTTTGGCCCAAGTTCATTGCCTCTGTAATGCTCTGGAATATGGCCATAGGATTTAAGTCCAAAGTTCAGCTTACACTAAGTAAACTGCCTTAAAAGGTTCACGAAGTTCTGGTCAAATAAATGGACATCAATACGGTGATACTATTTTCTTTAAGGCAATACTGCACTGCTGCTGGGAAGTTGCTGCTTATTATCCTCATTGCACACTGTTGTGTTGTTTCTATTCTATTAATTCTATTCTATGAACTTCTATTTCATTTTCTCCACAAACACACAGAGAAAGCCTGATTAAACTTCTGCAGATCAAAGTACCATCCTAGACACTGGAGCGTTCTGCTAATCCACAGAATTCTATAGTGCAGCAAAAGCAGGAGCACTGCAGGCCATCAGCATCCAGTTCCAACCCCTGCCACAGGCAGGGACCCCTTCCACTAGAGCAGCTTGCTCCAAGTCCCTGCGTCCAACCTGGCCTTGAGCACTGCCAGGGATGGGGCAGCCACAGCTTCTCTCGGCACCCTGTGCCTGTGCCTCAGCACCCTCACAGGGAAGAGCTTCTGCCTAAGAGCTCATCTCAGTCTCCCCTTTGGCAGGTTAAAGCCATTCCGCTTGCCCTGTCCCGGCAGGCCCTTGGCCAAAGCCCCTCTCCAGGTTTCCTATAGCCCCTTTAGGCACTGGAGCTATCCTAAGGTCTCCCCTTCAGGAGCCTTCTCTTCTCCAGGCTGACCCAGCCCAGCTCTCTCAGCCTGGCTCCAGGTCAGGGTTGCTCCAGCCCTCGCAGCATCTCCGTGGCCTCCTCTGGACTTGCGCCAACAGTTCCATGTCCCTCTTGTGTTGTGGGCCCCAAGAGCTGAATGCAGTGCTCCAGGGGAGATCTCACAAGAGCAGAGAGGGAAATGATGACAATTTCGTCAGCTGACAGTTTTAACAGTGGCTCAGCTTCATGCCCCTTCATTTACTATTTTGTAGCTTCCTCACATGCAAAACCTGACAAAATCTTTAAGAGACAAGAAGTTCTCCATTTATGGAAGCTCTTGCCTAAAAGCAATAAATATTTGATTTGCAAAACTTCAAGGTATCTTAATGTTGGGAAGGTAAAATGCTTTTCTGATGTCTGCTGCTTAGACTTACAAAGAGGTTCTTTGTGGTTAACCAGCTTCACCTGCTCCTCCTTAGGTTTTGTCACCAGACAGCACATCAGGCATCCGACAGGCCCATCCACTGAGCAGCATGAGTTAGTAACTAGTGTCCTCCTTAGAAGACACATGTTGGGGCCTCTTTCCTAGAAACTCCTTTCTTCCTTATGTAAGGCAGATGCCACAATCAACTTGCCAGGTTGGTTTTGTGACATATAATGGGCTTTTTACGTTGAGGTTGAAAAGAGATTACTAGAAATTCTCCCCAACTCCCAGGCAGCACATTCAACCAAAAAGAAAAAAGGAGATAAAAATAAGCCAGCCATGTATTCTCTTTTTAGGCTTTAACAGCTAAAGCAAGTAAAAATTTAGTGGCACTGTGGCAATATATCCCATGCTTCAAAAGAAAAGAAAAAAAGGGCAAAAAAAAGAAGAAAAGAAATCCCCTCTTCAACAGCCCCAAGATATCCACAAGTCAGCCAATGACTGACAAATTCTGGAGCAATGTCAAAGTACTCCGTGCCAGGATTAAAAGCATATGTAAACTTTATGGCTACGGTTATTCAAGAGTAATCTCAAGTGGCCTCTGTCTGCTGGCTTAATGAACATTTAGAGAACTGATCCTGCAGCTAGCCAGAACTGTGAGTGCTTTTTATGACAGACTGTTGAGAGCAATTGCAGATAGGGTAAGAGCTCAAACTGATGAAGATCAGACGTTTTATGTCTGTAGGTATGAAAATAAAGGGCAGAGCCATGTGAGACAGCAGCAGAGGTTCAGAAATAACCATAAAACCTCTAATAGTACCGCAAAGGTAAAGGCCTGGTTCCAGGCTCATTTGAGCATAAGACTCCACAAACACCTCTAATGCTCAAATAAGGCTGTCCGTGACACCTATGCTTCTCCATACACCAGCATTCCTACCTTCCCTCCATTTATGTGGACTCTCCAAACACACAGCAGCTACCTCCACTTTGCTCTGCTCAGTCCATGCTCGATTTCATACTATAACAACTTGCATAACTGGGCCAGTTCTTCCAGTGGTTTAGGGCACTGGGACATGAAGGCTCTGGGCTGCTTTATCCCTGTGTGGTGTAGGGATGACCCTAAGGTAGATGTACTCTGTTGTCTGACATGATCCCAGCACTCATAGTTTTGTTGGGAGAACACAAAATCACCAGCAAAACAGATGGACATATTCCTTGCAAACCCATGTAATCAAATGAGTGTATTTTTGCTGTAATCCTTCACACATTCTGGTATTTGTCTGCCAGCATTTCTTGGGTTTTTATTTAAGTCTGATGTAAGTTCAGATTTCTGTATTTTGTCTAGAGTTACTATGAATCACTGTTATCACGGTGAAAAGGATAAGTGGAAAGGAACATCAACAATGCTCACAACCCCAGCAAAAGTGCACAACATCATCATTAAAATGTCACTACCTTGACTGTAATTACACACCGTTCTCAAGATCACACGCTTACCCAGATTATTGTGTGCTGGAGACATAGGGTTTGGTGATAAGTTTGGAGAACCTGAAAATCAAGACATTGTAATTATTGGTACAGCATCTGCACAAGGGAAAACACTTCCACCAAATGCTCAGCTCTGCCTGGGCTTGTTGGAGGGATAACCCACTTCTCACTTAAGACTCATTTTGTGACACCAGCAGCTCCTGTGATGTTGATTACTTGAGCTTTCAAATGCTATTACTTCTATCAGCTTGCTACATCTGCAATATTGCTAAGCATCTTCATGATGCCTTCTCTTAAGCTTAACCCATTAATTTTCAAAACTGAGCAGGCAGTTGTCTGTTTTACTGGCAGTGATCAAAGCTCCAGGTTCCATCATGACAGCTACAGTTAGTTGGGCATTTAACAGCGTGATTTTACATTACTAGGCACAAAACATACTCATAACCACCAAAAATTTATATCAACAAATCTTACTGGTCTAGGGAACATGGAGGATTGGATCAAGATACACAGCTGTGACCAAACAACTGCCAGAATTTTATCCTAAATCATTTCAGTTTGGTCCACAAATCCTGTGCGTGTGTTTCAGGTATCTGCACTTGGATGTCCAGAGCAGCTTCCACAGCCTCTGGATGCCACGTGGAAGCACACAGGTGGTACAGCCCATTTCTGCTTTTCCTCTCACACTGAGTTTTGCTGGTTTCTTTAAAATTTGTTTTTCTACAAAGTCCATGACATCTGAAGGAAGGGATATAGCATTCAAACTTAAACTGGGTATTTATGACATCTCCCAGGCCAGTCCTACTCCAGTCCACTTTCCAAAAAGCCATACATATATTCCAAATGTCAACCACATTACCAATAATTGTATGCACTAAAATGGATTGTCCCAATAGGCTTATGTTTGATGTAGAAAAACAAACCCACAGTGCCTTCCTCCATCTGTGTAAGTGTGGTGAAAGACTGCAAATCATTCATGCCTCTTTTAGAATCCCACGTATGCTCTACGGCTGAAGACATGCACAGAAACCAAGATATTTGTGTGCAGTATTTGCATTAATTAGGTTCTGCATGTCTGTCTCTGTGTAAGTGCCATGTATTTGCATAACCCTCTTGTAAAGCATTAGCCTTTCTAACCAAGGGTGTGGTTTTGGTTTTCAAGCGTAAGCTGTAAGAATTCAGGGTCCAATTCAGCGGTTCTTAGGAGCAAATCCCAGATCAAGAAGAGGCTTTCAACAGTTATTCCCATGTGCTTTACATGAGATGTCAGGCTACATTTGCACTCCTACCAGGATAAAAACCTCAAACCACCGTCAGATCTTCAGTACCCCAAAGGAAAACTTTCAGTGTCTCTGCTATGACCTAGAAAGCTGCAGCAAATGGCAAAACATGACTTACCTGCATCCATGCTGGGGTTCATCTGGTGGTCACTTGTTTCTCCATCCTCACTCAAATAGCCTGGAGGGGGTGTCTCTAGAAGCACAAAATGATCATACTGTTATTGCAACTGGATGCAAAGTCTGGATTTTAGACACCAAAAACATTGACTTTGCTATTCACAAGGAGCTAAATTTCTTTTTTAGTATGATTCTTCCTCAAGCTGCTGAAAGGAGGAGCTGGCACAGCCAGGATGACAGTCATAGCATATATGTGAATAACTGAGAGGGAAACAAAAAAATCCGGATTTTCAATCCCATCAAACTTTAAGCCCTGCAGACAGTATTTGTCCACATATTTTCCCTCTCCTGGTGTGCAGCTGCATAGCTTGTCCATGCAAATAAGGTGTAAATTGCTTGTAAAAGAGATACATAAATAGAAGAGCTCAATTTCATCAGAAATTTAGTTTTACTCAAACTAAAATGGCTGAATTTCATTCAAACCTAACCATGCAGAGGGAACATTCAGCTTCATATTCCACAATCAATAGAGCATGTGCTACTGAAGAGGTGAGTTTAAAGAAAACAAAACCATAAACAGCACTGCTGTGTGTCTACATTTACAGCCTTCATCTATTTTTGTACAGGTTCCCACTCCTTAGCTTCATAGTAACGATGGAAAGAAAGGCTTTCCAATCATCCAGACTGGCATATATAGATACGATTCACTGTGCAATACAACCCTTTTCCCTCTGCTCGCTGTATGGAAGATATATGGTACCTGGAATGTAGTTGCTCTGTGGCTCGATACCTGCTGGGAAGTTAGTGTTCTCTGGAATAGAATGGCTATAATCATCTAACGGCGGGAACTCAGCTGGGATCTCTGTGTGCCGAGGCACCAGCACTGGAGGTAACACTGCACAAATGGAAAGGAAAAAAAGCAGACCAGCTTTAAAATAAAATGACTGAAACCCTAGAAAATGAAGAGAAACCAGTTTGGAGTAACACCCTTAAATACATGCAACACCTAAGTCGCTAATTAAAGGACACAATTTGATAGTTGCTTCTGAAATAGCAGCAGTTAAAGATGCTATTCTTAACATCCCTCAGCTGGGGATGGGATACGTGCTTCTCTGAGCACACCTAGTCTGTCTACCCCTTCTAAGGCGAAGAAACTGGTCATCTTGAAAACCCATTTAGAAGTTATACCACATGATTCCAAAGGAATAAATTTCACACAAAATGAAACAGCAAGGTAGCATTAGCATAAACATCCAGACTGGTTCTGCAGATTTGCACCAACACGCAGCAGAAGTATCTGCAGTTCCAGATGAAAGTCTCTCTCAGAGGCAGGAGGAGGCTTCAGAACAGGATGTTCAGTTGTGCTGGGAGCTACTCTTAGATCCACTTCAACTTAAAATTAAGTTTACCCTTAATTTAATACCAACACTTAGGGATACATACAACACTGTCACAGCTCATACTTGTATCTACTACGTGTGTGAGTTGTTTGCGTGCACAATGAATGCCGCATTAGGAACCTGACAACAGTGCAACCTGCTCTACTTGGATTTTATCGATTTAAAATGATATTTTCCCCTTGAGTGCAGATTCATAAATTATTCTGCTGCATACAGTAAGAGATTAGCATCAATAATAAATACACTTTGGCTTTAAAACCCTACGCCTGCTGCTTTATTCAATTTTGAAATACACTTATAAATCCCTTATGCTGGTACTGAGAAGCTGCACCCGGGGCCAGCAGTACCTGGGGTTTCCACTCTTTGGTAATGGTAAGGATTCACACAGACTTCATCCTTCTTCATGTTAAAGGCATACTCGCACATCTCCATGGCCCGCAGCTCATGGTGGCTATGAAGGTCTGGCCATCTCCACAGCCGGCAGTAGATCACATGGGGAAGACCCTTCCGGTGAGACACCTGGAGCCGGCCATCTAACGATCTGCAGTCAGAACACAGAGATGACAGCGATTTAGACTGGTACACAAGGGTAGTATTGAGCACATCCCATCAAACACTACACAGGGGAACTTAACGTGAAGACTGGAGGCTTCAGCAGGAGGCTCAAAGCAAAGGCCCAGCCAACTCAGCATCCTGACACCAGCTCAAAAGCTGCTGGTCACCTGGTCACCAAAACCTGCTGAGACAGTGCTGCAAGGATGCATTCCGGTCCAGTCTTCAGGCCAAGAGGAAATCTCTGAAACTTAAAATATCTGTTATATAAAAGAGATTTATTCATTTTCAGAGGCTAATTTGGAGGCAGACAAGAGCCACAGCAAGTAAGAATACATCCATTTAGTGGCACTTCTTAAACTAACTAACAAGAGGTTTGCATCACTCTCAGCAATTTATGCTGTGCATGGAAAGGTACATCTTAACATATGTGCTAAGAAAACTGGACTTTTAAGATACAGAGACATGAATTCCCATTGTGACAAGATTATCCAAAACTGACGTAGATACCTTTCCTTCAAACAGTGTTCCCAACTATTACAAACAAGCAGATCTTCCAGTTTCGTTTTCCAAACTGCTACTTGAAAGCAAAAAAAGTAGATTTTTAGCCTTGCTCACTTTTGTTTGTACATCCAGCCTGTGTCTCCTCCAACTCACTTTTCATCTAATTCCATCCACACAATAGCCTGCTCCTAGCAAACCTTCCTGGGAAGGTTCAAATGGTCTCCAGCAGAGGAAAGAGCTGGAGAAGGGTCTCCTCCATCCTGGATATGTACTCCACTCCCTGAGCTGATAAACGGGAAAATCCCCTAGGCACTTTGTTTGAAGTCTAAGCCTTCATTTCCCTTGCTTTTCTTAACAACTGAAATGAAACACTTGAGGGGGTTGGTGAAATGAAATATTCCTAATTTTTAATTTGTCAAGGAAAGAAAAAAGGAGAAAAATTGAAATTTTGCTCGGAATTCTTTCCCTTGGTTCTCCATGTTGGCAGCCAATCCAGAAAAAAAAACCCAAACCCAAACCACACAAACAATTACTCCAGCAGCGGTTGTGCTAGTCTTGGCTGCTCTACAAGAGTTTTCCCAAAAGCTTCCCTGGCAGAGGTTGGTAACATGCACACCTCTTGTAAACACACTGCTACAGCAACGAGGAAGGCAGACACAACCAACCCAAGCTCTTACTGACAAGCACCTGATTTAGGGAAGCAGGAAAATATGTCATACAACGTTATGTATGAAGTATATAAGGAGTTCATCACTGAGGGACTTGTTGGTAGAGGTTACAAAACATCTAAAACCTGCAAGTATATTACAGCCCTGGAAAACGCACAATGACCAGTTATTTATTGCATGTATATATAGTATGTATTTCTTCATATTGCGCTGTTATTTATGGGTCAAGCTCTCTCTTCAGACTGCTTTGGGATGGGGTGACCAACCAGATGAGCATCTGGCACATTCTCCAAGTGTATTCTTAAGCTAAACTCCTTCTGAGGACAGGAAAGCAGAAATCAGTTTTCCTGGGTGAAAGACTCACAAGGAGAGTGCCAGCATCTAGAACCAATCTTCTATGGAAGGTGGGAACCGTGGTGGGTCCAAGGCTTCATTTGTGTGACCTCAGAACTTGTCAATGTGGAAAAACTTATATAATATAGCTACTAAAAAGTGTGAAACTATATTTAGCAAGAAGAGAGTAGGCTGAAACAAGGAATAAACCGGGACTGCTCTTCTGTTCCCTTTTCAAACATCTCCGCACTTAGAAGGATATCTTGCATCTAAGTGAGGGTAAAGGAGAAAAAGACTCAGATTATTCCAAGGGTCCCACAGGAGACACAACTGTGGCAAGTGTTCTTACTGTTCCCAGTCACCATCAGCAGATGGACATGACAGCAGCACAGACAGATGTGGGTTGAGGTTAGCAGCTGAGATGGAGGACTAACACAAAGTGTCTATGACTTCTGGGTTACTTGCAAGGATGGGTCTTCCCTACATTTCCCAGGGTGGAAGAAACTCTTTAAACCTACAGCAAACTTCCCAGTCAGCTGGAGGGTAAAATGCACTCCTTCCCACCACCCCAGGGCTCTTGGTAAGGCTATGAAGTCTTCACAAAAGACGAGCCAATGTCCATCCATGATGCCCTCTCTGGATGCCGTGCTTCAACACCCAGGTTAACTGTGCCCCTGCACCAACAAAGCTCTTGCAGGAGACCGTGGGGAGACACCAAGTCACTGTTGTCTGAGCAGGCCTCAAATCCTGAACAGCTTCAGTGGTTACCTAAACCAAAACCAGCCTGAAAGCAGAACTGATTCTCAACCACTACTATCACAGCTACTCATTTTTGTTAGCAGAGATTACACACTGGGGAAAACGTGTTGTGCTTGCTCTCTACCACTGCTCCTGGCATGAATGCTGTTTGTACTGCACAAGAGATGGGCTGCTCTACAATCTTATCTAAACCAGACTTCTTAAAATGACAGAGCCATATGTTTTATTTTCAGATATATTAACCTCCCCTTCTCCCCTCTGACCCCAATAAGAAGATATGGGAAAAGAAATTATATTTCCCCAAAGCACTGGGGACTAATTGCATTTTTATGATTGTGAAATCTGTCCTCAGGCTCCTCTGTTAAGGGACTTGGGACAAATGAACATCATCCGCTTGTTCTTGGGAACAATGTGGCAAAGTAATAGTGCAGCTTTATTTCTTTCTGCTGTCCTGCCTCAACTCTCAAGGAGAATTTTGACCAAAGCAACAGATAACTGGTATGCCTGAGATGGGACACAGGATTTCATGAGCAAAGACCGTGCTCTACTACAGGCAGCTCTTTGTGTAGATACAGACCTCCAAGTACCACAGTCAGCTGCCACATCTTTCTTAGCTACCTGAATGCTTCTTTGTAGATGCAAACACTTGATTAAGCGTAAGAACTGTCTTGGGCACCCACACATCTCACTTATACATTATCTAGACTGCAGTCACTGGCTCCTGTCCCCTCAGCATCACACCACAAGCTGGTTCAGGTCCTGAACTTGGCAGAAGACTATCCACTTTTCCATGGGTTAACAGGCTGCAACATTTCCTGAAGGAACCTGATGAAAGCCAGAAGCTGTGTGAGATGAGTTAGTATACACTTTTCCTAGTGTGCACCACATCTGCTAGCTCAGCACCTCTGAAGCCCACAGCCCTCATGGATGACCCAAGCAGGCATGTATCTCACTTCCATGTGCACAGTAATCCGACAATAAACTCCATAGAACACACAACCTCTACCTTTTCTTAGTCCTGTTCTGAAGCACAGTCTGATCTTGAATGCTGAAGCAGTCTCCGAACCACCTGAGAGCTTAGCACATCCATTAAAATTAGTGGACTCTAAGTACCAAAGATTCCACTGAGTTACTGAATTGCTCCTCCCTATTTGCTTTGTTTTAACCAGCCTGTGTTGAGCAGATCTCCCGTACAACTGACTTGCTACATTCATCATTCCATGACATCTAACAGGATTTCTTTTAAAAATACTCAGGCTGCTTTGGCCAAAAATTCAGCACTGGATGGCTGTCTCCAAAAGCAGCACCATTTGTTTTGGTGGGACACACATCTTCAAAGTGTCTCTATACTGCATAGTGGGACTAAACAGCAGAAGTAGTAAAAAGCTCTTCCTTTCAGTGTCGATGTTTAGAGCAAGCGGGTGATGCAGACTCTGGCTGCCAGAGGGTGTTCTAGTGCATCTTTTATAAGTAGCACATATCCTGAACTTGCAAGGTAAGAACAAGAAAATATTGTGATCCCCAAGCCTGATTTACCGAGGGAAATGTGATGAGCTGTAGTTATCACCTCCTGTGAGTGTGAGAGAGTGTAGGCTATGACAGCCTGCAAGATTAAGTAAAGCCAAAGCCAGAACACAGCAAGATTGCTGAGCTGATACCAGTTAGCAGTGGGTTATAGCAAAGAAATTAATTCAACAATGATTCAGAAATACAAAGTCTTGATGTGACAAGAAAAAGCAGAGAGGAGGAAGACAGGGGCTCAGTGATGTCAAGGATCAGCCCATTGAGAGGAACAGCAGAGACCAGCACTTCCCTACCTGAACGACAACTCCCTGGCCAGCAGACTGGGTGGCTGTGCTGGGTCAGGAGAGCAGACTAAGGCCCCACAGCATGCTTGTCCCAGCCCATGCTGTGGCTGTTAGCAACAAAGATAATGACTATACACCCATAGCCTGAATGCGGGATACAGCTCAGAAGACTTGGTGCTTGGTGAAAGATGCCCAAGGAGAAGTCAGCCAAAGGCTTGAGGTTTACAATACGGTACAAACATGATCAAGGGGTATCCAATGCAGAGGTTTCTCCACACCTAGGGCAGTTATAATCAAAGATTAAAAAGTGTTGAATGAAGAAAGAGAGACCAAGACCCCAGGAATGCAGTCAGGTGATTTAATTGCTTGCACAACAACTTCAGGCATGGTCAGGACACCACTGCAGTGTCCACAAGAAACAAACAAAAACCCCCTCAGGCTGAACACCTTTAGGATTGATCCATCATTATATGTTGTTACAAGCAAAGTTTAACACATGAAACTGCTAATCCAAACTGCCCAGACTGCTGCTGCTCAAAGACCAAAGGGCAACTGCAGGTCTTAATAGCGAAAACAGAGGGGAGGAAAAAGAATGACAGAAGCATTTTTAAACACTCCTCTGTAACAATCTGAAACAGAGTGAGGAGTAAATAGAACATTAAATTGCGTAACAGGGATTTGACTTCCAGGCACGACTGTGGGGTTTTTTGGTTGGTTGGTGGGGGTTTTGTTGTTGTTGCTACTTGGTTTGTTTCATGTTGGTTTTTTTTTAATCTGATTTGATTTGTAAGACCCTGAATTGGAAAAGAAAAAAGAAACCACCTACCCCCACTTGAAAAGATGTACTTGTTATTTTATGTCTTCCTCTTTGAGCACTTTGCAGCTATCTTTCCTCTAGATGCATAATGAAAGTCTCCCTTGCACCCATTCTCCTTCTTTAAAAGTAAAGTCAAAATCAGCGGGATGCAGAAGTGCAAATTAAGCTAAGTGATATAAGCAGTAAGTTACTACAGGTAACCTCTGCCAAGGTTGGTAATCTTCAGATTTACTTTATCACAGATCCACTCCCTCCCCTTACCATTCAAACTCATACACTCCTGTTTGCAAAGCCCAACAGTTTTATGTCCCTGTCATTAATCTTCCAAGTGAGCAAAATGCCTGAAAGCTCAAGTATCCAGTAACACCAGCATGTGCAAAAAGTAAGGAAAAGAGAAAAACCATCAGGAAATAAAAGTGTAAGTTATGCATTTCCAGGGATTTCCTACTAAAAACCACAAGCAGAAGCTGATCTTTAAACCCATGACAACTAAGTTGCCTGTATGCTCTAAAATGCACAAAGAACTATGGCCACAGGCTGTGATTTTCTCTTAAGCACAAAACATAGTTAGTAGCTCCTTACTGGCTCTGCATCTGGTCTACACCAGGAAAATAAGCACTTATTCTTGTAGCAGAATCTGGCTTTTGTGTGCAGAGCACTGCAGAATCCACAGGGCTTCACCCAAAAGTTGGATGAAATCTCAACTTTCCCTGAATAGTGGCCAAATGAACAACACTGAGTAAAAAAAACCTGATCCATGCAGCACATCTGTGATTCAAAAGCTGATCCTTTGCCATCTCTTTCCCCTCAATTTGCTCAGCATCACTACATTTTCCGATTGCTGGTGCAGTTTTAACAGTACTGTCATTCAAGTTCTGGAAATAGAAGGAACTGCGTCAAACTGAGGTTTGCAATGCACATTATCACACTGCCGTAGAGGAAACTAATAATTAATACTTTTCCTTAGCACTGTACATTTATAGATTAAAAGAATTAACAACACCTCATTTGCAACATGTCTCTATGGAGAAAATAAGTTCTTGCTACCCCCAGAGCAATGAAGTTGGAAGATTCTTCCAAAGCAAAAGGAAAGTTTGTGTCAAATGCAACACCAGGAATAAGGAGTTCATCACCCCCTCAATGCTATCAAAGCTGAGCACTATTTTGTGCTGGTAACTCATCTGGAGTGCTTACTCTTCCCACTGAAGTCTTCCTTGGATGCAGAAGAAAACCCCATGTTCTCTACATCGGCAGATGGTATCTGACTTCAGATGCTTCTGACCTTCACAGTGTGCAAACAGGCAAAGGCAAGGCTGTGACAGCCTCTGGGCGGGTGTACATGGCTCTGTGTGTACTTACAGGTAAGCCCAGGATCACAGCCAGTGGGTGGCACAGCTCCACGCATCTGCTGACCATGAAGTCTTTAACAGAGACTGCCAGAACCTACAGTCTGTGACATCAGGTAGATTTTAAAGAGCAATTCCCATTTCTTCTGATGCTGCATAATTCTTCGAGTCTCATTTGTGCTGGGTTTGAAAAGTAGCTGACACTACAGAAATTACCAATATATCCTGTGTGGGCTCCTAACTGCCTATTTACATCTCTCAGTCTTTACTAAGGCTTTGCAGACTTCCCCTTCCCCCACTTGAAAGCTGAAGAAATACAGCACAGAGAGTTGATGTCAGGATCAGATTATGACAGCATGAGTCATTTATTAAGATTCCAGTAATGCTAAGCTCTTTAGCAGGTGCCTTGAGACAGTATTTTTCAGAGTCTAATTTCAGATTCAGACATAAGTATGTTTTATTGGTTTACCATAAACTGTCTGTCCATTGTTGCTGCTCTAAAGCCGCCTCCTGCTCGTCCTGTACTCCACAGCAATCTTCCCTGAGCTATGTCCACCTCTACTCCCTGCTGACACGCAAATGACAGCTTAGTTGAATTTAGATTTCTTTAAAGCTACAGACAGATCTTGCTTTGTCACGTAGTATCAGGATCTGGTTTTTCATCTGTACTTTTTACTAATCTCTGTTATTTACACCGCTTCTACTTGTGCCACAGCTATAGGTTATTGCTGCCAGCTATTAAACCCAGCTCCCTTTCCTTTATTTATAGTCATTTTGTAATTATATGCCCCTACATCTTTCACTTCCTCCTTTTTCCGATAGCCACTAGAACAGAAATGGGTACTTCAGAGGCCCAACCATGCATGGCCTTCACCCTCCCACCTTAGAAAAGCCATAATGCGTCCTAATGCTTAATTAAGGTTTAATCATAAACCCAGTTCTAAACTTCCTAATGCGCATCTTAGTATTTCTGCCATCTACACTTGCCTACTTGCACTTAGACCCACAAGGTGCGTGGCAGCTCTCAGAAAGGGAGAGATTCTTCCATGACTGACATTTCAAAGGAAAGCAGCGAATTCCCCAACAAGGCACAAACTGAAGTGACACCGTTTCTAACAACCGCAGCAGGAATGATGCAGTTCAAATGTCTCTGATGGTTCTTCTCTACCCTCAGGAAGCCCAGAGCTGTCAGCAAAGCAAGGTGAAAAAACCTTGACTGTCCTTGTTGTTACTGCAAGAGGCAGACAGGGCAAGGTTTAGTTTGGTAAAAATGTGGTAATTCACTGCTACTAATCTACCATGAATAGAAATTGGTAGAGCACAAGGGATGGAAGTGGAATCTCAGGCCCTGAGTGCTTCTGAAGATGTCGCATCCAAGCCCTTTCCCAGAACAGATGTAACTTTTTGCATGATTTCCCTAACTCCTCTTGAGTTCCAGTTTTTCCGAGCAGCCCTTGTCCTTTTATTTAGTTCAGCAAAGTTTATTTGCCCAAATCTGTGTCAGACTCATCTGAATTTATTTGTGCTTGAGCCTTAAGGGGACTGGGGGTGGAAGGAACAGACACAGCCTCTCAAAAGGAGCGTGCCTTTTTGAAAAGTCATTTATCACATGAGCTGGTCAGTTCTTCCCAGAATCCCGTGTTTAACTCCCATCCTGAAATCCAAACCCCAACACACTTGCATCCAACCAAACCAGCGACTTCCTCGCGCCGAGGAGATTCCAGGCATACTGATGGGGCTGTGTATTTGTATGTTCTGAAGAGTTTCATAAGGAGAAACTGGAAGGGTGGAAATGCCAAAGAGATTCAGATAAGCTTCCGTAACAGAGAGAGCATGCAAAACAAAAGTAGCTCAAGAAAAAAGGAATAACTGAAGCACATCGTAGTGCTAGCAAGAGAAAAGAAAAGGTGCTGTAAAACTCCGTTATTGTGTTAGCTTCCATGATATCTACACTGATTTACATTTAATATCTAGCTTCCACATGCATCATTTTGATACTGCAGGGAAAATAATCTTCCTATTTCCACTGAAGCCAAGAGAGCTTTGCAAATTAGCATCAACTGCTGCTATAGCCCAAAGAAAACCACAGCTAAGGACCCAAGGAAAGAATACGCTGCTTAACTGCTGAACGAGAAAAGAAACTAATGTGCAGCTCAATGTTTAGACAGAAGTCTCACACCAAGAGCTGCTGCCCCAAATATATATGTCTGCTAACAAAAGCAAAAGTGATTTTCATAGTGAGTGCTGAAAAATGACAGTTTTAAGACCATGGACTCTCCTTCACAATATATACAATTCCCAGTGCCTTCAACAGAAACTTCATATAAATTCCAGGAGTCGGAACTGACTTCTCAGACAAATGTTTGTGCATTCTATCAAGTTGGGACAAAGCCAACATTTCTTATGGAAACATTTTTGGTGGTCCTGGGCAACGAATGTGTTTACTTTATAGCAGATATAACTAAAAATACACTGTGCTACAGCCTCCAATTATCTTGTTTGGAATAGTTTGAGGCTACTCGAGGTTCATTGCTGTTATTTTCTTTATTATACAGTGAAAATGTTGCTGCTTTCCCTGTAATTTGAAAAGCAGCTATTTCAAGATTGGACATTTGTGTTTGTACCTCCCCCGCTCGGATAATGAGATCCAGGGTGAAGTTTTCCAGAGTGTCCATCGCCCACTTTAGGAAGCAACTCAGGTACTTCAGACAAAGATCGATGCATTCCTTGCATGACACGGCCTTTTTATGACTTCCATTAATTCCACTGGCTCTACACGCTATTGCTTTTCAAGCTGGTTTAACAGCAGCCCAGCTCTGTAATTCTTTGCCCAACCAGTACTAATCAACAGCACACCACAAATGAGGGGACTCGGTCCCACAAACGCTCACGCTTCCGTCCAACATCCTCCCCCACTCCCAGCCCCTCTGCAGGGATGTCCTGAGGGATCCATTCAACAGCAGAGCTACACATGGCTCTGGGATGAGGACCTGTTCTTCATTAAAGCTGCAGCCTGAAACAAAAAGCAGCTTGCTTAAAAAACTTGAGTCTGGGTTCCTCTGCCTTCGGTCTTCCCCATTCTCCCAATCGATTAACCAGCTCTCTTTTCCAACCAAGCTTTCCCAGCCTCCGACCCCCTCTGGCATCCTACAAGTTGTTAATGAATCAGTTCAGCATGAATCATTTCCCATGTGCAGACTGTGTATTTCATCACAGAGCCGATTCTCACAGACTTTCCTCCTCAGTCTCGATGACAAAGAACTACCTCCGCTACCAAAACAAGCCTTGAAGTTTCCACAAGGAGTTAACAGAAGGTGTGTGCTCTGGGAGAGAGGTGAAAAGGGTAGTGGAAGAAGGCTGCGTTAATTTTACAGCTCTGACTTCCTTAATTATGAGTCACCAGCAATGCAGGAGAAATCCAGCTTAAAAAGTAAACCAAAAAGAGTGAGATGTCTTAGGGGAATGCTGCAGATTTCAGATGAAACGCCTCATTAAAAGCCCACAGAAGTTAATATTTTACAGCCTCTTCTGTCTGTAATTACTACCGAAATCAGAGACTCAGGACTCTGCAAGAGTCCACGTGTATTTGGAGGAACAACTTCATAAACTTCTCTGTCTCATAATCAGGTTTTACAGCACATCTGAGGAGGGTGAGGGAAGAAAGGAGGTGGTTGTTAGTTTTATTTTGGGGGACTGCTTCTATACAGTAAGAGAAGAGGGTTATTTGTACCAGAGAGGTAGAAATGCTTCAGCTGAAACGTTTTCTCCCACCAAAAACTCTCAGCAGCGAAAAAGGAAGCTGTGTACGTGGCCACCTGAAAGCTTCCTTTCTTCTAGTAAATCTACAGATCAGTTGAAAGGCTGTTTCTAAGGCTCCCACTGACAGCAGATGTGCCATGCAGCAAGAGAAAGTCACTCCCACAGCCATCCCCTCCAGCCAAGATAATTATTCATGGAAGCCCACTTCTGCTTTCCTAAATTACAGGTGATGGTAAACAAAACCCCAAAACCACCCTAAAAAAAGTTACAGAAAAGAAGGGGGAAGGAGCATTTTCCTCATGCTGCACGGGACAAGGAATTCCCTTGCTCACCAAAAATCACACTTTTAGATGTTGTTGCTCCCTTCAGGATCCCTGTCAGGATGCACCACGTTCCCATTAAGATCTCCACTATCTATTGTAAGTAAAGCAGCACTAACACAAGCACTGATGTTTTCCCTCTCTCCTTCACTCTCCCCTGCCATAAACTGCATCAGCTCTGCACTGGTGATACAACTGGGAGCAAGGATGTAGAATTTCTATGCTTACCTCTGACTAATGCAGGATGTGTGGGAGAGCAGCACAGCAGCATGAATAACAGCTCTATGAAGCATGTATCAGTATCAGGCTAAGTCATTCTTATCATCCAAACAGGATCTTAAGCATGTGCGTGCATGGTACCTTTCCTGTAAAGGTTTTATCGTGGCTATTGCTCGCATGGAAATCCAGCTGCCATGACATAGAAAGGAGCAGGAAAAAGCAAGCAGCTGACATCAATGTGAACAAATACCTTATTTCCACGTAAATGTCAGCAGTAATGAAAACTTGAGGCAAGAAGTGATTAAAGAACAGTCCAGAAAAAAAATCCCACATGAAAACAGGTTACCCCTTCAACCACCACAGGAGACAGAACTGCTCTCAAATGGGATGTTTGTCAGAAGTTTTCCATGAGGTGACCATAACGAACAGCTGAAAATACCAACTGCATCAAAACTCACATTTACGGAACAGGGAGCCATTTCAAGTACCTTTCCTGTTGTCATCTCCCCTTTCCCTCTCTTCAAACTAAAAAGAATTAACATTCACATCCTGGGAACCTCCCTGGATAAATGCTAAGACTTTAAGCTTGAACTGGAAGCTGATCTGCTCTTGCCAAGGAGAGGGGAACAAAGAGGGAGCAGACTCACAGGTAAATATTAGTTTGTACTTGAAAAAGCAAATTTTAAAGCTGCTTTTGATTTTCATGCCAGCTTCACATCATCCTCCATCAAACCTTGGTAGAGCAGAGTGACGCAGGAGGAACGAGCACCCTTTGTCTTTGGTCCAGGGTGACAGTGACACTGCCAGTCATTATCAGCCAAATTATGGAAAATGACCAGCACAATTCCAGAAAGAAGGGATGTTTTTCTCCCTTGCTTTCTTTTTGGCCTCTCTTGGCTGGTGCCTTTAATGCCAGCCACACAGGAGTCTGGCTGGACTGTTGCATGTGGTTTTGGCACTCACAAAAGCGGCAAGGAATGCTGTTTGGGAGCACGACTCTACTCCTCTTTGCTCCCATCTTGTAACCACACAAGCTCTTTTTTCCCAGGTCTCATATCATCTTGCCATCTGGCAACCTTTATGAGTACTGAACAGTAACAGCAGAGAAAAGACTTGAAGCTCTTGAAAGCCACAGGAGAGATCCCTCCTGGCCTTGCAGCAATAGTCCACCATCCCTCTTGCTGTGACCTGAAAGTGGAACCCACAGAAGATAAACCAATTTCCAATTCTTCAAATCCTAAAGTGTTCTCAAAGCTCTACACGTATACAAACAGATCTGTCCATCTTTGTGGTAAAGCCAAGATGAGAGTAACACTAAAATGTTCCTTAACAGCTCCCAGCAACACTATCGTGCTTTCAAGGTCAACATGAAGACCACCACCACCACTCACTCCAAATCAAAGCTTGAGGGAAACTTGAGAAACAGACCATAATAACTACTCAAGATGAAATGCAGACAGGAGACCCAGGAACACCACCCAGCTTCTCTAAAACAACACAATGAGGCATAAAGACCTAACAGTCAATTATGGCCTTCTTTTTATGTCTCCTCTTTAGCAGCATAATGCACTTGCTACGGCCCTGGGTCAGCAGTGACTCAGAGAACAGAGGGCCTTCCAGTGAATCATCCACACATTTTTAAGCACCCTCCAGGTTGTGTTGATTGGGAGATGTCTCACTACCTACACCTTCCCTAAATACTTACTGGGCTGTCCAAGGCATGAGCGAGAGCGAGCACGCGATAGAGGGTGCGAAGGCGCAGCCAATCCTCTCTGAATACCCGAATGCTACAAAAAGGAGGAGACAGCACACAGAGACCTAACAGCACTACTCACTCCTGCAGCTTGTGAATACTGGCATAAGCTACATGAAGATAGGGAAACAATGGGATAAGTCACAAACATTTGATTTCACAAGTCAAGACAGTTTTCTTTCCCCTCCCCTCGTGACTAAGCCTTTGGTCCACACACCCACTCTACCCTCAAAAAACAACTCCATGAAACAAACTTGATTGCTCTAAAATACACACAGGCAATGACCAATCACACCTCCTCCTCACAGCACCAAGTCTATTTACTAAGAGTCTGCACCAACTGTCTGCTTTGTATGAAACAGGATCCAACTCCCTCTCTCAACAAGACATTAAACACTAACAAGTCCAACTCCCCTCCATTTTCCCTATCCCATTCCCAAAGCTCCACATCTCCAGACAATATCTTTTGCCCAGATAAACTTTCTGAAATCACGCCTGCTGTGTAACTATGATGTTAAACCTTACTCTAGGAACCTACCCACCATCTGAACCGCTGCTCCACACCATCTCCAGCGCCCTTCCCCTTTTCTACTTTGTTCACTACTTGAGACATTTTCCTGCACAAAGTGTAAGAAAACACACCCAAAAACCCCAAACCCCCACAAAGCAAATGAAGATCTACGCCTTCTTTTAGCAACCAAAGCAACTTGCCTGTCCTCATGTCATCCCCGCTAACCTCTTCCTCCTCTCTGGAACACCAGATCACTATCTTGTTCCTCCAACCCATCAAAAAGCACAGCTGCTAAAATTATCTTTCTGACCCATCCATCACACTCCTCTCTTAATCTGTCCGATATCTTCTACACGGTATTAAGTTCAAACACTGCAGAGCCCTGCCCTCAAGGCACTCTGGCCCTCTTAATATTACATCTGAGAGCTCATCCCAACTGCAGTTCCTCCCCCTCCTCTCAAATTCCTTGCCCAGAGTGGACATCCACATGGTTCTCCTTGGCTTCAACTTCCCACCTCAGCCTCTCCCTGTCTTGTGCTGCTTTCAGCATTACCCCAGGGCACAGAAAAGCCTTCCAGCCCTGATGAGATGGAAGGATGATCCTTCACTGTCTCATTCCTTTTGAAAGGCCAGCTGAATTCAGCATGCCATACACCATCAACACGATACAAAAGGCAAAATGGTTTAGAGGGAGGAAATAGTGCAAAAGTTTTAAAGTAATTAATACAGCCCATGGTTACAGTTTTCTCTGGATGCTCCCATGAGTACTGTCTTGCATCTTTTACACTGCCAGCTATTCAGGGACAATCTGAACCCCCACCCCCCCCCCCGCCCCTAAAGCAACAAGCACATTCTTGGCAGCTGAATTATTAATAAGGAACAAATGGTAATTGATTTAGAGAAGATTTGCCCCCTTCAGTCATCTAAGTCATGGTGCTCACACAGCTTTGTCCTGCTTCCAGCCCCTCCAAAAGTGTATTCTCCCACCCAGAGCCGTAATGGAGCGTATCCAGCTCCAAATTATCTGTGTTTATGTGACCTCTTTAGCACTGTTGTATCTGACCACTCACTAGATACTGCAAAAGAGAAACACAGTGTTCATTGTTCCTTCTGGCCCTCTCTCTCTCCTCAGCCAGCAAGGAAAAGCTTAACTGGATTAGTTCTTAAGGATTTATTTTTATCCATTGTGAGCTTGTGAAAAAAATTAAAAATTAAAAATAAAATACTCATGGAAAAGATGAGTTTTGCATCAGGCTCTGAATGTGCTGGGCTTGGGGAATTAGCGCTCTCACTGCTGGTGGAAAGTTCCACACTTCTGGCTCAGCTCTTCACACCAAGTGTCTGTCCTCCTCCTCCGGGCACTGCTTTCTCACATTGCAGCTCCAATACTTGCAACAACGATTTTCACTCCTGTTTTGCTGAATGAACTGGGGATCACTGGATAGGTCCTCCCCCTGCTATGAATACAGGTTTACTTCTAAGACAAGCTTGAGAAGTGGCCCCTGAGAGCAGCTACTCCACAGGCTGTTACAGGTGTTGCAATTAACAGCACCACACACACATCCTATTGCTTTCCTAACACTCACCACAATTTGTTTGGCATGAAGAACTGATCAGCAGTCAGCTTGCCACAAACTCAATCTTTTTAAGTCAGGACCCGTGGCTTTATTGAAAACACCACAAAGTTTGTTTCTAGAAACAGTATGGAGATGCCATGGAAAACGCAGTATTGCTGCTCAAAATGCTGGCTGAATCCCAAACAATGGGAATTCTGACATGAGGCAAAAACAGACCTTCAAAGGCTTGTAGGCAAATATACTGTCACTGAATATTTTGTCATGGAAGCAAGAGCCTAAAAATATAACAAGAGCAGATAATGCTCCACGACAGGCCGGCTCACATCCTGTCTTTACTCTGTAAACAGCACAATGAGAATTGGCACTACTGTAGAAATCAGGCCACCCAGACAAAAAGTAGGACAGTAGTTTGTAATAAACTGCAGCCTTCATCCCAGAGCCTCTATGCTCCTCGTCCCAGATATCCTGCTCTATATTAGATGAGCAAGGAACCCAGTGAGAGCACAGCCAGGCAGCTGGTCCCAGTAGCAAATGCATGGTGGGAGCACAGGGAGGAGGCGTGGAAGGGGGAAATGGTTTACCATCCATCTTCTGATAAGGCCAGCACCTGCAGGAGCAGTGTGTGCTGCCCACACCAGGAAGCCTAGCCTTGAGATGTGCTGACTCACTGAAGTGTGGTTGCTTGCAGTTGGCAGTGGTTAAGTCTTCTAAAAACACTTCTCTTCCCTGGAAGCGAGGGGCCGTTGCTATCTCCTTTCTCTATGGAGAAATCAAAGAAGAAAACCAGAAGTGCTCTGGGGAACTAGAAGACATCATATTCTGCATTCCTTGTGTCCATTTGCAAAATTTGGGCTTGAAGGGGAAAATATTTTGTTTAACATAAATGAGAGAATGGTAAAAGCCACAACAGACTGAAATGAAAGAGAAGTGCTGGAGGCACCAGAGCAAACCAAGATTCATTTCTTGTTCTCACAGCAGTACTTTAGTTACATTAGGATGAATTACACCCAAAGCCTTAGGATTCCTTTTAGGTCTTTGATTCTTATCAAAATCATCCCCATTGGTCTCAATGAGTTTCCTTAAAATACATGTGATGAAGTCCTTCATGTGGAAGTGGGTTAAGGACACTGGAAACACTCCAGTCCACAAGAATGGATGTTAAACTTTAAAAGCATTCAGTGCAGTTATGCATAACAGTCCTTAGAACAAAAGGCCATAAACAATTCTTGGGTCTAACAATACACATGATCACTCACACAGTCTAATCTTTTCTCAGAACCTCCAATGTGCCCAGAGCTATGTAAAGTTCTAAGGCGTAAAAAGGTATTCAGCAAGGCAAACAAAGCCAGGTTCCCCGAACCTGAAAGGTTAGTTACCTTCCAGGAAGGGAATGAGTAGAGCCTTCCAGCTGAACCCTGTGTGCTCATTTGCACACGGAATGAATTCAGTGAATTCCATTCCAGCCCTCTAGATGACTGACTTTTCAAGATGCTAATTGCTTTATGGTAGTACCCACTAATCCCCACTAAACCCCAATCAAACAGCAGGGCTAATACACAACCAGCATAAAAGAGAAAGTCCCTGACCCAAAGAGAATGTGATTTCCATTTACAACAGGATGCAACAGGTAAATGAAACTGACAAACAGGAAGGAGCAGTTGTCACAAGGAGCAGTTGTCACAAGGAGCAGTTGTTCAATACTAGAAGCGCAAAGTAGCTTCATGGGGAAAAGAAATAAGAAACATCACCACCACATTCTTCTTCCAGCAATTAATCAGAGTTTACTTTCAAAACACGTATGGTAAAGTCTAGGTGGGCAAATCTGGGCAGCATTTTGTTTCTTTTTACATGCAGGGGAAGAAAAGAGAGAAAAAGACATACACAAAACTAAAAATACACATTTCTCTGAAAATCACAGTGTGGCATCAGGAGGAGGAGGCTGTGGGGAAATATGTGTATCCGTAAAGCAGAGCATGCCAAAGCCATTTTGCTTTCCTCTGCAGATCGCCCTTGATATATTTCCATGGCCCTCTAAGGGATTTTTTCTATCTGTTTTTTATTATTACTCCCTATTTTTAAGGAAGATAGGGTTTTGAAGCCTCAACAAGGGCTGCGCACTCCCACACAGAATTTCACTGCTGTAAAAGCTCTGGCTGCTCAGCCAGCTACTACTTAGTAGCTCTGGTGCAATAAAAAAGCAGCACGGACCTCTAGAAGACGGTGACATTTGTGGATGTACACTGCAGAGAAGACAAAAACAGAACCTAGAGCTGCTTTGCATCCAAAAGCCTCCGACGGCTTCATGGTGCGCCTGCATCCCACACAGCACACAGTCCCTTACACAAAGAGGAGAGCTGTGTGTGGCTGTGTGGGCAGGACCAGCACCTGAGACTCAGCAGCACTGCAAATAAACACAGTTTACACGTGAATTATTGCATAGTTCTAAAGGCATTTCTTTCCTCAACAAACAGCGATAATCTGGAAACCCTGCAAAAAAAGGTGGATTTTCTTGAGCCAAATCCTTCAGATGTTTAAATAAATAAATAAAGGGAATAATCAAAGGCAAGAAAAGGGCTGGAGAAGGGCCAAGGTGCAGACCAGCTGAATCCTTACATGACCCCAAGCTGTGGCTGGTGCATTCCTGACTAGTAAGTTAAGGTGCATCCGGTGCCTGTGTCAGGCACCAGGCTTTTGCCAGATTGGCAAAAGCATTCCCTCATAATGGCTTCTTAATTGTTTTCTGACAGCCATGAGGCATTCTCCAGAGGGCTGTGAAGCCAGAGATTTGGAAGACAGTGTGCCATTTGTCAGGAGCAGGCACAGAGCAAACCAGCCACCTGCTTCCCGTCTGCCTCTCTGCCATCCTCACCTGCTGCTGTGTTTAGAAACTGCGGCCCCCAGAGAACAATTCCTCATTCCAGAAACACCCTGTCCATGTTATGTTTAGGTATTTGCTGGAATTTGTGCATCAGCTCCATCAATTTAACTGCTTAAATCTAAGCACATACTCAGACAGCGCTGCAGAAACAGGTGGACTGAGGAAGCACCTAAATGCTTTGCTCTGTTAGGATAAAAGAGACTTTGAAATCTTGAAACACTCCTGTTGTCTTAGATAATAAAGTGTTTAAAAAATAAAGACCTTCAATATTCTCCTTCACGAGCACCTATTATTCCAACCTCAGAAGGTCTCATGTACCTCAAGGCAACAACTACAAATGCTGATTTAAAGAGAATATTCACCCCTACTCTGTTCCAAACTCCTATCTGAATAAAAGCCAACATATTTAGCATTTTGCTTCCTGCTGTAGAGATTCCACAATTGCAGGCTTTGCCTGTGAGAAGAGGAAAAACAACATGGAATATCATGTGTCACTTCCTTTTCATGGCATGCAAACCTGGGTAAGCAGGGTAAAGGCACCCGCCTTTTACCTAAGCTTTCACACACAATAAATCAAGAAGGTTGGGCCTGCACTCAAAGCACCTCTTCTTTCAAGCTCTGTATTAATGAAATCCCTTCAGATCAAGCTCATTTGAATGTGTTTAACTTTACTTTGAGTCTGATAATAGCACAAGTGTATTGCATCATCTCCACTACAACAGTAATGCCTTTTAAGTTTCTTTTTAGTAGCTGCCTCAGACATGCCTTAGATAATTTTGTTGGCCAACTGAGGACTAATGCAAGACATATTCTGTGAATAAATGCATTTCCAGAGGCTCAGTCTCAGAAGGTGATTTTGCAAATGGCCAATGAGAAGTGCCTGCTTTGAAGTGTTCCTGGAATCAGTTGTTACAGTGCTTAAACCACTGATCGAATTCTACCAAAAAGGGCTTAGAGAAACGTTACTTCAGACTAGGTTTATCTTTCCTATAAATGCAAACTACTGCATTAAAAACAGACCCTTCCCCTATGAAATACGCACTTTCACAGCTCAGGAGTATTTAACTGAGGTGCTTAAAGTCAACATTTCATTTTCGTTCTTGGAACAGTTGAAAAAACTCAAAGCCAAACTGCGCTGGATGGAAAAGGTAACTTCAAAAGTCTTTCCCCTAAAAATAAATGATGAAGTTAACACCAGCCTATGTGAAGGACCAGTCCTGTTGCTCGTGGTAATACAGGCTTAACATCAGTTAACTGGCCTCCATTAAGGATTTCTTAGCCAGTAGGTCTTGTTTTTCCCTTCCTAATGTTTCCTCCCCAGCTGAGGATCTGGGCCAGCGAATGCAAGAGCGGGTATGAAATGCTGCTGCTGGGTGAGTGCAGATTTCTGCCTTGGTAGTGGAAACCATTACAAAAGGTCTATGGTAAGAGAAAATGAGGCTTGTGCTCGGTGGGAGTTGCTGGGTGCTCCATAACCCCCCATCATGCCACTTACTCTCATGCTTCAATGGACTCAATTTGATTGTACACCTATTGAAGCAATCCTGGCCCAAGCTTCCCAAAGCCATCTGGATTTGTACTTCAGCTTCACTAGCGAAATCCCAAAGCATACTCTGCCCGAAACTGAGCAGAGCAGACTGCAGGAAATGCACAAGGTTATTTCTATCCTATCATTCTAAAAACAGCCTCCTGGATATTTTGGGGAGGGAACAGGAGAATGGAGACTGCTACATAGAAGGATTCATTACATTTCTTCTTCAAGATTACTCCATTCTACTTCATATTTGGCGCAACTTTAAACCACTTGGACTTACATTTTGCACAGAATGTTTACAAGATGTGTGGGCAAATTTAGGAATATGTATTTTTTAAACTTCATTGCTTCCCCCCACACACACACAGAGTCTGAGTTACTCTATACATAAGTTTCCTTTTACAGTAAAAATGCCAGGACTTTCCATATGCACTACTGCTAGAGAATGGCATTCCAGGCAGGTCTTCATGCATCCAAAGGATGGCATTAAGCTGCCTGCATTTCTCTAAGTGCTATCTGAGAAGAACACACACCTGAAAAAGCCACCAAGGGAAGCCACAGAAGAAAATACCCCAAAGGAGCTCCCAAATCACAACTGCCTTACTTGTAGTCAGAAGACATTTCAAGGAAAGCACACAATGGCACTGCCAACTTGCTCTCAATGGAACATTTTGTTTTCAAAGGCTGTTTTACAACAAGGCTGTTTTCTTCTTGTCAGGCTCAAAGGAATCCTCAAGACGCCCTTCCTGAAAAGTGTCAGCATTGCACAAACGGGCCTCAAGAAGGAAGGGAGATACTCAAACATCTCCCCAGTGAAATACTGCCTGGGCTCCTTCCAGGCGGTGGTGCAAGAGTGGTGCCGTTACTCCACCTCTGATGGCATTAGTCCTTGGGCACATGCCTTTGCTTCTCTCATTTCGCTGTGGTTTTCCTAACGTTATGCTTTTATAGGAGAGTTTTGCAGCAAGTTTGAGGGAAATGACATCACCAGCCCTCAGTTCCACCAGCTTAATACAGAAAACTGCCACCAAAAAAGCCTTAAAAACATATTTTCATATTTTGGTGCCTCTTTAGCATTTGAAAAAGTGCTAGTGCACCCAAGCTTGTAAAGTCACATGAAGAACTTCCAACTCAAACATCTGAACACTGATACATATTCATCCTCTGTGCTGCTAATTAACCACAAGCTGATTTCCTTCAGCACTGTGTTTATTTTAGCAGCATGGTTGTCCAGAACCCACCGTCCAGAACACAGCAATAATCAGGCTTCATAAAAACAAATTACTGTGTTCACTGCTATACTGAAAAACATTCCCGTTCAATGTTGGCTTCTCTCAAGAGCACAAAAGGTAACAGGCTCTGATCAGACCTGGAGAGTGTCCACTTACAGAGAATGAACTGTTTCTCAGGGAGTGAAAATCACAGGTTTTGCCTCATAAGCCAGGGATGACATGGTATGGCAGAGGCAAAGTTAAAACTCAAAATACTCTGTTGTCCAGCCACAAATTCCCATCTCCAGTATGCTCCTGTGTTTCAATCCAGAGCAGTAACAGATAAGACCAATAGATCCATGCAGGCAAGCAGGAGAAAGCAAAGGTGCAGCAGCATGGAAGGGATGTTGCAGCTTGAGAAAAAATGGCCACAAATCACAATTTTGTCCTCAGAAAAGAAACTAAACCCCAAGGCAGTACACGGTCCCCTGAAATGAACCAAGTGAGCCCTCTAATGTGAAATCTAGACAAGGAAAAAGGCACAAAGAAGCAGAGACAGGAAGGCGAGAGGCACAATGGGCTCTTCTTTAAGGGCAGCTATAAAGCACTTGTGCCGGCACAAAAGTAGTGAGAAGGAAAGAACCCAGCTATCAGCTCTAGGAAAGCAGGTTCTAGTGAAGACATTAAATTTTAGAGATGGTCAGATCAGAGGTACATTGACCACAAGCTGCCCAGCAAGGAATATGAACCACCACAGCACAAATCCAAGAGCGCTATGGGAAAGCTATAGAGAATCTATGTTGGTAATATATATATAGGCTCTTCTTTCTTTACTCTTCAGGCTTCTAAATAGCTTATCAATTCTGTCACTAAGGCTAAATTCTGACTTTATAACAGTGTATCCACAAATAAGCTCCATTAACCTGAGAGAGACTAATAGGAGAAGGTACAACTACTAGAGACAGAAACATTATCATGCACAGGAAAAACCACCTTGGCACTGACTACATGTGAGAAGATGGGTCTGCAACATGCAAGAGGTAGCTGGGTCACACTTGACAGCTGCCTTTCCACGCCCTATTTTCTGTCTCCATGTTCTCTTTGTCTCTAGTTTAGCAGGTAATGTCTAGTATTCTTTCATGGGAAGATCCTCCAGACACCATGCAGCAAGACAGCTCACTTCTAAATAACCACTGCTGGGCTTTGTTTGTTTCATTTACATTATGAAATGCTTTTTAATGGCATTTCATGATAAGATTATCAGGCAATGAAATCTTAATGATTGAGTATGGTGGGTGATAAATGAAGCTCAGGGTTGCCATTAGCTGAACTGGTACCAATAGGTGGCACAATACCAAAACCATCAAAGGGTATGTTCTTCATCGATGAAAAATGCACACTTCCCAGTAATGAAGCCCAAAGGTCACCCCAAAGATTACAAAGCAGAAGCAACTTGTGCTGTCAAAAAAAACCAAACCCCAAGATCCCAAAACAACAAGAAAAGAATAAGCCTTGCTAACAACCCACAGTTTGACTTCATCAAACTTGCGGGCTGCATGTATTCACCACACCGCATGGGACGGCATTCCCAAAAAACAAGCCCTCCTTCAAGTGGGGTGTTCCTGGTTATAAAAATTTAGGAAGGCATTTTTTACTCTCCTTATTCTTCCTACCACCAATTGTTCCCCACGTTTTGTTTCTGTTTATGCAATCAAGTCCTTTCACTCTTACCCATGACCTAACTACCGCTCTGACCAACATACGGGGTTCATATTGTGTGCTGGTAGGCAAGCGAGCACAAGACTGTATTTCAAATTGGCAGTAATCCCATATGGAACTCTGTGACGCTCCTTTTCCTCCAGCAAGGTATTTCTGCTGACAAGGTACAGAGACACACCTCAGCCCTGTAGAGTTCTGCTTTCTCCAGCCCAGTTTTACACAGCCCTAACTCTTGGATGAGAACTCAGACTGGGAAACCTCAACTCCTTTATATTCCATTTTCACTAAGCCAGGCCTGAAACCTTCACGGGCACAGCAATGTGAACTAAAGTATGATTCTTGCAATCTTTTTTTCTCCAAAAGCCCTACCGCTAATGCAGCCATATCAGCAAGAGATGTCTTCTTTTACCATTATAAATTATTTAGCATTTATAACTGATATAAATTACACTGGCAGACTGCTTAGTTGCCCTGAGAACATCACTAAGGCACAATACTCCACAATAAAACTCAGCTTTTTAATGAACCTTCTAACCTTGGTTAAAATCTTCAGGCGGGTTGGATTGTTTTGTGGCCCAGAAGCAAAAGTAATACAGGACGCAAGTACCAGGTTTGTAGGGAACATCCTTGCTTCCATCAATCTCCTTTTTGGTAGGGACTGAGATCTACAGCTAACAGCAATACAATGAAGACGAGCTCCAAGTATGGGTGCATATGCTCTTAGTGGTACCCAGCTGGCAGAGGCATTTTGAGTCTCCATCACAGTCTCTGTCAACTTGGGGACAAACATACTCCAGGAGGGGCTGCAAAACACTCATGTTTAGCAGGATCCTCCTTTGTAAGCCCTGACATCTTCCACTGCCTTTTGCTGTCACAGTGCGACCCTATCCCTGTGTGCAAGACAAAAAGCCATCTGAAATGCCAGATCTTCACTAGCAGGAGATGGACGGTCAAAACATCTTTCCTGCACATGCCTCTGTTGAAACTGTCAGGAAATTTAGTGGTAAAATCAGGATAGACACTGATCAAATTTAGTGGCAAATCAGGATGGACACTGATACAAGACTGCACTGTGAGGGCACCCTCCCATGAGAGAGTTATATAAAATAATTGACAAAAATTATCCGAGTGAAGTCACTGAGAGACCAAATGTTTCACCAATAAAATTTAAAAGTATTAATGATTCCAAAATACTTATCTCAGTGCCCTGAAGAATTATCTGCTCCATTTCAAAGAGGAGGAAGCTGAGGCAAAGGGACACTAACAGACAGGAAGTTATGACAAGAACAGAAGATCAAGTCTAGCAGTTCCCTGGTGTGCCTCATGTAATGTTGTTTCCATATCATGCATATGTGTAAATGTTCTTTGAAGAAGGTAACTGTAACAAGAAATAAACTTTATATCTCACCGTGGCAAGACATGAAATCCTTCATAATTTACAATAGTAAAGAAAAACATTTACTACCTATATGCTATTCTAACAGAGGCATTTCTAACAGCTTCCCTAGCTGTTACAATCTTCCTGCCTAAAGACTTCTAAAAGCATGCATCTGTATGGGAAAGCGATGGAGCTGTTCTCCCTGCATTCATGCACGCCTCTTTGCTATATTCTACTTTACAGAACAGACACTCCTGCTGTATTAGTCAGAGCCCAGCAAAGACAGACACACAGTTCCAGTGAGCAACTCCCCTGTTCCTCTTCAAAGACTCGAGACTTAATCCAAAGCTCAGGAAGCATCTGTGAAATGCACAGGGGCTGTGGATCAGGCCAGAACTGTCTGTGTATATATCTGCTTAGTATAACTTAGAATCATCTTCTCACAGTCCAGGGCTTACACGTCATTCCCATGTTGCTTCAGCAGTGAATTCTGTGGATTGCCCCTTACCAGTCACCCTCCCCAGGTCTCCCACAGGTCACTGTGAAAATGAAATAGTGACCCCTCCCTTGCAAAGCTGAATGTCTTTGTCCCTTCTATGCTATGTGGTTTGGCACAGGCAAATACATTCTCAATGAGTATGGAGTGAGTACATACAACATCAGTCTTTTATTCACTGGCTGTTATTGAAGAAAGAAGTTTTTTGGAGTGTTTCTTGTGGGAATTCCATTTGCTGAGTCTGTGCAGGAGGCCCATGGAGTTACTCAGAGGAGAAGAGCTTCACTGGAACTGCTCCAGAAAAGTAAATACAAAACCAAATTCAAGTACCCACGTTGCAGACTTCACACTTCACCAAAAAACTCCCCCTCACACCGACAAACAGCAAGATCCACACTCTAAGGAATCAATAAAATACACACGTGAAGTACACAGCAAAACCACAGGGGCTGGACAATGCGCTCCAAATGGCATTACTGAGACAGGAGTTCACAGATCAACGCAGCCAACAGTAAAGTAGACAGACCAGGGGAAAAGCTTGACTCACCAACCTTCTCACCCCACCTGAGCAGAGGTCCTCACACAAAGTCATAGAATGCCCTCACTGAGTCTCCAGCTGGTCTCTGACCACGGCTTTCCCAGTGAAAGGGGGATCTTCTGGGGACTTCCCTCCTCTCACACTCAGTTCTTCTCGACTACCCAACCGCAAGGTCAGGGCTCCAGAAGAGCAGCCTCACGCTACTTCTGCACATTGTATTACTCATTTGCAAATTCCAACCCAGGTCACAAACGTGTCTGTGTCTTTTGGACTGTTCCGGGGTTTGGTTTCTTTGGTCAGCCAAGCACACAAGGCTCTACGTGCAACTTGCTGACCTTTCTCTAAAAAGTGTTTGGCTAGAAGATCGAATCACAGAATGGTTTAGGTTGGAAGGGACCTTTAAAGCTCACCCAGTTCCAACCCCCTGCCACAGGCAGGGACACCTTCCACTAGACCAGGTTGCAACCACCATGAGTTCAAACAGCCTCATCTCCTTAGACTGATGTAAAACTGAAGTTATGGCACAAAATCAATCTCTCCTTTGCAGTAACAGTTTATACCAGCATGTTGTGAAGAAGACAGCTTGCATCTACCTCTTCCGGAGGTTGCAGAGACACAAACACACACAAACCTCTGATTAAAAACTCCTCCTGAAGCCAAAAGTGAAGCAGCTGTAACACCTGGAGAAAGGCAGCACTGCTTAACACAAGAATTTCCCACCCTGGTGTTACGTTCCTTGGCAGTATTTGAAGTATGTGGCCAAAAAAATACCAACATCTGTAACAAAACTCCAAACTAGGAAAAAAAGCCACTAAGAAAGCTCCCCACAAACATATGCATACCAAACCCAAGATATCTGTAGCACAAGGGAAAAAACAAACCACCAACCAGAGAAAGAGAGATACAGCAGAAAATCTTTAAGGGTATTTAATAAGAAGCATATATCAAATTAAGTGATCTACACCTGTAAAGTTTAGGGCAACAACAGTATGAATCCCAAGGGGAAGACACTTTGCTCATATACTTTCTCAGGGAAAAAACAAAGCAGAAAGCTGGGATGTTTACAGAGATTTCTAGTTTTCTGATAGGTATCACATACATAGACACAAATAGAATCATTTGCTAGCCTGGATGTGTTATGTTGCAATTTGAAAGTCTTTCTTTTTACTGTTGTACAAACTACACCGGGAACAACTTCAAGTTTAAATAGGGTGCCACTGACCTTCCTCTTCCTGCTCTGGTAAGGACTCTGGAAACTGGATGATATTACAGAGAACCTGTGTTGCAATTGCTAGGCACAACAGGGTCAGACAGAGTTCAGCCTTCCCTTTGAACTTTCCTGCCTTTGTGGGCCATAGTCAAATCATCAGTGTTATTTTACCATGGTTTTTAAAGTTTAATTTCCTTTTTGTGGCTTTGCATTATTAACATTATTGACTTTAAAAGTGATCTGCAGTCCCCTTTTCATCTCGCAGAAAGCATGAAAATATCTGCAGATTCCTCCCCCCTCCACTTAATTAAAAACTTGCCTCAGTGACCTTCTTTAGCTGCTGCACAAGGCCTTTGCTACACAGAAGTCAATAGGAGAAATCCCTTTTCCTTCAGTGGAAGCAGGATTTCTCTAATCCACTCTTCCCGGGAAGGGCTTTGCAGTTTAGCAGAGCAAGAAGCCAGTGTTCAGCTTCATCAAGAGTGTTTCGAATTGGTTCCTTCAGGGTCCAAGTGTCAGTGCTTGACACATGGTAATCTCAAATAAGCTAAGTGAAGAAGAGTTTTAACCAAGTCTCAGCGAGAACCGCAGGAGCAGAGCAGTGGCAAACCAGCAACACTTCGTGACATTCTGCTTTAAATCAACATCACCTGGACCCACCTAAACCACTTCATTGCCTTTGGGGAGTTCCCATAATGATGTAGCTTGTTTTGAGCATGGGTTTTTCCCTACAGGCAAGGTCCATTAGTGGATTTTACATCCTAGGATCTGCTCTGTGATACTTCTTTGGGGGATCTGACACCCAGCTGAGACAGGCACTACAGCTGGAAATTCCAGGCACCTGGCTGAGAACAGGGCTCCATAGAGGAATACAAAAACTGGGATCCAGAAGGAAGAATTGCAATAGCCAGGCACTGATTTTAACCTCAGCCAATGTGGAGCACTGGGCTTTGCTTTTCAAAATAACCAGTAACAGCAAATAAGCCATGAGAGAATAAAGTGCTGAAAATCCAAAATCAGCTGGAAAATTAAATTCCATTCTCAAACACAGTCTATGCCTCACCTATCCTTTTTTCATGTACAATTCCATCCTCATTCCATATTAATGCACTAAAGTAAAATCAGGTCAGCTAAGTGTTACTGCAAGAGGGGCTGCTGAGCCTCCAGGACTTTGGGAAAATAAATAAGTATCAAGGTTCTCAGTCAGAAATACTTCTTAAAATTAAGGAATACAGCTTCAGGCATCTAATTTTGCAGAATCTTTGATTCTAGTACGAAAAAAAAACCCACCCCAAACCAACTAACCCACCACATAAATCCAGTTAAGATTCTATAAGCTTTCCTGTAGCAGCCACTGCTTCCCATAGGAAAGCAGAAATGATTCATCCAACACTGAAGCACTGAAAAGAAAAAGAAGTCACTGAACAGAAATAAGTTAGCAAGGACAGTTTGATGACAGCTCTCCCCCAATGACAAGCTTCTAAAAGATATGCCAGTTACAATAAATATTTCCAAATTAGATATCCGGCATTACATTGAGAGAGCCAAAGGCTTAAAGATGTCACATAACATAAATGCAGCTCTGTTTCACTTTGCAGCTTCTGGAGCAGTGAAGCCCTCAGCTTGCTCTCTTTTTTTTGCCTCCCCCCCCCCTTTTCTTGATATGCCAAATTCATGACCAACACAAGAAACTTCTTTTGCTCCTCTGTGACTAACATTTATCATTGGGGTATAAAGTAGCCATTATTCAACCGAATGCGAATTCAGCAAGTGCTTTTCAAAAGGAGCCACCCCCCAGCAAGAACCGCAAACCAAACAGCCGCCCACAGCCGGCTGGAGCATGCCTCTGCATTCCTGAGCGCTGAATAACAGCAGCCGCTTGGAGCCCGCGCTGCGCCCGCTCCTCGGAGCCCCCTCAGAGACCTTCCCCTATGGCAGGGGCAGTGCTGGAATGGCAGCCTGCATCGCCCCTCATGCGATCGTCTCAACTCCTAAGTGTGCCTTTAAAAAGAGATGCCTCTTTGTCAAACTGAAGAAAGAAAAAGAGGAAGGAAAAAAAGCATCAGATTAAATAAATTCGAAATAAAGTATAAAATTCCAAATCCCTCAGCTGTGTTCTAGCGCTGTCTTGGAATCATGGAAAGCAAGAAGAGGTTTGAGATGCAACCCATAGCTGATTCTGTTCCAGAATGATGCCACACACATCCTCGCTGATTCAGGTATGAAAGTCAAAGGTGAAACCAGTCTGGTCAAAGAGTGAGACCTGCCCAGAACTTGTTTCTTCACTCAGGAGGAAAAAGGCACCTTATACTGGAGGGTATAAGGTGCAAACTCCAGACATCCTATACTAGAGGGTATGCAAACACTAGACAGACCAGCTTTGGGCACCATACCAGGAGAAACCTCAGTCTGCTGCGCCAGGCTTCGATTCCCTGGGTGTGTACAGGAGAGAACGGAACCTGCCTTAAGGTCTGCAGCAGTTTTCTTGCAGTTCTGATCCCATTTCTCAGGGCTTTGCCCATCATCTACCCCAGTGAGGCCTCCTTGCACTGCTGGATATAACATGGCTCTAGGGAATGGAGACAGCGCACACAGCTGCTCCAGGCTAAAACTGGAGAACTATCCCAAGAAAAGAATAGCATCTCTGGCTGGAGAGCGTGGAAGGCTCACACAGCCTCCAGCAGCTGCAGAAGCAATTCTGGACAGAGGAACCACAGAAAGCAATACCCCCCCTCCCCCCGGGAACCAGTCCCCTCGGAGTAAAACTGGAAATATCCCCAAACAATGAAATCAGGCCACAGATAAATTCTCTACACTGTGCAGATAAATTGCTTATGTTTAAAACCACTTTACCTCACATGAAGTTCAGTCAGCTCCCAACTTCCATTTGCTCCATTCAGCTGCAAATCAGCCAAGTGACAGACGAACCCATGATGTGGGACAGGGATGGTAACAAAAGCCTCACCTCAGTGTCATGTAAATCGTATCACAGAATCCCAGACCGGTTTGTGTTGGAAGTGACCCTAACACTGATTCAGTTCTAACCCCCTGTCATGGACAGGGACACCTTCCACTGGAGCAGCTTGCTCCAAGCCCCTGTGTCCAACCTGGCCCTGAACACTGCCAGGGATGGGGCAGCCACAGCTTCTCTGGGCACCCTGTGCCAGCGCCTCAGCACCCTCACAGGGAAGAGCTTCTGCCTAAGAGCGCACTTCAATCTCCCCTCTGCCAGTTTAAAACCATTCCCCCATGTCCTGTAACTACATACCCTTGTCGAAAGTCCCCCAGATTTCTTGTAGGCCCCCTTTAGGTATTGGAAGGATGTTATAAGGTCTTCCTGGAGCCTCAGCCAGACTGAACAAGCCCAATGCTTTTGGCTTGTCTTCATAGGATATGTATGTGCTCCAGCCTTCTCCTTAAATGTTGCACAATGTTCACCCTCCGCACTTCCTGGGGTTGAAGAGAGACGTTTTGCAGCACACAACAGCAATTCCCAGACTGGTCACCTATCAGGCAGCAATCAGATTTGAAGATCTTTAACAGAAAGCCAGAGATCTCTCAAACTTAAGTAATTTCCTTTCGACCAGTGTTAATGCAGCATTTCCATGCTGTGGAAGTCACGGAGTAAAGCACCATCATCCAAACACTGTTGTACCACAAGCTGCACCTCTATTTATTTATTAGGCTGGGGAAAAGAGTTTAGGTTTGCTGCTCTGGTCACTTCACTCATGTTATGCTTTATCTTGACTGGACTTTTATAATTCTTTGAGATAAAATAAAGTACAAACAAATCAAACACCAAAGAAAGATTTTTAAATGGGGATGCCATTTTGAGTACTTGAATAAAACTGAGTAAAAAAATTAGTAACTTTTTTGCTGTAGAAGGTAGTCAACCTCCTGTGCTCTGTGCTGTACCAAGGCACTGGGAATTTCTTTCCTTTTGCTGCTAGCTTTGCCAAGATCTTTACGGGAAGGACTGGAAACTCCTATGATGCATCACACGCCAGCTCCGATCCAAGTCAGGTACCCAAGCTGGTGAGCCAACATGATAATCCTGTATTGCTAAATCCATTGTTTCCCTGAAAAACCTTGAATCACATTTAGTGCTCTTGGCCAAGGAAACCAGATGGTACTTTCTGCAAAACCTGTCACCACCACTCCCAAGTCAGCAAGAAATTGCTGGAAAGAAACAAAGATTCCCCCAGGCTCTTCCGATGGGAATGTCTGTCCCACTCTCCTTCCTCCCCTCATTTTTTTTTTGTTGAATGTGAACAATTCAGGAAGTCAGGACAAAATAATAAAAAAATAAAAGTTGTTGTTTCTGTGAAGCTTAGGAATTTCTGTCCATAAAGAATTAAGAGTCCAGGTTTCAAAGCAACAAGTTAACCGGGGCGGGGGGGAGTGTAAGTTTCATTGTGTAAGTGGGTCAAGTAAGAACTTTGAAGGATTAACTTAATGAAATGGTTCCAAGTAAGTTCTATTCTCTGCTTATTGATTGACTGAGTATCTACCACTATCCTCATATAATGGTATCAACACAATCAATAGCTCTCCATGTCAGCTGCTTGCTAATTTACACTTCCATAGTTGCCATCTGCTATTCAACCCATTGTAACACAAGCCATCAGCCTGGGATCTTTAGCCAGTGTGGTCAAAACACAGCTACTGAATGACGGACATTTTATCCATATTCCCCATGGGAAAGGAATACTTCAATTATTGTTTCATCACTTAGTTTTCCAAGTTTTGATCACACAGCCAAGACACTGTGTGACAGTATCTGTTTATTTAAATTCAGCCTGGCATTTCAGAGAGAAATGGAAGGTACTCCCTGGTATCTTGGGCAAATTAATGAAGACCTGAGGATTCCAAAGAAAACAAATCTGCATGGTCTCCCAAATGCTTCCTGTCATTTTCAATGTAGATTTTCTCTACCCTCATGGAAGGAAAAGATGCCTAGCTGACACCAAGTGTCACTAAGGAGGATTTATTGATTCTTTTCTAAGAGTATTCAGAATACGATTTTTAGTTGCATGCTCTTGGTCTGCCATTAGAAATGTATTTTTAAATTGGCGTATTATTTCCCTTTGAAATCACTGCCAGTAAAACACAGGGCCATGGGAAACTACGGGAGAAAGAAACAGAACTAACTCAATGCTTCTACCCAACAGTTCAAGCACTGGTAGGCGAGCAGTGATGGAACCGACTCCTTAAGAACTGCTTCACAAAACCCTGCAGTTACTGCAGCACAGGATACAACTTCCAGATCTGATCAGAAAAGACGCAAAGAGATCAAAGATTCAACAAGCTGGAGGACAAACGTCCAACTGTATGAGTCACTACAGACAGAATCAGCATGATAATGCTCAACCCTGTAGTCGGGATTATACCCATGATGGAAACAATGGGACATATGGGCACAAGACTATTCCTTTTCCTTTAAAACTCTATTGTTTAAGAACAAAGTAAACCACATCCAAATACATCTGGCATCAACATCTAATGCTTTGCAAGCTGATCCTTCACTGAAAAAAAAACAAAAAAACTTGAACATCTGACTACCCATAAATTCTGCTGCAGCACATGATGGGTCTGGACAGTTTCTCAAGGAGGAAGTTCACATACACATTGTGCTGCCCACCCCCGGCTGCTCCACCAAGAGCCAGCTGGCCTGATTCTCCTCACCCTCTGTCCCTTTTATGTGGTAGAGAGCAAACTTTCTCTAAGATGGTGGCTGGAAACGGCCTAGTGCTACCACAAAGGCAATTCATCCAGTTTGCATCCTATCCCCTGCTTAGATCTGAAGAGTGGCTGGGAAAGGGGCAGCTGGGAGCTGGCTGGAATGCCCTGGAATGCAATGGCAGGCTGCTTCTAAACCACATCTTTTCCCTGCAGGAAACAGGCTGCCAACAGGAAACAGGCTCACGCACTGTACAGAGAATTAATAGTAAAGAATATGCTTCCACAAAGCACTGGAGCTACCACAAGCGACTGCATGAATACACACAAGAAATACAGAGCTTCATAAAATGCTTGAGGTCTTCCTCATTGCCACGTATTATACCCTGGATGTGCCCTCATTTCTGTCTGAGGGCTCCTGGACAGAAACAAGACAACTTCCCCACAGAAATTAAACATGATTATGTGCACATCATGCTACAGGTTTACCTGGGAATGAGCCTTAACAGTCTCCCTGAAAGAAAGCACAGGGCCCAGTTAGCACCAGTTGGGCATCGATTTCCATTTGTATGTGCTATTTTTAGCAGAAACAAGCCAAAAGGTATGCAAGCAATCTCCTTTCTTCTCAGCCTGCATCTGAATGCTTGGTTCCCAGGACACAGCTCTTGTCCAAGTATTGACTCTAGCTGAAGAAATGAAGTGGAAATTAATCACCATTGCCATTTTAAACAACTTTCCTCCAGTTAACATCTTCCCAGGCTTCCCCAGGCCCATCAGCTCTTTTCCATCCAAACAAAAGAAGGTGTTCAGGCAGAGCCTGAAGATCTTCTACACTGCTTCATGCTTTCCAGACCTACTGAAGCCTGGTCAAAGTCCAGATACAAAGTCTGACACTTTGAAGAGGCATCTCAGCTACTGCACATCATGTAGAGTCAAATCATCTGGGCCGCCCAATATGGTGGGTCTAAGAGCTGAGGTCCAAAAGTACAAACTTACTCTGTGTGTGTTAATACGTGTCTGTCAGAGAAATCCTGACTAGAAACAGAACAGCCTTAAGCTTTGCCTACAAAGTCTGCATCACAACAATTTAGAAGGCAGCCCTGCGTTAGAGACTGTCCACACAGTAAAAAGAGCCGGTAGTATTAATCACCTTCTGACAATTTCCACCACAGCAATTTATAATCCTATCTCCTTTAATTCCCCCAAAGTGTCAGAGTTCATCCTGCACTGGATTAGAACCAAGAATGAAGCAAAGAACAAAATCCCACAAAATGGCAATCACAGCTCAGTGGTAAAAGCCTTTTTCTCAGTAACCCTGGAGAGGAACACTTCAGCTTGTATAAAGGCTTTTATAAAGCTTCTTTTGGACCTTAAAACCACTCAGGTGAATGCCAAATTACTCATCTTTTCGCTCACAGCCAAACAGCTCCCTGTCACCCTACTGAGCCTGTAAGCTTTGCAAGAGCAGCAGCCTCTCAGTGAGTCCAAATGTATCTTTCAGATTATTCCCTGGAACTGCAGTTTTTCAGGAAGCTGAGGGCACCATTCTCAGCTCAGAACCATTCAGATGACTTAATGCTTAACTGGTCTTCAACAGCTTTGGATCCTAAGGCACCTGAAGGTCTGTCTGCCACAAGTCCCACTGTGGGCAAGTATTTCAACACATCTTACTGCAATAAGCACTGCAGCCCTTGTGAGGCAGCTGAATGCCAGAAGACAGGCAGATGTCTTCTGCTGCTTTAAACCACATGGGGTGAATGAAAATCCCTTGCATCTCTTTAGAGCGTGTGCTCCTGACTGAGACTACAAGCTAGTTTGCTTTGCTAAGCGCTTGTAAAGCGTATTTCAAACAATTATAATCTTGAGGTCTTCTCTAACATCACCACAATGTATATTTATTAAGTCAAAAGCACACGTGCTGCTACCAAGCAGTTATTTCACATTCATTACAACTTGTCCAAGCAAGCCTTATATGCTGTCTAATCATATGCTTCTCCTCAGGGCAGAAATGCTAAGTGTAGCTTGAAACAAGAAGATACTGTTTTGTCCTGAGTTTACCCATAAAATACATGCTTGAACTATTGTTAATATATGCCTTTCCCACACCCCTCCTGAAGCTGTAAAATCCTATTAGCACCTCAAATAAAAACAAAAGTAAACGGGAAAGAATACAAGGATTTTCAATTCCAGTTTTCCATAAAATCAGGGAAATCACACTCTGACTTGCTCGCTGCTGCTCATAAGCACAGCACACGTGGGCTTCTTCACCACCCAGCACTGTTCTGCTCCAACAAAGGTGGTGGGTTTTTTAATGAAACCTTGTCAGATGTCAGATACCTTCCTAGGAATTTGCCCACCTTCTCACAATAGTCCATACTAGCAAAATTATTTCTAAGCAAAATCAGGAGCACTAAAAGTGATCACATGACTTCTCCAGGTGGGAAAAATCAAGGCTCCTGAGTCAGATGTCAAGGCCATGGGAAGCTGCCTCGTCTCTCACTGCCTCTACAGAAACACTTATGAAGTTTTCTTTCCACAGAGTCACAAGCATCAGGCCATCACGGGGACACCCGTGCTCCAACATGCTCTCTCCCATCCTGCTCAAATCATGAGGCAAACCACAGACTTTAATGCAAACTAAGTCAGCAATACAGCATCCTACTTAAGCATCTTTGCCCTCTTGAAAGCAATACACACAGATGCAACCTAGTTTTAAGGTCGTCTCAAACTTAGTTTCATTCCATTACTAGCGGATACATGTGGTTGATAAAAGGTAATATTCTAAACATAGTATGTTTAGACTTATGTAAGGCAATTGGCTGTGTATAGCTTGGTAAAAATATACTCACAAAAACAGCTTCATGGAGAAAGAAAATGTCTTAGAACATACAAGAATTTGAATCCATTGCTTCCATTAAGACCATGACTGAGTGACAACTGATTCACAGCAGTATGAGACTACGTTGACTGAAGGGGAAAAAGTGAAGACTGAAGGACTCTTTAGTCAAGCCAAGAGAGGTACAAAGAAGCAATGCTGTCAGCTGACACCAGGCCAAGTGCAGCTGAAATATGGTACCTTTATTGTTTTTTCTTTTTTAATGCGAGGAGACTATTAGCTGTTGGAAAGAAGTGCCCAACATAATGGAATCTCTGTCTCGGTATCTTTAAATGAAGACAAGATGCATTTCTAGAGGACACTCTTGTACAGGTTACTCATTTCAATCCAGAGGTCAAAACTCTACCCAGAAATCTGATTTCAAAGTGCATGGTTTACAAGGTATTAGACCGGGTGATCTTGTTGCCATAAAGATAAAAAGATACTCTGAAGACTACAGTAAAGTCTGTGCAAGCAAGCAGCAGCCTCACACAGACAGAAATGGGATTATGCCTTTTAATGGCAATCTACTATTAGACTAAATCAGAGGTGTAACCTGAAGCTGCATCCTTAGTCCCAGCATGCCTCCTTTAGTTCTGTATTTGCTTGCCAGTGGAGATACGATTTCTAGAAACAAGGAGCTAAACTAATTATCTGATGTTCCATTTTCTTCAGAAATCTAAAGAACAAGATTGACTATGTATTAGTGAGCAGACTGCAGTCACTGCAAGCAATCCTCTCCAGAATGCTTTTAGAGGCCAAAGTAGCAGCAAACTCTGTTAAACAGACCTGCTGTGAAAAGTAAAAAACTAGAATTGAAGAAGTATTACTGCAGGCAAAGGAGCCCCCTCTAACACATGCATCTGGCAGCACCTTGGAACAATACCCATGCACGAGGAGTTGTAGATTTCAGGAAGGGAATGGGATGGCTGGACTTAGACATGTGATTAGTTCCACTGATTTATGAGACTCAATCTGGAAAGACTCTTCAGAACACGTGTGACTTCCAGGACGTGAGCGTGGTGGGATTGCTATTACTCATCTCAAGTGTTCACAGGGCAAAAAGGGCTTCCTACAGTTCTGCATGGACACAGGGCTGACCATGGGAAGCTCACTGCAGGACTGAGATCATGGAGATCTTAATTTAAAGAAAGTGGTTCTTAAAGGAGGTGAAGGTGATAAAAAAACCCAACAAACAGCACGCACAAACCCCAACCACATTTCAGTGTCGACGCTTGGAGATAAATCTTCCCCACTCACACCCCTCCCCCATAGCAAAAATAAAGACAAAAATAAACCACGAAGGGAAAGGAAGGAGAAACCTCCCAAGTTTTATGTGTGTTTCAGCCCTACTGCAGCAACTGCTTTACATGGCTTTTACCTGCTTTTTGTGGGGTTTCCTAGCCTTTGACTGCAAATGCAAAGTATTCTACACACAGAGAGCAAAGGGTTTTATACAGAGTCCTTTGTTACTAATGGAAATAGAGACAGGTGTTGACTGCAGAATGGACAGGAAATGCTGTGGACAGGGAAGCAGAAATACTGCAGTCCCTGAGACCTTATTGCAGAGATCCCTGTAAGCTGCTTCCCCCAGGCACTCACTAGACCAGGCCGTGAGAAAATAAGTTCTGGTGATGACTACGGTTCACACACACACTGTAATAAACGCTTCCAGATTTCATGTCTCGCAGCATACTATTACTGTTATTCATTATTTGCTAAGAGATGACAGAAAGAAAAGTATAATAAACAAAAGAATAGAAAACTCCACAGCTCCCGCCCCAGCAGCCTTAGACTGGTTTTGCATAGCGTCCCTCCAGGGTGCAAGACAAGGCTGTTTTTCCCCCCTCTGCCTTTCCAACAGAATAAATGAACAAGTTGAACAGCTTGTGATATTTGCATGACTGGGGAGAGAGATCATGTGAACAGTTTCAACAGCAAAGTCTAAATAGTTTGTGAGTGGTAAAAAGCAGTTAGCAACAAAGTCCTCTGAAGCCCCTCACCTTGCTGATGATTGCACTGGATGTTACTACAAGTATTATGAAATGAATCGGTAATGACAAGCAAACCCTGCAATTTCCACAGTAGGCTCTTTCTACTTATTTCCAGCTTAGAGATAATCCCACTTTTATTAGGTGCTGATATATCACTTCAAGTATTGCTAGTGCACTGCAGAGGAAGAGACCAAGTGCCAGAGAATGAGAGGTTTTAGCTGAAATAATCTCATGAAGGGCTTCAGCTAAGGCCAAGAAGATGAGGAAAGTCATGTTACATTGATTAGAGATGGATATGAACACTACTACCGTAACATTAAAATTACACGAGATTCTTTTGATGCAACTTAAAGGAAACAGATTTTAAGAAGCGTATTTTCACTGAGTGCACTCCAGGCACAATTCCTGTCATTGACATTTACACATCCATGTTCTGAAATACTCTTGTCTCTGACAAAAAGCACAGTGGTCATCTAGCTAATTTTCCACGAAGAAAAGAATTGCATAAAGTTATAATGCTTCACATCTGCATTGTCCAGCATATCTGGGTAGCAGATTATTGCACATGGGAAGATTTGGCAACCGCCAGGTTAATGTTGCCTCTTGTACAATTACCTTATCTGTGTGCTAACAAATGTTCACATTGCAAAGCCAGACTTGGTTAAGAAGATGAGTATTTCAAAGGTTGCTCATTGACTTGTTGCACAAGGGTCACACAGCTACTCATGTTCCACATGTGAACATCAAATCCCTGCAGAGGCCAGCAAAGCCCATGCAGTTCTGCACCCACATTTTGTTCTGTTGTGACACCTTGCTCCAGCATGCAAAACACTTTCAACCCTCAGGAAAAGTGCTAGACTAAGGGTATCTCAAGAGCTCAAGTTCTTCAATAGAGGACAGAACCACTAAGAGCCTACTTACCATACACAATGAGACAGTATTTAGTCTTTTCTTTGAAGGGACATCAAAAGCCATAAGGGAGTCCACATCTTCAGTGCTACTCACCTAATTCAGAGGCACCTTGGAAGCACAGTTACCAAATGGCCAACTGTAATGGCTTTGCACGGGGTTAGATGCCTATTCACCAACGAATCACAACATACTGATTTGCTACTAAAGCCACAAACTTGTGTTGAAGAGTCCCTGGAAGCAAGTGACAAGAAACTACCAGTCACTGGTGTAGGATGTGAGAAAACAAAACACTTCATCATAGTCACATTCTTCAAAGTCAAGTGGCTCAGCCAAGTGAGTAATATTCCTGCAGTGGTTTGTAGGTAACAAGAACTATGTTTGTAGAAGTGGAAACCATAAAGAAAATCATGTTACTGATGTATCATTATCATAATACGTAGAGATATGACTACATAAAGTACATGGCAATGAGATAATGTGGAGCTGTCATTTCTGTTAAAATTAACTTGGCTTCCAAACACCATGAATGAGACACAGAAGCACAGCCCGAGATGTCTGCTCTGTCCAAACCCTCTCTGCCATTTACTGGCATATTAAGAAAACATTTGAGGTTAAAGTACAAGGCAAAAAATTACTGACAAATAAAAGTGAGGGTTATTGCAATCTCAACTTCCACCAACATAGCGCCGCTTGCTCCAACAAGCTGCCTTGGAGGCGCCTGCCAGCCGACTGCACGCCTTCACAGCAGCTTTCCCCTTCCTCAGCCCATGGAAAACCTCCTTAAGCTTTCCTGCACAAGCAGCTTCATCTATGAAGACTGCTGCACAACACACAGGGACACAGCTTCCTTTATCACCTCGTCTTCAGTCCCCAAAAACGACTGCAGCAGACAGAAACGTACGTAAAATTTAAACGCTTCCCTTGCTTGTTCCTCCTCCAGTCTTTTGTGCCAGGAGATAACACCAGAAAACAAAACTGGAGAAAGGTTATCCTATGAGCAAGCCTCTACCCTGCATTCCCAAAGGACTGCCAACTTCAGATTAAGCAGCAGACCTCAGGCCCCATGATAGCTACAAAACAAGCAGCGCCTATCAGTTTTTGTGAACCAAGAGGCACATTTCACTGTTTAGTCTAAAGACAAGTTTCTTCTCAAGAAAGTAAATACCTTTGACTAACAACCTCACTTGCCAGAAAACCATAAAAATTAAGAACAATGCTGCAAGCTTGTGCTGGATCCAACTCAACATGAGGTGCAATTTTTAACTGACAAGAATAAGTTACTGAATCACTGGTAGAAAAGTTCCTGACTGTGTTTTGAAATAATCCTTCTCGTCTAAAAATAAGTCTTCAGTGATTTAATTTATAGCAATACATTACATTAGAGTTACACTGGCCCAACTTTCAGCCAGCTTTTGACAACACTCAACCCTTAAATGAACCTAGAAAAATACTCCTCATAGCTCCAAGCATCACAGTGACTACAAACAAGAATTAAGGCTGAAACACGACTTGATTTGTAAAATCAAGATGTGATTCTAACACAAAAGTGTGGCAAAGTCTTTTACGCTTTCTCAGTTATTATCTCACAGTGATGTGAATCCAGAGCTGCTCTGGACTGCAAACCTGACAGCCCTCAAGTCACACATGAAAAAATATATGACTTACTGAACTAGCAACAAAAATCAAAGCCCACTCCAGCTACAAACCCAAGAACTCCTGTGCCTGGACTGTTTTACACATTGTCACACTAAGTAATGTCTTTTTGCTTTCATAACAAAGAACAATTTGTTCATTTTCTTGCTCTCCAAACAAGCATCTTTCCCTGTTGTTTAAGACACAGCACAAGGAAGAGAAATAACATTTAAACAAAAATACCCACCCCAACTCTAAACCAACAAAGAAAACCACACACAGGAGAATACAAGTCACAGATTCACAGCTGTGGTCAGCTGCAGCTCACAGAACAGTTTCAGCAGGGCCACACAGAATAATCCCCTCTTCACCAGGCAGAGGGGAGGAATCTCTCATACATACCCGCTACTCCATCTTTATGGAATTCCTGCTGCTTGCTTTTAAGCCCTTGAAGCAACTCAAATCTCTGATCAGCATTAGAGCTGATGGAAAACCATTAGCTCCCTTATGTAGGCACATGCACACACTAAACAAGGGCTATTCATATTTTGTTCTAATGTTAATAGACCATTATCTCTTTTCTAATGAAGTTACAGTACTTTCTTCTTTTCTTCCATAGAAAGGTTAATTAAAATACCAGTTTCTACCTGAAGCTAATTCTACTGAACAAAAGGGTTTATTTATTTATAGACACATATTTTAAAAAATATGCATATATACACATATAAAATAATATAAAACATACAAAAAATTATGTTAAAACTCTAATGGCCTCTCTCCAGTCCTAAATGTCCCACTTTCCCTCTATTCTAGTGAAGTGCACAAGGACTGTCAAAATACATGTACTGAATGGCTTCAAGTGCAAGCAGCTCTTTTATTGACTATCGGATATATTGGAAACACATAAACTTTGAACAGAAGCACCCCAAAGACAAATGAATAACACTATTAGTTTTTTAGCTATACTATTAGCTCTACCTCCCACCTTTCCTCTGTCTTTTTCTTCTGGAACAGCTGCCCTGCCGGTACAGCAGAAACTGAAATGCCAACCTAAAAATAGAAAGCAAGAAAAGAGAGGGGGGAAAAAGGGGGGGGGAAGAATGGGAACTGAGAGAATAAGCACAGTGAGAAGCTCTCTAATATAAAACTGTCTCCAGCTTCAAAGTCATCAACCAATCGTAATCTAATAAATGCTTCTTTATTCTTCTAAAATCAGAACACTTGAACTGTCTATTTTTATTCCTGTTTAGAAGCAGCTATCTCAACAGGGCTTTCAAACCAGTAGAGCCTGGCATGCAAAGCAGTGACTTACAAAACTCAATTTCAAGCCATCATTTCCCAGACCTTCACTTGCTTATATGGGTTCATTTGTCTGGCACACCGATGCCCTACAGCACAGACACCATTAGCAGAAAATGAGGAATTAAAGGGAGGAAACTGAGGGGATGTTTACATGAAACTATTCTTTTAACCCAGAACACTACTTAAGGGTTCTCCCTTCTTGACTGTACACCGTTCCTTGTATCTAAATGGCTACAGAGCTCTTCTGATATACTAAAACACATATTCTCTGAGTGTAATCATCAGGAATTGCAATACTTCAGACAGATTTGAATTAAAGCTTGTTCTTCTGGCCCTCAGACATGCCAACAGGAATTGTTAGGTACCCTTCCGGCACCGAAAAATCAAGGCAATAAGGAGCTGTACTCAGGATGAGTCTGGAAAATACACAAGCATAACAAAATACCCTCTCTTGAGTACCCAAGGAGGTGCATCCTCAGCACTTTCATACTTTCTTTGCGAGGAGGCTGCCTGGAGAAGTTGTAGATGCTCCATCAGTGGAAGTGCTCGAAGTCAGGTTGGACAGGGCTTTGAGTAACCTGATCTAATAAAAGAAGCCCCTTGCTCTGCCAAGGAGCTGGACTAGATGATCTTTGAAGGTCCCTGTCAACACAAACAATTCTGTGATTCTAAGATCCTAGAGGCCTCCTCCTGTTTTTCACTGAAAATCAGTTTTATTAATAGAATTATCAATGCTGTATTATGAATATGATATGATTTATTGGTATAATGCAGAAAGAGCTGACTCCTGTTTTCCATCCAGAGCATCGGAAGATGTACCCTCAAAAGTAATGTTTCTATCTTGTATATGGAACACCGTAGCAGGTCTTAAGATGTTTGCCCCCTAAATGTCACTTTGCCTCTGCCCCCCACTAACCTCAGGTAACTCACCCAAGCTCTCAGGACTTCACTCTTCCCATCAGCAAAAGGAGGTATAAATCCTTTGGCTCTAAAGGACTTTAAGATCTGTGGTTAAAATGAGAGGTCACAACTGCTCCCCCTTCAATAGTGCATGGGACCTTCAACAGGTTATGGAATTACCCTAATGAAAATGTCTTTAAAAGGACTCAATGAATATTCCATATAAAGATACTTCATTATTTTTAAATGAGAGAAGCTGACAGCACTGGAGCTTAAACATTGCCCTTCAAAGAAAATAACCATTTAAAATACACAAGGACTTATCTGGACGTTGTTTTGCTCTTAGGAAATATAAGTAATCATGATCTCAAGCATTATTTCCCAATCCTTAATTTTAATGAGGAGATACATTAAATATACTGTTTCCCACAACAAGAATTCAAATTCAGCTTGTGTCAGTACCTTTGAAAAGAGCATTTATTTCTAACTTGTAAATGATTCAAAAGAGAAAACTTAATTAATGCTGTTGTTTCCAGCCAGATGGCCAGCTATTAGTTTTCAGTCATCTCATTTGGAACAATTCACCAGAAGTCTTCAGTTGTAAAGGAGTTTTAAAGCAAACCACGACACTGCCCAGCACTGTTGGTGGCTGCCAAAACATTCAGTAAGACACAGCTATATAGAAAGGTTTGGGTTTTCCAACTGGTGTTGCTGTGGGTTACGGTTGTCTAAGTCCACGAACAACAGCACAACCGCTTGACAGACACACATTTCTTTCATTTAAGACTTTGTATTTGGATGGCATTAAATTCACATATGGTTATATAATATTCCTTAAATGAAAACATGAGGCTACATGTATAGTGTTTCCCCTGGACTTGTGCTAACAGACTCCAAACTTAAGCTCAGTAGCAGACCACTGTGGTATGATGTGTATCAACCAGTCAAAATATTCCATGTGTACAGGAGGCACCAGCACAGAGATGAATAGATAAATATTATGCAAACCCAGTTAAGGTTTACCACTAAACATTTATGGAATTCTGATATTCTCACTGACGCAGCACTTGGATATTTTCAAAGAAAGTTTCCAACAAAAATGAAAAGTGCTTTCTTCGGACAACTGAGATGCTGAGCAGCAACAGAGCGCTTTTGAAAGCAGCAGAGTATTGGGTTTTGCAACAGAGTCTACCTCTTGAGATTTTAAGAGCTTTTCACAACTGCTATTAAATTCTCTAACATCCTTGTGAGGCAAGTATTGTATGTGCTAGGTAGTTAAGTGTACAGTACAAGCAGGTTGAACCTTTTGCTCAATGTTCCATAGTGGTATGGAACAAACCCTGCTGTTCTCAGTCTTCCCTAACCACAGTGTACATTCATTATGCAGTAATCCACAACTGAAAACCTATCTTAATTCACTTATGTTTGGGAAAAATAAATATGCACTTGCAATTCTATACATGAACTTTCAGCCTATAGTTCTACCAAACAAGCTAAACCAGATATAGGCAAAAGCTTCAATGATCAGCTGTCTACCTACACACAAGTTATTTCTGGTATCTAATTCAGAGCAAAGCTCCAAGCAGTGTGCAGACTGCTGGCAGACTTTTCCTGGTGACAGAAATCAGCTATAAAGTTGTATTAGCTTTGACAATCAGTGATTACCTACTTCTTTAAAAAAATCACAGTTATTTCTTTTGTAAAGCTGCTCTCTAATGCAGTGATTTCAAACCAGCTGGATGCCACTTTCTGCCATTCTAACAGTCACCTTCTGCAAAAGCTCCACTGGCCGTAAAAAACAGAACACCACCAAATTTTGAACAGAGAACAGTAACATGAAACAGGCTGGTAAGACAGCTTTGACTTGTGGTGAAGCTTATGGTCAGTAAAGCAGGTAAATCTAGGCCCAAGAAGCAGATAGGGAGAAAGATCAGCCAAACTGTATGCAAGTTTCACCATTCTAAGCTCATCTTACAAGGTAACTGATGTGGGGTCTCACTGCAGCTTTGCTTGAAGGTTCCAGCCCAACATCAATAATAATTCTAGAACTTTCCTCCAAGAGGCTGCTGACCATGGGGAAAGAAAGGATCAAGCCATTACCAGACCTTGAGCTCCTCTGAGTTCAAGGCCTATAATTGTGGGTGCGCTTTATCTAAGCCATGCAAGAGGAAACCCTATTCCTTCCTGTGCTCTATAGCTGTGTAGCAGAGGAGGTGGGAAGGGTGAAACACATTATAAGGGCCTCACCACTTGTATGCAAGCTGGTTAGAAAGAAAGACAGATAAAAACCACAGTGAGAACAGCCAAATGCCACCTTCTGCACAGGACCAGGAGCCCCTGCCAATGCCAAACCCACAGCCAGAGGTACCTCAGCTACAATTTATGGAGAACCTCTGCCAAGCCACACTAGTGCCCACCAGAAAACCCTCCATGGAACAGGAGTGAAAAACTCCTCTGAAAATGAAATGTTGTGCAGCTAAGTATCATTTTCAACAGACTTCCAGCTAAACTCTGCCTGGCTTCTGGACAGATGTCCAGCCCAGGGCTGACAAGTCCAGTCCTTGTGGCTCTGGAGGCCTCGGCTCTCACAGGCTCTGGTGGGCAGGCTTCAAGTCCTACAAAGAACAACCCGCAGAAGCCCCAAATGCCATGAATTTAAAAGAGAAAAATGGATAATATTCTACCTACAAACACCTCTCTCCTCCATTCTCAGTTCACCGCTTTCTTGTGCTGACCTGACTCCCCTTTCTCTTGCATATAAATCAGAACATACTGAAATCCACGTAATTACACAAATGCAAAAGAAGTGGGAAAAGATTCAGACTCCAGGGGCTTGTTAGCCTTTCTTATAGGCAAAGAGTGCTTTCTAAACACTGATACAATTTTTAAGATGCTGTTACACGCATGCTATAAATTGGCTATGCATCTGACTCAAGAGGAACAACAATTTGTTCAACAAATAATAAGAAGAAAAGGTTCTTTCTGTACAGTTCCACATGTACAGAAACCACAGACTTTGTATCCCTGTGAAAAAAACCACATCTGGTCTTTCTGAGCATAGCAAAATTAGAGATGCTTGTAGTTGAGTCTTTGTCTTCCCACACAGCAACACTTAAAATCTAGTTATAGAGAGAAAGGAAAATTGGGGGAAAAAAAAATGTTCTCTAGCTGTTAAGTAGGTAAAGCAACAATAGCTGCAGACTGAACACAAAACCAAAGAGGCGTTTTCATGTTCCAAAGATGTTTTCTACTAAGCCCAGTACTTTTGTGAACTTCAACTGTTCTACATCTGTGAAGAGTAAGTGAATTTCTCTTTCATGAGGCTCACCAGTGAGATTTGCAATTTCATCATGTCTTCCACATCAACAGAAGATCCTAATACTTTAAAAATGCAATAAAATTGACTCCTTGTGCAACAGCAAAATGCTGAACACATGCAGGCTGAAGACACAAACTCACAAGGAACAACTAGCATTCTTCTTCCCATGCTTCCCAGTGTTCTTTCCCCAGTGCTGCTTCTATCCACCAAGACCTGCAGCTTCAGAAGCATACTCTTGATGTAAGCAAGGCTTGTATCATCAATCATGTTGAGATTCTCCACTGTAGAGAAAGGACTGATGGTTCAATACTTGGAGCAGTTGCTGGGGCACACGATCCCACAGATTTCCTGACCTACTGATTTTGAATAGCCTGAAGTCTGCCTGCACCACACACAGCCACACAGGACAGAGAAACCTACCTTGTTGCTTCACGCGCTAATCTGGACACCTGAAACAGCACAGCCGCAGCACCTTAGGTTTAATGGACTTCACAGAACCATGGAAAAGTTTGTGTTGGAAGGGACCTTAAAGCTCATCCAGTTCCAACCCCCTGCCATGGGCAGAGACACCTTCCACTAAAGCAGGTTGCTCCAAGCCCCTGTGTCCAGTCTGGCCTTGAGCACTGCCAGGGATGGGGCAGCCACAGCTTCTCGGGGCACCCTGTGCCAGCGCCTCAGCGCCCTCACAGGGAAGAACTTCTTAACTGACAATGAAGATTTCTTATTCTGAGGTTCACACAGTTCCTGGGGGATCCTCTAAAAAGCAGAGCAGCATTATTTCTTACCTGGCTGGGCTCTTCTGAAGATTAAGGCTACAACTCCTGTTTTAAGTAGGACTCCTATTACTATGCACAATTAATTTATTCCTGCTCATATTTGTAACCTATGCTTCTGAAGGATCAAGCCTTTAATACATAAAGAGAGAGCTCTGGCTTTTTATTCTGTTCCTATGGAGCCACAGTATCAGCAGCAATCAAACTTTTCTTCTTGCCTAAGGGCAAGTCCCACAAGTCCCACCATTCTGTCAGTGGTGGTAAAGAGATGGGTGAGCAAATGAGAATCAGGTCTAAAAGGCCTCACAACATCTTTAAAAGCAGTATTAGCTGCAACAATTGACACATTATTGTCTCTTACACAGAGAGTTGTGCTACCAGTGACAAGTACAAGAGCCCAATTATTAACAACTTCCTTGCCTTTATGCTTGGACTCAAGTCACATGTAGCAAAACGTAATTAGCAAACATTTGCTGAGCTTGGTGGAGTCAGCCTACAACAACCAGAGTGCCTGAGCAAGAACCTCTGCCCTGTCTTTATTCCCTTGCTCCTGTCTGCTCTCTTCACTGCCAATCAACACAAGCAGCTTTGGATTGGAAAAAGCTTTTTACACAGCACATCACGGCAGACAAGGCCAGAAGTTAATGAGGACTATTCATAAGCCTTACTGGAAGAGAGTGCTGCATCCCATCCCTGAACATTTAATTGCACTCAACAGAGGAAAGCTAGGAGAAAAAAGTAATAAAAGAACAGGAAAAGATAATTTGGGTATAAAATCTGATTTCAATTGAATTCAAGCACTGTTTGGCCCTATTTATTTCATAAAGTAGTTCATGCAGGATAATGACATTACTGTGCCTCTAACAGCATTAGAAGCTCCTAATAAATTAACAAGTGAAAATTAATGGCTGCTCAGTCCATTAAATCTTGTTAATTTTATTTTTGTTGCAATAATACAGCAATCACAAGTTTGCATTATTAAACCAATATTTATTAGAAGGGCTCATTTTAATTGGATCCCTGATGTGATAATCCCATACAGTGTGTATTTCTTGATTTCATCCATTTTTTGCATTTATTTCTCATTATATTTAAATGACTGCAATGTTCAGGGTCTTTTCCTAATACTATAAAAGTTAAGCAACCATTTTAAACATTTTATTTCACAAAGATTCAACACTTACTACACAATATAATGAGAATCTCATGATTCCTTTCAGAAGCTATTTTAAATATTTTAATCTTTTGAGAAAGGGGAGAAGAAAAAGGCAGAGATATGAATGTCTGAAATCCTCTCAACAAATGGTAAAATACATTCTTCCCCTTAGCCCACAGTGTTCTATATAAACACTGCAGTTATCTTTCCAGGCCAAGAGGAGATTTACCACCAGTTTTAATGCAAAATGTTAACTGGCCTGCACAGCTCAGGAACAAAAAGATAAATAAATACACATTGACAAAAGGTTTTGAATTATATTGGCTGCTGACAGAGACACCACAAATTTCAGAAGACATCTTGCTAAGGGCTGGGTCTGATGTGCTATTCCTGCAGCAGCTACCCTGAGGGAAAGGGCTGCAACACTGGGCAACACTTTCTTCCCTCATAGCCGCCTCTCCCCAGTTCCTTGTCTCTGCTAACAAAACCAAATGTGTAGTTCCTCCTTAAATGGTTGTATCAACGTTATTGCTTCAGCTAAACGGTAGTTACTTTGACTAAAAGTCAACTACATGTGCTATTACCCAGGCTAATATAAAAGGCAGCAACTCTGGGAGAAGCTTGAGGGGCTGTGGGAGCAGAAACCTCTGTGTCCCAAGAAGGGGGTTTGACCCTTGGGGAGACAACAAGGAGGAAGATGAGAAAGGCACTGATGGACACGTAGGACTGGAGGCAGAAAGCACATGTGACTAAAGGCCTGTGTACACTCACTGTATTTTCACCTTTAGACTTGATCTGCAAAGTCACACTAATTCCATGAAGTTAGTTCCCAGCAGCTTTGTAAAGCAGTGTGTACCCTGCAGCTATCGCTGCCACAGCTGGTTGTGGCAGCACAAAGATTAGGACAGGGCTGTAAAAACCTGCCCATAAAGCTAGGTCAGTACACAGGTTAGTGGACACACTTTTGTAGCAGTAAAATTACCAGTAACAAGGAGCCAGCAAGTACAACAGCAGCATTTGCACATGGGGACTGGACTATAATTATCTCTAGCGCAGCACTGTTATGCCAAGCTAAAGTGCAGACAGTCTTAAACAAGTCTATGCAATATTAAAGCTCCTCACATACAGGGACAAGCCAAAACTGAAAACAAGGAAGGTTAAAACTGGTTTTAAAACAAATATGCACATACGCACGTGGACACACAAACCTACCAGACCTCTGCTTAGTGCTGACACCAGGCAGGCACCGGCCTCGGAAGAAGAACCTATCTCACGGCCTTGCCAACAGCCTCTGTCACTTCTCATATTTACAGTGTCCATGTTTTCCTGGTCTCCAGGCCATCCTAACAGCATGGTCAATTCTTGTAAATATTATGTGATCAACCACCAACACAACAGAAGGGATGCTCACACCCAAGATGTTCCTAAGATCACTTACGTATTCTCCCTGGCTTTCCTCACCAAAATGTAAATCATTTAAGGAACATCTTGTTCAACTGCTTTTAATAATGAAATGTGCCGTGTTACCATTTCAGTTGGTACATTCTACCCTTATCAGATGAGTTCCATAAGAAATAACACCCACCTCTTTTCAAAACTATTTTCTAAATTAAAAGGAACACCACTTAAAAGGAGGTGTTCCTTAAACACAGGACTCCTGGCTCCCCTAAAACCACCCGTGATACCGAAAGAAATAAATACAGTAATAAGTTCACAAGAAAAAATATGCATATGCAAATGTATAACAAATTTATGTTTTGGTATGCGTAGTACCACTAAAGTTCTTGAAACAAAACATTTACTATCTCATCACATATCAGCAAGACTATATATACTGCACAGCTTTTAGAAACTGCTAAGTGCTCATCACATGTTCTGCAGTTCAGACCCTTATATAGGTTAAGAGTTAAAGATTCATCACAATTCAGAGGAATTTTATTTCTAGGGCAAAAGGCTGACAGTTTTGTCAGGTGAACAGTATGGCCTTTCTTCGCATCAGAAATGGTATTAGAAACTTATTGCTCTTCTCACAGGGATCAAGTCCACAGGGATCTCTAGATACGTAATTCTTTACTAACGTCAGCTAGACTTTGCCACCATTCCATGCTTACCATGCTCTTTGGTCTCAGAAGCGAATAGAGCCATCAAAAAAATCTGATAGTAGCTGGAGCAGATTGAAGCTTTCTCACAGAGGAAAGCAGAAAGGCCACAGACCCAAAAACCTGGCTGTGCTGGGGTACTAACAGCACACCGCCCTCAAGCCTGTCTGAAAAGTCATCAAAATGCCCATCCTGAAAGCTGGGCTTTCAAGATCAAGGCAACTACCACAAAGGATGTATTTTAATGGGCAAAAGAATGGGTGTTTTCAACTTTACCTCCCAATACAGTATGAAAAATGTCTTTCTGCCACACAGCCCCAGCCTGCTACAACTCACCAGGTCAGCTCCTGACACCAAAGCCCACCAGCTCGGTACATAGAGGTTTAAAGGGAACTCCCTTCTGGGGAAGGATGGGCTTTGGCAGCAGTACGCCAGATGAGGGAGGGAGGAGGAAGGTCCTCTAAAGGAACCATTCTGTCCAGCCCCAGTAACTGCAGCGCAAGAAACAATCAGAAGGTCTGAGACTGGATGGTTTCTCAGGTGGAAAAAAACAGGAAGGAAAAATCCTGCCAGCAGAGTGTTACACTGGAATCCTTGAAGGTCCCTCCAGCCTTTTGCTGCCTGTCACATATCCTTCCGGCAGAAAACCCAGGGCCTGAGGTGTCTGTCACACCATCTAACAAATGGAGCACTTGGAAAGCGTTACACATGCTGAACAAGTACACAAGCAACTATTCATTGTTTAATAACGTCAGGAGATAGAATGTAGTGTGTGTATTTCCAGTTCCAAGTAGATGAAAGTGACAGCAGGAATAAATTTCATATTCTAATTCTTTAGCCCTACAACAACATTTTTTTTCTGTTCTTTCTTAAAAGAATCCCACCTGATCACTACAAGAATTTGCTGTGTAGCCCTTATTCCCACGAGCCATGTTTCTGCAAAGCTCAAGCACTTTTACATCTGAAACTTGCTTTGTCTCATGGATACAATAGCTAATTTTGGACTTACCCTACTCCTGCTGGGCCAGTCATCACTGGCATAGCTCCACTGTAGTTCAGTCTACTGATGCATTACAGAGAATGCACAACACGAACTAATCTTTAATTATGTTTTTTCCCCCTCCCTCCCCCCAGCATACTTGAGTAAATAGTAAAATGACACATGTAGAATTATTAAAAGAAAATCCAACACAACACCCAAACTAAAACCACACTAAATTGTCTTGCAAGCACTAATTTCCAATGACATGGTAATCAAATTCACAGACACATTAGGACGAAGAGCACAGTCCAGAAAACACACAGCTTGAAGTCACAAGGGCTGGTTATAGTTCCAGATCTGCCACTGACTTCTAGACAAGCTGTTTCACATTTCCCCACCATTCCCCAACCTCTGATATATTAACCTCTCAGTATGCTGCTGAAGAGGGTCCAGTACAATCTAACCACATTCCCTCTGTAATATACATCCCAAACAATAAAAGTACATATAAAGTATCATGTTTAAAAACTAGTGCCAAGGCAGAAGGAGCTACCACCAGAATATGCTGACACTTTTCCCATAACAAAGTTTAAGATCTGCAGGATCCAGGCTCTGTGTCATAAATGAACATGAAATGTTTTAATTTCTGTACAGATCTCCTTTAACAGAGCAAGGTCTAGGGGAAACATTCACTTCTGTGTAGGAGGAACAAGCAGGACAGTCTTTGAAGGTGACAGCATTTACACATGTGGTACCTGTTTGTGTTATGTATTTTTAAGCTTGAAAATGATTTTTCTAAATTAAAGCATCTCACTCCAGCCATCTCTTTGCTTCTTCTGCACCATAAAATGTCAAAACCTTCCTCCCTTATCTAATCCACCTTGTTACTAGCAAAAGAAGTACCAAGAGGCTTCACGCTCTGCTCCCCAACAGGTCAGTCACAGCTAGGCACAATACCCAGGTCATAGCAGCAGGGCTGCTCAAGTTATTTTCTTCTTTTGAAATGGTGTTTCAGGGAAGTGGTTTAAAGAGGGTATTATCAACGTGGAAAACACACTGCTTACCAAGAATTGAAAAATAGAGGTTTTAAGGCATGTTTATCAGCTGGTACCTCTGCAGGTTTTGATTTCTGCTTCAACTAGGAAAAGCCAGAGTAACTAACAAAGGCTGAGGTGTCTATTCGCGTTACTGGCAAAAATCTTAGCCACATCAGTCATTCACCACCAAAAAAGATGAGGAGACTTTATTTTTCCTTTAAAAATAAAAAACCCCACTACCATAGCTAGAAGAAAATGTTAGGAGTTCCAAACATCTACATTTCTAAGCTGCTTGCTTCACTTTTTCATGCAACAGATGCTGCTTTGTATTAGCTACTGCATATTAAATCATTGTGACAACCAAGAAAGCATACATTTGTTTGTGCGAGAGAGAAGCATGAATACACACACAGAGATATCTTCGCACGCAGAAGCATACAATTATGCAGCAGTCAAATATTTGGGATGAACTTTGGCCTTTGTTTAACAAAAAAAAAAACGTACCCTCAAACAACAATCAGTAACAGAATCAGCAGTCATCTGGCTGAGCTCACAGAAAGCAACGGATCTGCAGCAATAAAACAGCACTTGTGGCCAGCTATTTGAAAGCGACTGGGAAATATTTTCTCAGATAGGATACTTATATACACGTCTTTTATGATTTATGACGGTCTTATGGATCGATCTCAGAATGGAGGCTAAAAATAAAGTCTATGTTAATTCAAAGAATATGAAAACCCCAAGTTTTATCCCCTCTCCCATGCTTTTGCTGCACTCCAAACAATCCCCTTCAGCCATTCCATTTGCATTCCCGGTTTAAAAAGTAATTTGAAAACGTATGCACAGCAGAGCTCTAAATCACCTCTTCAGAGTAATATCTGTCTAGCTAATATGGAAGAAACCAAGCAACCCAAACAAAACCATTTTCCTGATACATTAATCAAAAGGCAATCTGCACATAACAGTACTGGAGACCACGCTGAAACTTTTGACAATGAGAGTATCCACAATAATAAGTGTAACTGTTATCCAGAGCGCTTCAAACTTTTTTTTTATCTCAGCTGGAGACATACTTTTTCCCCTGCATTCCCCTCTTACTTTCTTCCTCTCTTGTTACTAGACAGTAATCCAATTCTCTAGCCAGTTATATTTTTCTTAAACTATATATAGAGCCAGGATAGAGCATGCAGGAGAGGACTAACACCGCACCGAAGTGCAGCGGGGCTGGAGAGCAGAACAAGCCCTCTGCCAGGCTGTGCAGAGCACGCCGAGCCCCTCCGGAGAGGGCTGAGACCGTAGAGCCCCTGAGCACCCCAGGGCCTCCTCGGGGGTACCGAGGCCGCGGTGCCCCTTCCCCTGGGCGCTCCCCACCACCACCGCGTACCCCCCTTACCTGGGGATGGTGATGCACTTGGTGTTGATATTCTGGGTGGTGATCGCCTTCTCCAGCTCGTCCAGCTGCCCGGTCTTCTTCAGCTTCTTCACCAGGCTCTTCACCGCCTTCTCGCACCATTTCTCCTCCTGCCCGTTCTGCTCCCCTTTCTTCCAGCCCAGGAGCCGCTTGACGATGGGAGGAGTGAAAGGCAGGATGGAGGACATGCTGGCTCGCCCGGCAGCGCCCCGCCGCTGGCTCCGCGCTGCTCCGCTCTGCCCCGCTCCGCGCAGGCCCCGCCGCGCCGCGGGCAGCACAAAGCCCGGCCCCGGGCGGCGGTGGCCTGGCCTGGCCCTGCGCCGCGCTGCTCTGCTCGCCCGCCCCGCCGGTGCCTCAGCACCTCGGGCCCGCGGCACCAAACTTTGCCAGGAGTTCGCCGCCTCTCTCCGGCGGCGGCGGCAGCTCCCTCCTCCCCCTGCTGCCCCGCTCTGTGTGCGCGGAGCGGCACCCACTCCAGCTCATTCCCAGTCTGTCTCTCATGCAAATTGCCTGCTGGCCGCCCCGGCCCGGCTTCCACCCCCTCCTTCCCTCCCAAACACGCTCGCTCACGCCGCCGAGGGAGGGCGGGGAGGCGGCCGGCCCGCCGGGAGCTCCGCTCCCCCCCCCAAACCTCTCCCTTCCCCGCCGCCGGCGGAGGCCCCCGCTCCCCGGGCGGGACGGGGCTCTGCTTCCCTCAGCGGCGCTCGCGGCCTTCCCGCCGCGCGCCCCCTCAGAGCGCAGGGCGGGAAAGCCCCCTGAGGGGGAGCCGCGGCCCCTGGTGCGGGTTTACCCTTCCTCGGGGCCGTGGAAGCCCATGAGCAACATCAGGAGCCTGAGACAAACCCAATCGAGCGGGAAATCAGCGAATATAAACCCAAGTGACAAAGCCCCCCTTAGTGAAGGGTCCTCAGGCAGGGTGGGATGGATGCAGCCCCACACCACAGTTGTTTCTCTGGGCGGGAAGGTGTTTTTCCACACAGAGGTAGCTGAACACAACCTGGTCAAGTCGTGCTCAAACAATCAGCAGGGTTTGCTTCAAACCCTTGCATTTTCTATTCCATTCCTTCAACTTTCCACCCCGAGCACTGGGCACCCACATAATGTTTGCCCCGTATCAGGCACAAATGACTCCCTGGAGATGTTTACCACCAGACCTGCTCAGACGGAATGTTTCTGTCAATGGGTTCAGATCTAGGTGTGTTGTGGAGATGCTTCGGGTTTGGCTGACTCAGGGAGGCATCCAGGTAAATTTCCAGTTTCTCTTTCCTGCTGCACACACGTGGGCTGCCAGACTTTACCATCGCTCCCTCCACACTGAAAGAAGGCCCAGGCCCTAAAAAACAGGTAAATTCAATCCATAAGCTCCGCAGGGCTCCAGTTCTCTGACAAACCACCCCAAAATGGTGCTGAGGCAAGCAGCAAGGTGGCTGGGGCACCTTACAGTCACCACGGGCCTCCACCGAGGCTAGTTCATGTTTGTGAACTCCATCTGCTCCACAGCCCCTTGCAGCAGTGGGCCAGGAACAACAGGTAGGAGTTTTGGGAGACCCAGCTCCCAAATGGTGCGGTTTTGACCCAAAACGCACTTCCCAGTTGTCTCCATCCTGTCGGAAAGGATGATGGTGAGCCCGCCCTCGGGAAGCCTCGGGGCCGCTCGGCAGCTCGCAGACGCGCAGGTTCTTGCCAACCCACATTCTCATATTCCAGGTTCCAGTGCAACCCAGTGGGGAGACTCCTCGAAAGCCAGCATCCAAAACCTTCCTGTGCCTGCGGATTCCAAGCAGCCAGCCCTACAGATTGCCCTGGGGCAAGTTAGGAACCTAGGAGTTCAGACAGCATCTGAGGCTCAGAGGCTTGGCTTTCACTTGGGTTTAAAACAAACACTGTGCTTTGGTCTGAATTGACAGGACCGAATTCTGAGATACCAATATTGTACAAATTAAATACTCCTTTTTTCCCCTTTTTCTCCATCATTCTCAGATTACTCCCAACATGCATTCCCTGAGTGTCTTGAATTTTGGAGGCTCACCACTAAAATCTTGGACCGTTGCCCTGACCCAGTTTTTGGCTGCCTTGGTTGACATGCCTGAAGTAGGGAAATGTGGAACCCCTGTAGATGATCCCAGCATCACTTGAGGAAGTAGCTCCTCAAGACCTCTGAAACAATGCGGGACATTTTTGACACTCACTACACTAAAAGCAGGATGATTAAATGACTGACTTGCTGTATATTTGTGTTTGCAGAAGAGGCTTAGCTCCTGATAGGTGGTGATCAGTTCAGAAACTGAACTTTCACGTAAAATCTTGGTTTTCACAACTTTAGAGAATAACCTGAATATGTGAACCAAGTGAAACACAGATGGTGAAGTACATTTCTTCATGCAGCAATAAATACTTATTACCATTTTAAATGTGGGTAAGTTTAAAGTCATCTCTTTCCATTTTCTTTATCTTGGCCTAGCACATTTGGAACTAAAAGCCCAGAAGATGATGACTGAGCATGAAGGACCCTTCTCAGACCTGGCAAGTCAGTACTACATCGGGGTGATCTCAGTGCGGATTTCTGCTGGGGACTCTACCTGTTCCCTTCTAGTTGTTGCGGCTAGAAAATCCTGGGGACCATTCCCTACTTTTTTCATCCAGAAAGTGTGCAGTAATACTCAAATCCCATCTCTGCACTCAGAATTCATGCTGTGACCTGGATTCAGCCAGGCTTCCAGAATTTTCTATACATATTCATGGCTAATCTTCACTGTTACAGTCATATCGCAAGCAATCAACTGGGTAAATTTGAATAAGGGGAAGGAGGGGAAAGAGCCGAGTGGTTTGCTCACACTTGCACAGTGATTTAGTGGCAAAAGGGCGAATAGAATTTGCTAAATACTAAACCAAACTGAGTCTAGGTTGCTTACAATCTTGTAAATGAGGCGTAGGCAACTAAATCGCTGATCTAAACTCACAGCAGCACTGTTGAACACTACTGAAAACAAACAAACATTTGGGTTTGGAACGCAGAATAAAGTTTCAAGATTAGGGACATTACATTTTATGGGAAAGCCTGTGTGCCTGCCGGGGTTACCTGTCAGAATGAACTGTTCTCTGAAAATCTGACTTTCTGAACCCCTACACAGTAATCCTTTATTTCAGAGAGTTTTGGACACTCTCCTTGTGGAAAAATTAACGGGCAGGAAAAGACAGGACTCTCCCAGTTTTGCATGGTCTGGATTGGTTTTCTGGTTTACAAAACGTCTGATGTCTTGGAAGCCACCTCTGGGCAGGATAAGTTTATGCATTTATTTGTGATATCGTTTTTGCTTTGCTTTTTAAAAGTCATTGAGGTAGAGCACAGGTTCAGTCCTAATTGTGGTTTGCCCTTAATGAAAAACAAACATGTATATAGTCTGCAGTAATGTGAGGAAACCATCTACTTGGTTCATATACTTGAAGACAAAAACAATACCCTTTACAGCTATCTTGCATTCCTAAACCTTTTACTAATAGACTAAGACCTTAACAATTAGTAAAGTTAATCTCTACGTACCTTGTTTATTAGTGGGATCAATGAATAGGAACAAAACTTAAACTTTACTTTCACAAAGAGAAAAACTGGGCTCTGATTCAGGAACAATATAAAATGAGCAGGAGAAACAAGAAGGTGTTTGCTGAAGCTTACACAAGCACATGTGCACCTTTATTAGAAGTATTTTTGATAGCTTCAAACTGACAAACAGCTTCTGTGCTTCACCTTATCTTCCCTTCATATCCTTCAAGCAGCAAGAAGGGAGCAAGGGATTTTGGGACAGAGATGAAGCCAGTTCCATCACCTGCCACCATTCTCCCCGACACCCCTTGCGCTGGGGCGTGCTGGAACAGGCGGGCTGGAGGAGGCCTGGCCAGAGCTCTCTGGCTACGCTCAGGCAACAGACAGGTCTTAGGGGAGCCTGGTGCCTGCTGAAACAGCTCCCAGGCTGCCTTGACATGCAACTGTGGCTAGTCTGAAAATCAGGGAGTGGTTGAGAACCAGCTTCTAATGTACTGCCCCATTGCTCTTTCACTCCCTGACTGAAATATTAAGTAGAATTTCCTCTGTGGTCATACTTGTATATGGAAAGCAATTTGACAATGACACTGACCAAGACAGCTGAGAAGCAGGTGCACAACCTGTGAAATTCACAGCAAAAAAGGATTTATTAGAGCTACAGCTAAGAGGGCTGTGACCTCCCCAACTCCACTTGCTCCACGTTGCATAAGTAGCAGCCGCACTAAAGGGTGAGGGTGAGATAGGTGGCAGTGAAAGTGAGGAGATAGTTTTAAACTGGGTTATATTCATAACTTAACTTGTAAATAAGGGCTACGACATTTAAGTTTGAATCTATGTCACATACAGTATGCATAAACAAGGGAAAGTGTGGGAGCTTTCCTTGGTTAAGGTAATATATATATATGTAGAACAGCATTTATATGCAAGCAAACCTATCTTAATCACTCGAACAAACCTACAGGAAAATAACTTCTGGTGTGAGTCATGAAAAAAACAAGGTCATCCTAAGTTAATGTCTTCAGAGTTAACTTCAGCACTGTGAAATACACAGCTCAGACAAACCCTTTCAGGGTGCAGCAATTATTCTTCTCTACATATGAGAAAACATATATAGACAATAAAAAGTTGCTTTGTTGAAAATTCGTAATACCTAAGAGTCACAAGCTAATTCACCTGCCTGTTCCAAGAGGCTCCATAGTGTAAAAATCACAGAACCACCTCCAACCAAAGGTCTAGTTAAGCCAGAATCCTGTCTGTGACTATGGCAGTACCTCTTGCCTAAGGAAAAAATACAAAGCAGCAGCATGTCCAGAGCGATCTTTCTTCTAATACGCTCTCTCAATTTTTGGCAATTATTTGTGGAGGCACTCCTGAACTGGAATTGATGTCCCTGGAAAGCCACAGACTCTTGCAGAGTGTAGGCCATTCCTACACTGCAAGACCTCTTTGCTCCTGACTTACATTTACAAGTGGCCTTCACTAGACCCTCATGTCCCACCTGGGACACAGAGCTACTCTAAAGATGAAGTGAAATTGTCCAGTGATGCCTGTAAGATTCCCTCATTACTCATTTTACAACATGGGCAGCACTTGGTGATCATTCAGGAAGAGAAAGGGCAGTGCTGTGGTTAGAGGCAAGTGCTCTCTTGGGACACTGGAGCTGTCCCCTCTCTGACACAATGCTCCCATGTGATATGAAGCACCTTCAGCTAAGATGATGCATGTTTATGGTGTGCCCCTTGCTCTCAGGAGATCTGGCTGCTCCCCTGGGGTCAGGTTTGCAGCAGGGCACACACAGCTGCATGGGAAGCTGCTGAGAGCTCTGCTTCAATAAAGCGGGACTTCCCTTTAGGGCCTCCTGAAAACCACACATCTAGCAGAGCTTCGAAAAGGGCAATCCTAATCCTGGATTCCCCTGATCACTGAAGGCTTGGCTTTGAAATCTTAATATACGTTCTATGCTAGCTCTTAGCATGGTTTACTCATGTCCAGTAAGTGATGGGGGATGGCAGTCCACAGTATGGAGGATAGTTCTGTTGTTTCAGGTTTTTTGTTGTTTCATGAGAGACAATAAAGCCTCATGCTGGGGACACCACAGCCTCCTCCCCTGCACAGCTCTCAGAGGACAGGAGAGGTGTGTGCAGGGACACAAAAGCCTCCTGAGGCTGAGCCCTGGGCTGAACCACAGTCACTTGTCTAAGGCCTGATCTAATCTTTACAAACATGCTAACAGCTTGAAATTAATATGATTTCAATTAACCTGGAGATAAAGCTGCCTATTAGAGACATCCACGGGGCCATGCAGATATCCTGACAGCATGGAGTGGGATGTTTTCAACACCCAGGGCTGCAGGGAGGCAGCACCTGCAAATGCTCAGAACTGCCAAGACTTTGCATACAAGTAGCTGCTGTCAGGCTGTTGCTCACACACTGCACACACACACACTTTCCTGTTCCAAGTCTTGAACCTGCAGTTTTGTATTTTTTAAAGTATGCCACGTGGTTCAAAGAAGATCCATACTCTCAGTTAGAAGGACCTTGCTCCTTGTAAGTCGTTTCCATCCTCTGGCTGCTAGAGTTACTGAAGTCCACGTAAAATTGTACAGTTTCTTGTGGTACAAAAAGCACCAGTAAAAAAAGCTGAAGCCAGAAGTAAGAAAGGAAAAGGCCAGGCCCCAAAGCCCCAAACACAGAGGCTCATTACAGGTAACACAAAAAGTCCAACTCCCAGCCACAAGTGTTTTATTTGAGATTCTTTTCCTGTGTCCATATACAACTGTCTATCCCTTCTGAATTCCTTGCTGTGCCTACACCCTTTTCTTTGCCAGGGCACATCTGTTAAAGTCTTCATTTTGGCTTTTGAAGTGGGCATTTCATATCCAGATGAATTTTAAAAAAGGTCCTGAGCAAAGGCTTTTAACAAGTAAATATAAATATATTATTTTTATGAATAGGCCCCTGTTTTCTCATGTTCCACTTGCAATGGCCTCTTGTCCACAACTGCTGGCATGTCAAACCCTCTACGGGAAGAATCCACTTCTGAAGGAATATACTCTTTCTTCTTGTGCGTAAGGGAGATTCTCAAGGAATATATTAGTGAAAAACTCACATGTTGTGCAGGGGAGGTCCCACCACAGAGCTACAACCTTGGGTAGCAGAACCCACCCTGGCACTGCTCCCCTAGCACCCATCCAGATTGAAACTCTGTGTCTCAGACACCCTCTGCTTGCTATAACATTTATGTTGAACCTGGGCAGAGCTTGAGGCTGCTTATACCGTACATACACGTACACGCACTCCCCAGAGAACAAATGCTTTGAATCTCAGGCCTGTCTCACCAAAGTCAAGTGAGAGCTTACTAATTGCAATTACTACAGAGTTTAGCCAGTAGTTTTCATCTGGTGGCTTCTCTACATTAAAACCAACAGTTAAAAGCTGCTTATTTCTTCATTTTTGAGGTTTACTTCATTAAGACGTGCCATTACCCTCTTTTTCATTTTAATTCTTTTAACCTGAAATGCAATTGAGGCCCCACAAAGGGACTGTCATCCTCATCTGAATCAAGAATCCTCTTTGAGGCAGCAGCAGTCAGGTGTGGAATTATTTGTGCATGAATAATATGTTAATATTGATACATAGCTTGCTTAGATAAGAAAAACAACTTGAAGATTTATGGCAGAAGCTCTGCATAGCCATGCTTTGTGGAGAAACTTTTCAAGCTTCATGTAGAATCCCAAGTGTTGATTTTGCCTCCTGACAGCTTAATGTGTAACCCAAGAAAGTGCATTCTTCAGGGGTGAGGGGAGAGGAAAAAAAGGCATAAAAAAGGAAAAAACCATCACAAAACGCCTATTCTTTTCTGCTGGGGGTTTCACTGCATTTTGGAGAGAGCACAGTCACACTGATATGGGGATCCTCAAACACAGCTGAACTGGAAAGAGTCCACACATACAAAAACCTTGGGTTTACTTTTTTCTTTAAGTCTTTTTCTGGGTGCTTACTATTGCAAAAAATGCAGCTTTGCTTTTATGTAAAGTTTCCATAAAGCTCAACCCCTTTTTAGGCTACAGGAATGGCACAGAAGGGGAAGAGAATCACAAAGAAATGCTCCTGCTCCGTGTGTGTGAGAGGAGGGATGTTTACTCCTTGTTTATTTGTTCTGGGGGGAAATCAAGTGCTTTGTGTGAGGGCTCTTTGCTAGTGAGGCTGAAACACACTCAGGGCCCTGCTAAAGCATTGCCAAGCCTGTCAGCAGAGGGAAAAGAAATCTGGGCAGACTGCCCTAAACTAAAACTAAACTCACATCAAATTCAGTTTAAGCACACAGTACTTGGTATGGGGGCTAAAGGCAGAATTACCAATGCAAGCATTCCAAACTCCCAAGTCAAGACCTTAATGTATGATCAAATGGCCTTGAAATTGTAACAAATTAAAATAATAATGCAGTTTTCTGTTTTTGCATCTCAAAGGGTTCATGTTTCTTACCTTGTCTTGGCCCACATAAAGGATGAGATGAAAGGAAACCAAGGCTGAGGTTCTGATGCAATTATATGGGAGTTAAGGGCTTTAAGAAGCATCACCTGTGCAAGGTTTGCAGCAAACTTGTGAGAGGTAGGAACGGTGCAGAAGAAACCAGAGCTGTGGAGAAAATACAATTAATTATGAATTTACCTGAGATACCAAACAAATTAAGGAAACCTCAAATGCTGTTTTATTGTATCATGTTGGGATCCTGCACTTATTTGTTCTTTCTTTTAGGATGAGCTAACCAGCATAATTTGGATCTGTATCAAGATTTCAAACCAAAGCTCAAGGCTGCCTACAGAAGGCTTCTTCTTGGTTTTGATATGAGGTTTTGTAATGCCACATCACTGGTTACAGGGATTTTTGTAATGTATCAAAGAGCAACTTTTTCAGCATTGATGGTCTTCCCCCCCCCACCCCTGTGTCGGGGGTAGAACTGGAAATCACATCCTTCAGCACTCAAGAGCCCCTGTGAAGTTAATGGAAGCCAATTTAGACACCTGGGTACAGCCTTGATAGAGCTTTTCAAAGGCACATGTGATTTTTATGACCTCACTTTTTGCCTTTAGAAATTCCTTTCGTGGCTTAACTTCAGATACGTCTTCACGAAAAGTCTGTCCTCTGTTTACTTATCAGCACTTATAGATGTCCTTTATAGGACCTGTTTTTAAATCACTGAAGCAAATACTGTGGGTGCTGGAGAGGGGAGTGCAAAGTAAGGAGGCTAGAGAGAATTTCAGTTACCTAACATTTATCTGACTTAGTCATGCGGAACCGGATCAGTGCAGCTGACACGGAACGATGATTAAACTAAACCCTGAATCTATATTCCCATGTGATCACCCTCATTATCTCTGCTATCAAGGTTAATCTGACAAGTAACTTTTATTTAGAATCAGCAATACTTCTTTTCCCCGCCTACCCCAAAGGCACCAGAGTTGTTTGCAGCTCCCCACTTAGAGAAAGTAAAATGTAATTTACGCCTACAGAGGAAAGAGGGAGCTGGTAAAAGAGAACTGGCTTCTTAATTTGGGGGGGCCTGAGCCAAAATGCATTACAGGCAAGAAATCAGGGTCCTTAAAGTGTTTGAAGATCCCCGTGTTAAAAAAGCCAGAATGCTATACCTCAGTTATTAAACATCCATTGACCCCTTGCTCTATCATATGCATTCACATAAAAAAGAAAAAAGCGTATATATTTCAATATCACTTTAATACTGCATAAATTGTTATGGCCTAAGCCCAGAACACTTCACCTTTATAGTCATGTAGATGAACTGCTCAAAGGAAGAGGGTACAGAAAATATTAGTAACGATCACTTCAGCCAGAAATTGCACGGTACTATATACTTACAGGATATTGAATGTGCTGCTAGATACAGCCTATGTTTAGTAAATGGGCCCATATCTCTGCTCAGGTCTATAGGCAATGACCTCATGGCTGACCTCTTTTAATGAGGCTGACTCAATGAAAGGGAAATGGTTAACTCCTCTCCCCTACCATCGCTCTTCCTGACCAGATGTGGTAATGGCAAACCAGAGGTACAAAGGTTCACAGAACTGACTGTTTCCAAAGAGATGCACCATCTCCAAAAGAAAGGAAGCCAGGCTAGAAACTACATTTGCAATGAAAGGGTACAGAGATGGCCTCGTCTAACTCCCATTTCTGGGTTTGGTTTTGCATGTGTTTTCTGGCTTGTTTTTGAAAATCTTAACCAAGCTTCCTGAGGTGGAGACTGAGGCACATTTGAAATTAGTCAGCTCAGTTCTGGTTTCTTCTGACAGTCCTTAGAGTTACGAGTTTTCCTTAGAGACTACTGAGTTGAAACGTGAGGTTCTCTCAGGTCTGAAGCCTGGCATCACGTGGAGGGTGGTTTTTACACATTGCTCAGTTGTCAGTGGTTTCCACTAGTTACTAAAATAGGGGTTGGGGTCAAGGGAGAGGAGGATATAAGGGTGCTGTGAGCAGGGGAGAAGATCCATTATCAAAGTAATTTCTTCATCATTGGTTTGTGCTTCTATGGGGAGGAAAAAGGCCCTGAAAAGGGCCATTGCTTCTGGGGTTATGAGAACTCTACAAGGCAGGAGGAACACAAAGCTGCTGCATCACAAGGCAGGGTTTGAATGGAGTTAGGTCAGATGAGAGTTTGGCCTTTGCTCTGCATTGGGTTGGTACTTGGTAACAGTGGGACTGTGGTACGTAGCAATTTGTTTTGATATTCTGGGCCCTTCATTTTATGTAATATTGGACTCATTATATAAAACACCTCTGGGCAAGAAGGGAAACCAGGCAAGTTACAAAATAATTCTCTGATCAGCCACTCAAAGTCCCATGAGATCTGTTATTGTGACAGCAAATCTCCCCACGATGCATGCAAACTCAATTCCCCCTTTTTGCACTGACATGTCAAAACCTGTGTCCATCATGCTCTCACAGCCTCCTTCAGGCCTTGGCCAGTTTTGGTGCTACCTGAGATGTGTGGAACTATGTTCTTCCTCTTGCTGTTTGAACACAAGGAGGCCTCAAGTAAGGGGAGAAATTTGAAGGCAGCCACCCAGATGTTGCTGCCACAACGTGGGAGACAGAGCCTTTTGTCTCTGCTGTCGCTAAAGCTAGAGAACGATTTATCTGATTTGTGCATGGAGCAACATGATGTGTCTTTCCATTGTGTGCGAGCATTTCTCCTGCTTCAGATGTTGCACTTAAGGGAGCAGTTAGTCCTTAAAGCTACAATGGTTTGGTTTTCTTCAATGTAATTAAATCTGGAAGATACCGAATCAACAGTTTGCCAGTATAGAGTGTTAAGCTTCCTGTTGCTACTTGTATAGCTCAATAGATTATGTGCAGTGTTTTGCACAAATACATTAAGACCTAAATACCTGAACATCTATTCATCTATATCAGATATAACTCCCTTCTAAGCCTAAATAATTAATATATGTTGCCTGAGTCATTAACGTGCCAGAACTGATGAACACTGGACAGTTGAGAGATAAGCTTAAGGAGCAGAAAGTTGACAGCAAACTGCCTCATTCCCCTCCACCCTGTCTCACCCCCTCAAGAAGAACAAAAAAAGAAAGGAAAAAGAAAAAAGGCAACCAGTTGTTCAAATTACAATGGAGTGAGGATGGAGAGATGGAAAATAGGGAGTTCAACAACATCATAGAAGCATGGAATCACAGAATCCTAGAATCCCAGGTTGTAAGGGACCTCAAGGACCATCTGGTCCAACATTTCTAAGCAAAGCATGATTTAGACTGTAGAACAGCATAACCTTGGTTAAGGTAATGCCCAGCACCCTGTCCAGCTGAATCTTAACGGTGTCCAATGTTGGGGAGTCCCCCACTTCCCTGGGAAATTATTCCAGTGGCTTTCTGTTCTCAGTGTGAAAATGAGACAAAAATGAGACAAAAGAGATGGAGAAACCTCAGGGTCCTCCTACATAAATGGGAAGGTGGGTGGGAGGGCTGAAAAGAGGAGGACACAGAAAGGCAAAGGCGAAGCTGAGAAGGAGCTGAATTTCTTTGCCTAAGAGATTTTCTAGCTAGTGCTATGTTAATTTTGTGTAGTGCCAAAGACAACATAAACGGTAGAGAAAATCAGATCTGTAGTGGTCGAGGATGTAAAGAGACAGCCGATTGTATATTTAACAGGAAGTCAGGGAGATCAAAGAGTTCTCAAACTGGTTTTGTTTTTAAATGATACCCTGGCTTTATTTTGTTTAGATTGAGCTGGGGGCCTCTCTGAAGAGGATAAAAGGAGAACAGAAATGTGTAACAAAGACATTTCCCCTCTCCTTAATAGTCAAGGGAAGTTGACATCCCCATCAAGCAATAGCAGCATTATATGTACTGCTGCAAGAGAGGAAGCTATTTTATCCTTGGAAGGAAAGAGAGATGTTATCTTCTAGAAAAGAGGTGAAGTTCTGCAGAAATTCAGTGCTGTTAATAGACTGTTATGACAGTGTGCAATTTCATTTCCAGTGAACAATGCATGTCAGAGGCCTGAATGCTACAGCAGTTAACACAGATAAAACAGAAAACATGCTCTGCAAAGCCTACACTCCCTGGTAATGTATCGCTCCAAACAGTCTTTTCATTTTAAGAGTTAAATTAGGTTTTGACTTTTAGCTATTTTCAGCTCAATGTGAAGGGATGGGTTTGCATTAATGGAAGTGGCAAAGTCTAGCCTGTAATGAATTAAGGTAGGATTAACATCAGGCTCTGAAAAGAGAATTCTCTGAAAGATCTTCTCTAAAAGGGAACATTTTGTAACACTTCTGGAGCAGGCTTTGGGCACAAATGTTGCAAATAAATCAGGTGTATGCTTAAATCTGCCTTTGTTCATCAAAACACTGAAACATCTTTATATTTTTTTTCTGATTTAGAATGATTTGAGGGCATTCTAAAACACATACTTGTTTTGCAGGACATAAAGTTTACAATGTGCAGTCCGTGCTGTACTTCAGTTTCATCCTCCTAGTGTGTGGGCAGCATTATTTAGCTAAAATCTTAACTTCCAGTTAGAACAGGATATTAAAGATGACAAATTAGAGGATACAAGAGGAAGAAGGGGTTGTGCCATGGGCAGCACATATGCCCTCTCTGCTTCAGAAAGAGGAACAAACAAGAGGCTGTTTCCCATTTCTGCAGCCACGGCTGCTGTTAGGATCAGAGTCACAGCAGCCCCTGCCAATGTTACTGCAGTTAAGGTGGTGCCAACCTTTCCATTAGAAACCTTATAGACACCATTCAATAACTTGCCATAGTTATATGGTTATAACTTGGTTATATGGTTGTAACTTGGCACCATTCTATAACCTTATAGACACCATTCAATAAATACTTGCTTCAAGCTGAGACTTGGCATCGCAGATTACCAGTCCTTCAGCAGTTCTGAACACATTTTCTTCCTCCTGAATCTTGAAAATGCCACAAGTATTTTAATGCAGAATGTCTGTGATTTAGAACGTTCCCTTTTGGGTATTTCTGTCATTCCAAACCAACTTCCTATCTCCGAGTGAACTGTGACACCACCCTGCTCATCAGCACAGGGGAAAGCTGTATTCTTTAGGTGAAATCTTCAGTGTATGACACTAAGCACAACATACAAATAAATTATGGTATGAATTATGGCCTCTCAGCTTCTAAATGTGTATCTGTATTTTCCCTTTTGCTGTATCATGCAGCCAAGGTCCTCAGTGTGACCTGTAAGCCCTGTGTGCTCTCTTAGCATCATCTCCACCAACACTGGCCTAGATTTTATCTCCGTTAAGGCTATCAACTAAAACCTCTATTTCCACCAATGCGCCCAGTTTGTTTTTATTCTGCTCACTGCTCATGGATGACTTCCCATTTAATATAACAATTTTAGGGATGTAGGAGGCACCTACACTTTGCTTGCTGGCAGGGATCTTCATCCCCATCCTTATCCAAACAACACAACTGTGTGGCTACGTTGCTGCCAAGGGCCGTGATTGTAACAGGATGGGGGAGTCATGCTGCAAGGCTCTATCTCCCAGCCACAGAAGAGGCAATGCCTGGATGGGAGTGATGTGGGTTACCCCTCCTTCCCCATGGTATGCAGTCCTCATGTTAGAAGAGAGAGGCTGTGAAACCCCATCTTCCCTTCTCTAGCCACAGCTGTGGTTGACTTGATGAGTTTTTGTTCCCTTTTTTGGCATATGCTCCAACTTCAGCTTCACCACCCTTGCTCGTAGGGATAAAGCTCTGCTTCAGCTCTCTGCTCTCATTCCCATGGTGGCACGGAGAAGTGTTCAGAGGTGGTGAGTCAGGCAGCCCTTTCTCACCCACAGGCAGCTGCCTGTTGGGTTTGTGGTCTCTGCCGGCAAAACGCAAGGAACCTTCATTTCACTAACCTTAACACAAGGCTCATAGTGTTCTCCATTTGACTGAGGTTGCCCTCAGTCCGTCCTTTTGTTTTCAAACCCTAAAGCCTCTTTAGTTTCGGGATTCCCCATAGCCTTTGACAGCAGCTGTTGCTGATCACCTGCGGATCACCCACTTTCCTCCTCAAAGCCGAGGCCATGAATGCTTTAGATACAGCCTCATAGGCAGGCAGCACGTCCAGACCTGGCAAGAGGGCAGAGCACGGGGCCGGGAGCCAGGAGGAGGATTCTCCTGCTGCAGGAAAGAGACAGCTCAGCCCCGTGAGTCAGGGCCACGCACCTGCAGAGCCAAGGCTGTGCTGAGCAGCACCCGTCCCTCCTGAAAAGGGCATTTGTTTGAGACAAGTGCTCAGCAAATCTCTTAGCTGTACCACAAACTGGCAAATGGCAGCTCATTTAGAACGTGCCCCGTATCAACTGGAGGGAGGGGATGTGAAATACGGTAAAACTGGGAATCCTAGAATGGTTGGGGTTAGAATGGACGTTAAAGCTCATCCAGTTCCAACCCCCTGCCATGAGCAGGGACACCTTCCGCTAGAGCAGGTTGCTTAAAGCCCTGTCCACCCTGTGGTAAATGCCACAGAAATGCTGAGAAAACCAGAACTACCCCCAGTCTCTCTGAATAAAGGGATTTTTTTCTGCTCTCAACAGAGAGGGGAAGAAATGACATTGCCTGTAGTAACGATGTGCTGAAGGAGGAACTAACCTGGTTCACTCTGGTTTAACAGACAGCAGAAAGTTGCTGAGGTGTGGAGGACTCATGTGCTGCTCACACTGGCTCTTCTGAAACAGTATTCACCAAATCAGCACAGAAATATGCCTGGCACTCAGTCACTAACCCAAGATAACATAGCCCAGCAAGAATGTAGTCTTCAGCCTGACATTCCTTTGAAGATGTGCAGTATTCACAAATTCACTTGATTTTAAGGAATAAAAGGGTAGATTGGGGCCCTAAACCACACAGCTGTACAGCTGTGACACCTCTCAGAGGCTCTGAAGTAGCAATCCTTGCTGCCCGCTGCTTTCTTACTGCCTTCTCCCCACTCTCTCCATCAAGTGGCTGCCTGAGTGGAATTTCCCAGGGAATACACAGGCAGTTTGGCAGCTGCCCTTATGCCCGGGGCTACTGCACATCCAGGAGATCCTGCAGGCATGCAGCAAGCCTGATGCTTCTGGAAACCATTGGACCTACCATGTGCACAATGCTCAGGCAGAGCAAACATGTGCCTGGAGTTTCCAGACCTCCTGCTGCCACTGAAAGGTCTGGGGTGGGGGGAACCCCACGATACCTTCCACCCTGATAACCAAGCCTTGCAGGACCTGGCATAGTTTAATCTGGATCTCTCAGGGATCAGAATGTCATTGCAACAAGACCTGTGTGTAAGTCAGGAAGGGCAAATGAAGCCTATGGTCTGGCTTGGGGTTTACGCCAGGACAAGGGAGATGACAATCTGGTACATTCAGTAATTTATCATTTCTGAAACAACACCTTACTCTATCAGCTCCCCTTCCTTTGTCATCAGAGAAAAACTCACACTTTCCTAGCTGAAAGTTCAGTCTAAACAGAAATGTCACTGAAAGCCCAGCGAGACCTTTGGTTTTCTAGTTTCACTCTCCTGAGCTGTGGGGAAGATTATGCAACAGGAACACTGTGGTGAATCATCTTCTGGCGTTGGAGTAAATTAGAAAATGCTTACTGCGACGTTGTAGGGGTTCGTGCCGTCTATTCGTGGTCTGCTTTTTCTTTTCCAGGGGATCTCAGTGTCTTCAAGTATCAGGTGGTTGCCTGATACCTTTGTCGGAGCTAGGAAAAGGCTCCTGGGTAGGTGCTGCAGCTCAGCTTTGGAGAAGAGGGTTGGGATGGCAGCTGTTGTAAGGAAATGATGCTAGAGGAATTCTGAATGTCCTTGCTCAGCAGTTTTTTCCCTGTGGATATTTCTTGCAGGTCTTTGAATCACTCGCTTTGTTTCTCTGCTGTAGCTCTTAACAACACACTAACCCATGAGGCACCACAGCACTAGGGGGGTCAAGGAGATTTTCCTCTAATGTTTGCTCTTGAAGCATAAAGCCTGGCAAGAGCTCAGAGACTGTTCTAAGAGAGTCTGAGTTTGTCAGAGGAAGGACAAATTGAATGTAAGAAAAATCGTCAGTGAGGCTCATCCCTCCTTCCTTGTAACTTGTGTTGTTTTCTGCTTAAAAATAAGTGTGTGCTTGTCTTGGAGCATGAGAATTCACAAGCTGAGTCTTCCCTTTCCAAATTAAGGACAGAGATCATTTGGGGAAGGAAACTGAAAGGTTAAGAGAAATATGAATATTGTGAGATTCAAAGTAAAACCGTGAGAACTGGAAACACTACAAAGGACATTTACCAGACACTTGGTTAAGATGCGTGATGCCATAAATAACCTCTACATAAAGATGTGAGCCTTAGTCACAATTTCATTTCTGGTTACTCCTTGTACCGCTAGGAAGGATTAGAAGGTGGAAAGTCCTGCAAACATCTAAAGCTAGATCAGAAATCCCACAAATGAACCCCCTGTTGTTAAGAAGTACAGTCCTGAGTTAGGGCAGTACTGAACTACACGATATGTTCTGCTTGACGTAAACTTAAATTCCAGGCAAATAAAAAGGGGCATGAGCTTATTAGCTTGCTCTGTGTAGCACTTCCATGTTCATTTCTTCCAAACAAGAAATTATGAACTTATTTTGCCATGGAAATCAAATAAGGCATCAAAGCCCAATTTCCTCAGGACAGTATCTATCATTTTCTTTGAAGCAGACATTTTTATGACTAGCTATGTTAACAAATCCAAACTAAGTATCCAATCTGTCAAGGAGAAAAATAAGTTTAGAGTGAAAGTAAGTATTGCTCATTAGATTTTAATGGCAAGGCATTTGAAAGAAGAAAACCATCCATTATTACGTTGGTGGAATAGTGTGTTGTCAGATTCTCCAGAGAGGATTTTTATCATGATGTTTAAATATATTATATTAGGGGATCACTGTTACTCTGTTCTCTAAACAAGACTTTTTAGACTAAAAGTTTACAAGTGATATATATCTGCTTATGAGTACTTCCTTAACTGCACAGCAATTAAAAAGAGCTGCTGGGTACTAATCCTACCTGTCCCAAAGCATGTGCATGGGCAAAGAGCTGTGCTGATGCAAAGCTGAACTAAGGAGCATGTATTAACATCAACAGGAGAGCACAGAATGGCACTGAGGGAATCTGCAGGATCAAGGACCAATGTGATTAGTATCTGTCACTAGAAAAAGTGCCATCGGTAATGAATATAGACCCGTGCTGGTAAATCCTGAGCCTAGAGACCGTTTGCTTTTATCACATCTGAGTTTCTGTCCTGACTGATCTCTGGTTTATGTTGGTTCATGCAGCTGAAGCGCGTCGCCAGCAGCCTGTTAAACACTAAGTAGGTCACCGTGAGGGTTGTAAGGAAGGCAAGAGCCGCTCCCCTCCTGACATCTGAGGCTGGCTGTGGAAAGAGCCTCCTGGATAAGCCAGACAGATCCCACTTTACTGGAACACTCACCTTGCCATGGCATCATCCACCGGGTTAGAACTTCAGATATAACATGCCCTCTTCCCCGACTTCCACTGCCTTTTTCAAGACAGAACTTGTTCTACATTTCCTTCACTAACCTGTCACTTCAGGGATCACATCACACAGGTCCCTGACTCAAGTCATCCCTGCTTCTGCAAAAAAGCTTTCCCCTTTAAAACCAGTTTATTTTTTAAAGATACATAGGAGTGATTCTGGTTTTCTTATAAACCACTTCCACACCTAGAAATCCACCCTGAGAAATGAAAGGAAAGAGCTACAAAGACGTGCTCTAGCTTTCTCTCAGCACAGTCACAGGCACGGCAGTGTACCTGCTGATGGATGCAATGCTCAGCCCTATCTTCAGCCATCTCCACCTGGCAGCACAAGAGCGTGCTAACTCTTTGAACCAAAGATTACCACCTCTGCAATCTTTAATGATTTAATACCTTTAATATCACTGTCTCGTCTCACTTTCTTTGGTTGCAGAACAGTGTGAGGTCACTGCAGTCTGCCTGAGTGAAATGCAGTTATTACAGTCAATGCTGTAGCTCAGCCTCGATACTAAGGCTTGCTGCAATCTTTGCCAAACTTTCATCACCTGAGTTGAACATTTCATCTCAAAGGCCTGCCATAGCCTCTGGTTTGCCTTGAGGTTTTATTCACTCTTTTGATTTAAATTAACTCAAGTGAAACCATTCAGCCATTTCTGAAACGAGGGCAGAGTAAAAGAGGTTGTTCTGCCTTTTTTACAACAACTCAGTGACATTTCCTCTGAGAATCATCCTTCCTCTCCTGAAGAGAAGCCTGAAAATTGGCAAGGGAAGGGAGCTATTTCTGGGGGAAAAGAAAAATCACTCAAGTTTGCCAAATCACAAAACTAAGAAGAACTGCAGTGTGGAAGTGCTCAGAAGGTACCTGGTGGATGCTCACCTGTGGTCCGTGGTGGCCTCATCTGGCAGAGCAGGTATTAGCCCAGCACTCATCAGAGCTGGCTTTGCCACTGCAGCTCATGGGTGCTGCAGACAGTGTGGGTCCAATGGCCTTGTGTACTACACATGGAGAGGAGCTGGAAGCTGTGGCAACCTGCAGAATGAAGCTGGGTCAACGAAACTGGGAACAGATGCCAGTGCTGGAGAGAAGAGAGTGGCTGTGCATTAGAGCATGGAACAGGAGATACATGCAGAAGGGGAGTGGGGAGAAAGACAAAACTGGACATGAACAGGAGTTGTGGAAGGAACCAGAGAAGACACAAACCTGATGACCTGTTTGTGTTATCCTACTGTGGCCCCCACAAAACCATTTACTACAAATTATATTACCACGTCCTTGTTTTCCCCTCAGTTTCTATCAGCAGGCAGGCAAGACCCTATTAAGGGATGAATAAGGACTGCAGGGTGATGGAGGCTATAACCTGTTGCAGGAGGTGGGAAGCTTGTGGTGAATTATGGAGGAAATTAGAAAGAGAACCAGTTAATGCAGCTGAAAACTGACCTGGAAACAACGCCAGCAAAATCCTTGCCTCTGCCACAGAACTGCTGAGCAGAATTAGGCAAGTCACTTCAATAAAGAATTCCCAGATGGTCAGTAAATACACATTCTCCATTCACCAAGTTCCTGACTCCCAACTGGATCTGAAGACAGTGGGGCTTCAAGAAGCTCCGGCACTGCGTGGGACTATGATCACAGACGCATCATGTCCATAGCCAGAACTGGCGAATACCCTTGAACTTGATTTCTCTGCCTCAAATGTCATCTATAAACCCAGCATTATACCATTATACCACCCCCGTATCTCACAGGGGAACAGTGACAAATAAATTTGCTAATGCTTGTCATCAGTGCCCTGAGAGAGCTCATAAGGAAGTGAATAATTCTGTCTTCATGGCAGATTTGAATGGTGCGCAGTAAATAAGGCACGGGGCCACACATTGCACAACAAGGAAGAGCAAGAGGTTGAATAATGGTTCACTAAGCAAGTTTGTGCATGGAAAGAGACAGAAGCCCTATGAGGAAAACTGTGCAGTCATATGGTAGAAGATGACATTGTAACTTAAGGGCATACATGTTCACAGACTGGGTGAGCATCCTTCTTTCGTAGTGGCATTTCTTACCTTTTGAGCACTCGACTTCATCACCTTTTGAATGCTTGATTTTGACACTTCAGTACCAAAATAAGCCCTCCTGTGAAAAAGAAGCATCATTCAAGTCAGAGAGTAGATACCTTGTGTACATCGAAAAGGGTCAGGGGTCACTTTGGGCTGGAAAAGATGTCTTGCTTTTCTGTCTCTGCCCACAAATGGTTCCCTGCCCACACCTCTCTGAACTACTGTCTAGAGAGTTTCCTCTTCTCAGAGCTGCCACAAACCTGGGCAGAAGCTGCTGTGTTTGCCTGCACTCAAGTCACCTTTCCTGGGACACCAGCACATGTGATGCTACACTTCTGTAGCTCCCATCATTTTGAATGGATTTCAAAGTGCTCATCACTTACCAGACTTGGACTTCTGGTACTAGTCAGTTGAACAACATAGAAGGATGAACAAGGCATGATTTGGAACAATTTATTTGTCACATATCTGGCAGCACAAGGGCTGTATTTGGGATTCGGGTGCCTGAAGAATATGCTTTCCTACTCTGCTTTCCCTGGGGATGTACACAGGGACTCCAGACACCTGCATAGAAAATGTTGAAAATGATTAATTTTTAAAACAAGTGACCTTAATCCAGGGAGAACCTAGAACCTTGGACCTAGCTCAAGTTTCCCTACTGAGCCTGCTCTAGTAATCTCCAGCTTAGAAAGCTGAAGGCTGGGGGAATCAGAGAGGCTTATGATCTTCATGCATGGCCTCTGCACAGCTGCACAGTAGCTTTTCCCTCCTGAGTCAGTCTTTAAATGAACTTTATCAAGGCTGATGAACCTAAAATTAGATTTTGCCAGCTCTAGGAGGCCTGGGAGCACATCTCCCTGGCCTTGCTCTGTCTCGAGGCTGCATCTTTATTCAGCCAGTGGTGGTTGGAAACCAGAATTCTTGCTTATTTCGGAGCTGTGTGGACACACATCCGGAAGGGAGTGTAATAAATGAGTTTTTTTTTGTGCTGTATTCAAGTTCACATTTCCACTGACTCCAACAGGTTTTGGATCAGGCCCTAGATAGGAATAAGGGTAGTGGGAGACAGTCTCATTAGCACAGAAGTGCCGTTATACTTACAGTGAATGCCAGTAAATGATAATTTCCTGTCCTCTGCAGCCCTCTGTGTGTCTTCTTTGCCAGCAAATCCCATGGGGAAGGGAGTGTCGCTTATTCTGTGTTTGTTTAGTGCCTAGTACAATGAGGCTCTCTTCCAGTTGGGGCCACTTGATGCTACCACAATGCAAATAATAATGATTCTAATAATAAAATGCAGACTTCAATGGGATGTGGGTCAAGCTACTCAGAAGCATTGGCCTTCCTTGCTGACTTGCTTCCTCCCACTTCCTTGCTTCCTCCTCCGGTAGGAGAGCACTTCTACATCATCAATTCCCAGGGGTGGTTGCCCTCACTGGCTCTGCAGGAAGCACCATTGCTTAAGACACTTGGCCTTCATTTTCTTCTTTTGATTTTAATCCTTTTTCCACTGACGTGCTGCAGAAATTCTCTTTCCACACCCTTCACTTCCCGGGAACATCTGCCTGCTTGGATCATCCTCCCGAGCACAGCACCACTTAGCTCACTGTGCTTGGGCACTGCATTAGCCGCAACTACAACTTTCTCCAGCCTTGAAGACATGGAAGAAGTGGAGCTACCACCCAGATACCTGGGAGGAGGCCAGCAGAGCCTGTGGTGGGGTTTCTCAGGAGAGGACAACAGCCCCGGGTATAGGGGTGGTGGGCGAGGGCTGGGGTAGCTTCTCCCACAGCACTTTGTGGATGCGGTGCAGCCAGTTTAGCTTTGTGGACCAGGGCTGGTTTTAGTTTGGTTTTTCACAGAGCGCTTCATTGACAAAAATGGCTCTTGGGTAAAGTGCTGCTTTGTTTTGGTTGGAATTTTCCAAGTTTTTGGACAAAAATACACACGAAGGTTTTGATTTTCTGTCACTTCATCCACGCCTCTACTGGAAAAAAGGAAGCTGAGGGAAAAAATGGGCAAGTAAATACATATGAGACCTCAATAAAAGGATACAATAATCAAGGAATGAAATCTGTGCAAAAAATTTAACTGAACAACCATTTTTGCAGAGAATATATTTAACATTTTCCAACCAGCTTTACCAGTGACCTGTAATTAAAGAGGAGTCCAAGCCACAGAGTTCAGAACCAGACTTTCCCAGAATTTATGGGTGTCCACGTCTGGGTTTGGTTCAGCCCAATACGAAGCATGCCAGGAGCTGAGATCCAGCTCCCACCTCTCCTGAGGCTGGACAGCACCAAGCTGGGGACATTCCCTGCTATAATACAATTAAAGAATAGTAATTGCAAATTGTAATGCTTTGGAAATTCAAGCCAACTATAGAAAAAAGTCAAGAGTGAAAGAAAAGAGAGATAAGGAGAGAAAGAAGGCTCTTAGCTCTCCTTGCGCTTGGTGCAGTGGGGAAGCATTTGTGACGCCCTCAAGGTATGTATTATTTCTCTGCTGGATATTATGGGACAGGCTTCCAAGTGAGCTCCACATCCTGGATGCTGACCTCCTTAGCAAATCTGGCCCTGCCAGTTGATGCCAAGTTCCTGAAACACTGGCTGGGGGCGACTCTGAAAGCACAGCCACACCTGCCCTGGATCTCAGCCTCTAACAGCTTTAGATTGGCACCCTTTCAGCACTGTTTGTAATCCCTCCTGCCAGGTGTTGTTTGTGGAAACACGCTGTCCTCCCCACAGCGCTTATGTCTTAGAACAACTTCATCTCGTGCTTTGGACGCAAACCAAGGTGCCATTCCTACAGGCTGATAAAGAATGCTTGTTTTGTTTCCTTGGTGTGAATATGCTGGGTGGTTTGAAAGTGATTCTAGGGTCTGATGAAAGCAGGCTACCTGTCTTGCTCCTTGTTGAGACCGGTTGGGGCAGGCTGCCAGCAACAGCTGGTTCTTAATTGCATAGACACTTATCTTGTTCTGACACCACATGCAAACATGAATGTTCTGCTGCAAATATGAATTTGGAGATTGACTCAATGGGCTTTCAAAAGCCATAGGAGTATTCTGGTGCATCAGAAGAGGCAGATGGAGGGAAACAGTGCACCAAGGAGGACTACCAGGAGACATAATCTGCACCAGCTAATCATTAGCTTCAGGAAATTCCTCTTTTCTGAGCAGTTCAAGAAAGAGCAGAATCAAAGACATCTTAGTTTGTAAATCAAATGCTGCGAGAATCTTAAACTGAGCAGTGCTGGCCAAACTTCTTCACCCACACAGTTATCCCTGTTGACGTTAGGGCTTCCTTCTGAACTACCTGCCCTTGGCCAGCCCATCAGCATCTGCTCTTGCTTGAGTCACTGGTTATTTGAGCCCAGGACATGTCTTTGTCAAGGCAACAGGGGTTTCTGCAAAGCCTGTGCAGGCGACCTGCTGCCCACGCCTGCTCCAATACCCATCTCTAATTTTCCACCCGAGGAAGGCCGGCTGTGTGTTTGGGCGGGAGCGTTTCCCAAGGTTCCAGCTCTGCCTGGCTCCCAGCGAGGGGTTTATTTTTGGTGCGAATCCCTAAAGCCAAACCCCTTCTCCTCCCTTTGCTCCGACCGCCAGTGCTGGGAGGCTCCGGTAAACACCGTCTGAGGAGGAAGCAGATAGGGAGGACGAGCCGGGAGCAGGGCTCCTGCTGCAAGGAGGGGCTGCAGGGATGGGTATGATACATCCCCGTTGGTGTTACCATGATTTATAATTAAGGTTTCCCTGGTGTAGACATGAGATCACCAAGAAAGGGGCCCTTGAAATATCTCTGGTTCTTTTTCAAGGCATGACATTTAAGATTGCCCCTACTAAAGAGAGTCCTTGAACAGAAAACAGCCCCTGGAGTAGTCAGTGTTGGTCATCAGCTGTCTGTCTACTTCTCGCTCATCCTCAATCCCATGAGAAATCCTATGGAATTTAACAGGCTTAACCAATATCTTCCAGAAAGATTAAATTGAGTCACTGCTCTAAAAATACCCCTCCAGTGAATGAGAGCGATCGCTCCAAAACTTCCTTTCAAAAATCTGTGGTGGGTTAAACCTTCGGCACTGCTTCAAATGGACAATTCAAAGGATTGATAAACAAAGGTCTGCTCTGCTCTGGAAGCTGCCCCTGGCACAGCTTCCCTGCTTAGGAGAATGGGTTTTCACCACACTTATGTCCAGCCAAAGCCCCACCACTGCGCTCTTGCCATCAGGCCAAGAAGGACTTTTGGTGCCACACCTTATGGTGTTCCTGTATAAGGGAACATTTCCTTCAGCAGCACAAACTCTTTCCACCACAGGGTTTTGCTGGTACCACACACTGGAAGCCACTGCTAGTGAGGACAAGACCTCAGTGAGTCTGAAGCTTTGTTTAAGACCAGAAGTATAATACAAGGAGTAGAAAAAGGTGCTGCTAGCTGGTGCAGTGAGTTCCCCATTGAGAAACTGGGAGAGAAAAGAAAGGTGAAGGCTCTGATAAACTGGTTCCCCTTCCAGACACACGATGTGTAACACTGCTGGGCCTGAAATGCATCTTCACCCCAGTTATTTTCCCCCTTCTATTTTGTGACTTGCACTGGACTCTTGTGCTGTTTCTTTCTTCCATTTGCACAACCTCTCACACCACACATCCCATTCACAGCACTTACAGCTTCCTGTTTTTTCTTAAAAGCAAGAGTGAACCCTCACAGCTGGAGCAGAACGGGGATGAGCAAGCACTTGCTGCCCAAATGATACAGAAAAGAAAGCCGTCCAGAAAGGCAATAAGCACATACAGCAAATGTATCCGGTATCTGAGCCACATCTAGGCATTAAAATAAGTAAATGTACTTAATTGAATGGGTTTGACTTTAAGCATATGCTGAAGGGCTTTGCTGACTCAGTGCCCTGGGTGACACAGAGAAGCAGCAAGTGGCCTTACTCCTGGCATTTAGGGTGTGCCTGGGAGCTCACAGCCTGCCAGTGATGCTGATGTCCATATGCCAAGGGTGACTCTCCCAAAAGCATTCCTCTATCAAACCAGGACTGTGTGAGGAGCAGAGGAGAGGATCCAAACCTCTCTTCCAAAGGCACAAGGTTTTGCAGTGGGCATTTCTGCACAGCTCCACTGACAGGCTGCACTGGGTATTGAAATCTAACAACTTGCCCAAAACCGTGTTGCTTTTTCCTAACCCCAAATCTCCAGCACTGCTAAAAGCTGGGTGCAAAGTCCAGGTGGTTTTAACCCGCTCCAAAGCACACCATGATGGAGAAATACCTGGGTACTGGCTGCAAAGCAGCTTCAATACAGCGCCGTGGTCCTGCTCACTCTTTCCAGTCTGGACAAGGTGTAAACCTTCAGGTACAACCCCAGTTGCTAAGGGCTCGTGTTTGGAAAGCATCGTGCTGTGCTTCAAAGCCTTTCATCGGGGCCAGGAGCCAGTGTTGGTGCATCCCTGGTGAAGGCAGCAGAGCTGCTGTGTACCTGGCTGCTGGACACACTTCAAGCGAGTGTTATTGTTTAGTCGGTCAAATCCTGGGGCTCCACTGAGGAATATTTTCCGTCTGCAAGGGGAAAAAAAAGGCTCTGTGAGTTCCAGCCTGCTCAGACGGAGGGGAGTGATCCAAGGTGCCAGGTTTCCACATTAATAATCCCAGGTGCTGGAGCTGCCCCTCGCCTCGTGTGTGCTGGGTGAGTGAGGATAGCACGGGTAGGACACAAAAGGGATGGGGAACAACTCTTCTGTTGTATTCGCCCTTTTAATTTGGACTCTTTCTCATGCATTCCCAGCACTGCACACACAGGGGCTATATGGTTTACTGGAAGTGGCTTGCCCAAAAGTTTTTCATTAATGTTTTACCCTGAAACAACACACACATCAGCCACACCAGCATGTGGTTTCAATCCAGTGAAACACTGATTCAGAACATGTTTAGCAAACATCTCCTCCTGCATCTGCAAACAATAGCTACTTCCAGACTTTCACTGGCCCGTGGTTGCTGCTGCTAAATGAGTTCTCCTCCCTGAAACCGAAAAGGTGAAATTTCTTCCTCAGTGACAGCCACTTCTCTGAATGGCTCTGCCTTTCTCCTGCTTCCCAGCTGGGAGTGCAGCCATCCCCACCAGCTCAGAGAGGATGAGATAGAACCCTCCATCCTGATGCCCCCAGAAACAGGAAACCCACAACTGTCTTTGGGACATCCTTTAGCAGCACATGCCAAAGCTGCAGTGGATAAGAGGCTCCAAGAGCTCTGAAAAGGGCCTCGGTCCATCCAAAATCCTTACAAAATGAAGTAGAAGGAAAGAAAAGGGAGCCTGTGGCTGGACTTGGGCATACACCCTATTGTGTGCCTATTTGGGGTAACTGAGTCCTGCCGACATCCCTGAGCAGGTCAGCCATTCATCCTTGTCACCTCCCCAGCATGTCTGTGTTCTGTCCTTGGCAGTGGAGGTGACTCACTGGCAGTGCCTCCACTGAAATACCGTCTCTCCTGACGCTGTGAAAATAACCTGAGATGAACAGAACCATCAACTGCCTGAAAAACAACAGCAGCCTCTTCTTCAGGGCTGGTTTCCTGAAGAGGAAAGGTGGCAGAACTGGGAAAGCACAGGGACCAGGATAACCCCTGAGGGATGACCCACATTTGTAGGGAGGTTCCTACAAATTCAGTAAAAGCCTGAAGCCCCCTTCCCTGCACACTGAAGCAGATTTTACTGCTCTGAGGAGGCAGAATTACTCACAGGTGGTTCTTTTCAAAAATACATATGGGCTGAGGCTAACAACATACGGTCTGATGGCATATTAATAACAGAGTCGAGGTTCCCTGTTACTCACACAGTGACCAAGCAGACTGAGGGAAAAGACACCTTGAACAAGGAATTCCTACTGCCCTGGTGTGCATGAATCACCCCGACCCAGGTCACCCTGCTCCCACAGCCCTGCCTAGTAAAATTAGCCATTTATGTGTATGCGGAAATAGGGATTTTTTTAATCCCTTGCTTAGATGGTAGGGATGAAACCACAGACTTTCTCCCCCACTCCAGGATTAAAGCACATTTTTGTGGGATACATATAACAAAGACCATGTAATGTCTGTAAAAGGAGTTTTGGTCCCTATTTTCCTTTAGCAATTCCCTGTGCTGATGCTTGTGAATGAGGATGATGCTCCACCGCATCCCTGCAGGGCTCACAGTGGTGCCAACCTGAGCATTTCTTACTCCAGGTTAACCAACCTCCTTTGCCCCCATGTCACCTCTTTCTTCTCCCTTTCCATCCACCTGTATTTATCCTGGGTGAACATACAAAGACTCTGTAGGAATTTTTCCTTGACCTTCTCTGTTCTTAACTGCAATTACAAAGGGAAGCACAGAACAGAGTGGCCCAACTCCCACACTGGCACACACAGTCCCAGACCTGGACTGAGATCTGCCTCTCCAGTGCACACTCCCTGCTCGTGGAGGAGGTCCAGGATTAAAACCTGCTCTGTTGACCCTCCTCTGCTTTGTACTGGTGGCACAGCAGCTTGTAGTCCTGATTTACAAGCAATGCAGCCTTCAGGGGGTCACAGCCCTGCACACAGTGTTCACTTCAGCCCAGTGAGCAGGGAGGATTCCTGACCTCCATCATGATCCTGTTCTTATCTCCTCTGTCCTGGGAACAGATCAAATGTACTGCAGCCGGGAGCAGCACTCTGAATCCAAACAAAGCAGTGCTGGAGGGAGATGACTCAGCCAGCTCCAGCTTTCTGCCCTGCAAACTGGAAGCTGCACCCGTTCAGTGGGATAAATACTCAGCAAAGCCAAGGCTGGGTCCCTCTGCAAGGACAGGTAAAGGCTTTTCCCCAAGGGACAGGACCCAGCTCATGCCAGCAGCACCCACCTTTGGACCTGCAACTTTCAGTGCTGAGATGCTTTTTGCAAAACACACCCCGGTACGAATAAAACCATCTCATTTTTGAGGTCAGAAGTGCCCTGAAGTGCATTTGCCAAATGTATAAACTGGATTTAGCTTCTCTGGAGTGGAGAAAGATGATGGGGACTGGAAAGGATGCAGGAAAAAACACAGACTTGATTTTGTCCTGTGATCAGATCAACCTGAATCAGAAAGGAAAGGGGCCACAGCTCCAGAAACAGCACCAGAAATAAGGGGGTGAGAAGTGACCCCCTCATTTCAGTAACACTGATCCAATATCATTCACTTGAGCAAAATGTGCCTAATTACATTTCCCTAAAATTAAAGGCAGTTAGAAATCACAGCTCCTTGGAATTTGTCTAAAAAGAAATACACCCCCCCCAGCATTCTCATTCATATGGGTCTGTATTTTCAGGTAACTGGTGGGGCTGGGCTCTAGGGAGAGCAAAGCACAGCAGCCTCCCTCCCTCCTGTTTGGTCCAAAGGAAAGCTCAGGGTGAAAATCCAGCTGGATGAAATGAATGTCTCCTCTCTTACAGCACGCAGTAAAACAAAGGAGCACGGAAGATTGACTTTTATCGCGAAATTTGCCACAGTTGATCTTTCCAACTAAGGATGTTCCTTCTCTGCTGGGCCTTAAATTTGCCCGCATGAAAGCACTATGGAAAGCTGAAGCAAATGAGTGGAGGTGTGAAATCAATATACATAAACTCAATGGCTGCGAGCCCCAAGGCTGAGGCTTTAGTTTGCTGCGCTTCATGCAAGATGAGCTGAGACCCCTCTGTTTGACTCCAGGCGAGCCTGCAGACAGACCTTTCACCTTCCGCCCTTGCTAATTCATCTTTGCTTTGTGTTAATGGAACAACAAATCCAGCTTTTGGACCCCAGAAAGAGATCTAATGATGGCAGGCATGGGAGAGGCATGGCTCCCAGGCATGCTCTACATGGGGAGGGGAATTTCTATCCCAAAAGCTCAGAAGGTTTTGGCAGGATATTTTACTTTGATATCAAATTTCCTTCTAGCTCATATTATACCACACAATCTCCACAGATGTGCTCTGAGCCAGACCCTTAGCTGGAATATAGTACTGTGGCTGCAGTGACTTTTAAAGGACGGTTATATTCATTAATGCTCTGATCTCTAATTCATGCATTTCCCTCTTACGAGTGGCCCAGGTTTAAATAGCTTATGTTTGTTACAAGGAACCGTGAGCAGGAAGGTGATGGTTATGCAGCAGCCACCACAGCAAAACAACTTCTGCTCCAAAACCAGCCCCTGTGCTGCAGAATGGGAAGTCAGAAACGCTCTGAATTACACACAGTGACAACCCAGCCTCACACCCTAATGCTTTCAGGTCACTGCATCACTCCAGATACTCAGGTCGCCCCCGAAAACAGCCCCAAAATCCCCGAGCCCCCAAACGCAACAAACCCAGCGGAGTGCATGCATCAGAGCAGCCGGGACGGTTTCTGCCCTCGCAGTGCCCGTTCCCGGTGTACGGGCTCTCTCTTGTGGCTGCCTGCACGCAGCACACGGTGCTCGGCGCCCGCGGCGCAGTTCGGAGCACAGCCCTTCTGGCATGGCCCTGACCCCGAGTCCAGACTGGTTTGGGCTGGAAAGCACGTTAAGATCACCGAGTTCCAACCCCCTGCCATGGGAAGGGAGGTGCTGCTGTGAATGCAGCCCTCAGAAGGGCAGAGGTGGGAGGCTTCTGGCCCTAGTGCGAGTGAATGCTTTGCTTACAGCACTTCCAGCATTGGCTGCAATGGGCAGTGGCAGTTTCTTTCCAGATTACTGCCCTTCCAGGCAGCCAGGGCCATTAACTGCACAAAAGGATGTCATGGACCGATGCTCTGTGCCTGTGGTCTCTGCTGTTTTCATGGTCTTGGATGGTTTTGTGTCCTCCTGTGCTGCCAAGCCTGGCTGCAGGCAGAAGGTAATAATGTTCCTGGAAGGACTTTGGAGTGCAGACTGCTCTGCAAAGACAGCACTGGGACTGCAGGAAAGGATCCTGTCTAATTGCCAAACAGAGCTGGCATCTCCAGGTATCTGCATCAATCTCTATTTCTCACAGCCCAGCAAATAAAAGAGCCTTAATAACTCAGTGTGAGTGGCTGGTGAGTACAGCAACCCACTGTCTGCAGCTGCTGTTCCAGTCTGCAGACAGATCTCTGGAAAACCATGCCCAGCCTTGCCCATCTGCAGCTGCCCAGGACGTAGCTCCTGATGCCAGCAAGCACCTTAGAGTACATACCTGGGGCTTGGTCACTGTCTGTGTGTGTGGTAGGGAAACCACCCCACGCCAGCCAGCAGCACCTGAGAGCTCTCAGAGCTCAGCCACCCCTCTGGCTTTGGAGCAGGGCTGGCTGGAGATGAAAGCTGCTGCTGTGACCCAGAGAAGAGCCCGTGGCTGCTCCCTGCAAGTGCTGAGGCAGCACATTAATAATCCTGAGTGACAGCGCTCTCGGGAACTGATAGGCCAAGCTAACAGATATGTTGAGGCACGGGAAGGTGTCCATATGCTTTGGTGATTGCATTGCTCTCCCTTATTGCACCACATATGCTGTGCTTTTTGCACCTAATAGATTTCTAAATTAGCTCTTTCTGTCTGAGTGGTCGCCTTAAGTGTTTCCATATCACATCTTTTATGACTAATAAGGCTTCCATTTACTTAACCTGTGCTGCCATCGGTGTGTGACATGGTTTTACAGTTACCATACCCTGCTCAGTCCTCCCTGATGCTCTACGTTGGTGATGCTGTGCCACGCCATGTGGCTTGGGCACATAGGAGCAGCTCCATCCCAGGTGTAGGATGTCCCATGGGATATCCCTGGGCCTTCTCAGCCTCACACTTGAGGCTCTTTCACATGCCCCCATTCAGAAGGAGAGAAGAGGTTTGCTCTTTCCGTTCAAGACAAGACCAGAGGAAGAAGCAAAGACAGCAGCTGCTCTTTTTGTCACTCTGCAGCCCTGTAAACATGCCCCATTACAGAGAACAGCCTGGAGGGACCTCTCTAAGCACGGGTTTAGCAAGGGAACGAAAGAGGCTGTTGAGAAATGAATAGCAACAACCCAGCGATGGCAGCACCTTTCAGGGCTGGGACCTGCTGACCCCTGAGCTGATGCATGGAGCTGAGCTAATTAAATAGAAAATAAACAGCCCTGAAGTGCCACTTGCCCAGACAGGATTGCTGCCCTCATGGGATACAGCCCACACTGCCTCATGTGCAGGGAAATGGGACCAGGCAGCAGGAGATACGGGGTTGGTGCCAGTGCCATGCATGGCTGGATGTGGGGAGGACAACCTTGAACCTGTGGCTCTTGGTGTATGCTCGGTGATTGAATTTGGTGTAAAACACCGTTATTGCTGAGTTAAGTGGAGCAGGCATGAGCCAAGGACCCTAACAGGGGCAGACAGGGCGATCACCTTGGTTTGCTCATATGGCACCTCATAGAGTGCTGGGGAGCCAGGGGTGATCCTGACAGCGGGACAACAGCAGTCATACACCACAAGTAGCACCTTGCCTCCCTCCACACCAACATAACACAGTCCTGCACCCCTGCTCTTACCTGCCCTGAGCCAGACAGGACAAACTGCCCCTCAGGAGATGAACTTTGCCGCTGATCCAGTGTCCAAACTGCCCTTTCCTGCTGGTTTCTTTGGTCTTGGGTATGAGCAACCAGAATTCCACTGGACATGCCAGGTCTTTGCAGCACCATCTGCAATACCAACAACATTCCTCTGCCTCCATGGAAAATACCTCTCTAGTGTCCTTGCTTTTTGTTTTCCCAGCCATAGGCAGGCTCAGAGCCACCCTGGAGCTGATGCATACAGGAATGCTCTTGCTATCCGGCTACTACTCCTTGCAGCAACATCCCTAAGTGCTCCAGTCCCCACACTAGTGATAGTCCATAATAGGTGTTGTTTAAGCATCTTGCCATATCCTGAGAGTCCCAGCCCTTCCTTCTGGCATCCCTGCAAGCGTTAATGGCAGGGTTCATGCCCCAGCAAGGCAGATGGTGCCCGGAGCAAAATAAGTGATGTTCTGAGATTGTTTTGTTTGATCAGTGCTATTAACCTGATAGATTGTTTGGGGAAGGGTTTTATCTCAGCCCTCACATCTGTTCTGCATTTGGAGGCAGCGGTGAGAGGCTGGGGGTGAAGAGCAGGTGCTGTGGAGTGTCTGGTGAACATTAGGGAACATTCACTTGGAGGCTCCGGGGCTGCCAAAAAGTGCACTGATTGGACAGATGTTACTTCATTACTGTCAACTCGTCATCCTGGATGTTTTAAGGGAACATTTGTTTGTTAAGGAAACACAGCTGTTACCAAGAAATTTGGGTTTCCTTCCCTTTTTTTAGCTGCAGGGCACAGGAAAAGCCCAAAGTATCTGGGCACCTGCAAAGCCCCTTTCTGGGCAGCACCCTGCACCCAAAGAAGGGGCATAGGCCTGGGAGGATCTTGCCTGTTCACCTACTACCCTCTTGCCCCAGGGCTCAGCCCTGTCTAAACTCTCCTGGACATGCTTTCCTAACCCGGTCTTCAAATTTTCCAGCACTTGAAGGCTGCTGACACTGACAGTCCAGAATCAAACATCACAGAATGGTTTGGGTTGGAAGGGACCTAAAAGCTCATCCAGTTCCAACCCCCTGCCATGCGCAAAGACACCTTCCCCGTGCCTCAGTTTCCCCACTGGGATTTTGGACAGAGCCAATTCCAGCCACAGCGATGTCAGGAGGTTTAATAAGTCCCCCCGTGTCCTGTGATGCTTTGAGGGGAGGCAAAGTTTGCTATAAGCTGCATGTGCAGTTTTCACAGGAGGAGCAGGCTGTGCAGTGACAGCCTCTGAATCCATACTGGGCAATGAATATCTACTGGAGTAGTGAGAGCATTTGTTAGCAAAGTCCTTCTTTATTAGGTATTTAACCCAAAGCAAGTCTCATTTTGCCTTTCCCCTGCGTTATAAATACACCTGCCAATATCTGCAACTAAGTGAGTTGGGAACTGTGCAGCGAATCCAAGCATCCCTTTGTGAGATGCTCCAGACCAGGTCTTCTGGAGCCACTGAATCACATCAGCTTAGGCAGCATCTGATCGATTCTGTATTATCATTGTCCCATCTATTAGCACAATAAACGATTGCCCTGCACTGACCTATCTGTATCTATATGTCTTCCCATGCCTTGCACAGCCTTGTTCTTCCCTTATCGATTTTTATCCTCCAGCTTTTTCCGCTTTGATTGATTCCAGCAGATGCGTGCAAATGAGGAGTCAAACATCTTTATGACTGGAGAACTTCACTGTTCCTAATAACCTCCCTCCCACTGATAAGCATTTAACAGCCGATACATGGGAGGAGCAGGCTGCTCATCCTGAAGGATGGAATGCTTTCTCCTTTCATTTCATCCCACTGGTTGCAGGCAGCTAAAAAGGTGGCTCAGCTTTATGCCTCCTTGTGACCTGTTTCTGTGTTTAATGTCATAGCCCTCAGCTCAGATGCTGCTTTTATGTGGCAGTAAGTCCAGAAGAACAAGCTAATTTCAACCGGGTGTCCTACAAAACGACCAGGAATAGGTCAGCTCCTGCCACTACCTGAAAAGAGTTCCCTGGTATTGCATAAGGCTGGAAAATAATCTTGCATATCAGCATCAGTGCTTCAAGCATGGCAGAAATCAGCCTCTGGAATAAGATACTAACAGAAGAGAGAAAACATCTACAGGTGTATCATGCAGGAGCATCTACACAGACAGCAGTTACTGAGTGCTTTGGTAGGTTTGCACCTATGGAAAACATCTCCTTGTCAAGCGAATTGTGTTTAAAGGCTCCTGAAACTACCTTTGCTAAAAATACACACTTCACTAGGGATGGCTGCAGAGAAACACCAGAGTGTTGGTGGAGGCAGAAAGGTGTAGATGAAATCCATTGATTAAATCTCCTCAAAAGTGAGACACAACCAACAAAATCAGCCATGAGAACAGCTCCTGCCTTTGAGCTAAGCCAGGTCATGTTTCAAACGTGAGCCTCACCCAGGTTCAGGAGCGAACCCAGCTCCTGAAGCACAGACTCCCTTCTCCTACCACCAACAGGGAGGAACAGGCAGGACAAAATCCCAACAAACATTACCCAGAGAGTTCACAACCCCCTCAAACCACTCAAGATTTACCCGGCTTTGACACTGCAGCTTGTAAAACTGTGCTCATCCTGGGCCATTGGGGACTGTGATTTTTAGGAAGGGATCCCCAGTGGCTCCCTATTTAAAATAAATGGGACACTGTGACCCAAAGATCCCCCAAGTCCTACGTATTGGGAATTACCAGCCTGACGTCCCCTCCTACCCATATCCCTTGTAAAGGCTGCTGGAATCGCAGATAAGGTGCTGGTAGTACCAGGCTTTGCCTTGCCTTATTAATGTTAAATAAAAGTTGGATGCTCTTTGCAGTTACAGCTGGAGCCTGAGACTTTCAGAAGGAATCTGCCGAAAATGACTTTTATATACTGACTGCCTGAATGGATAATTAAACAAATAACAAAAGTGAAATGCAATTTGGTTTTACCTCCTGGGAACATTAGCGTTAGTTTATTCTTTTTATCAAAAGACTTCAGAAAAAAAACCCAACTATGCAATTTAACAATATTGCTTTTGTAAACAATCTGAAAATCCAATAACTGTAAAACTTATGACATGTTATTAAAATGTCTGCTTTTTTTTGCTTTCTTCTCCTACAAGCGAAAAAGCAATTCCAATCTCAGATGCTATAATTTAATTATACACTTTTGGCTCTGAAGATACCATAATTCTTAGCACTGAATACATTCCATTTAATGGCCTTCTGGCATGTTTGGGAAGCTCAGACATCGCTGAGCACATTGGTCCGGTTTCACAAGAACTTTGCTCACTGGGTGCCTCACTCTTCTCAGCTCTGAGGAGTCTCAGTGTCCCCTCACCCAGCCAGAGTGACACTGGCCATGGGAAGAAGAGTTTGAGTTTCTTTATCTAATAGGCACGAGGGGGCTTTTGATGGGGATGGGATTGCACTGGGAAACAGGACACTTGCTTTTTTCTCCACAACCCTGAACAGCCATAAGAAATACTACCCAGGCACTAGGACCATGGTGCCTAGCAAGTCTCTGCCCTAAGCCCTGAGCCACAGTGCTGCAGATGCTGCCCCAGCATCAAGGTGCAGGAGGCCTACAAGAAATCTGTAGAGGATCTTTTGACAAGGGCCTGTAGGGACAGGCCAAGGGGAATGGCTTTAACCTGCCAGAGGGGAGACTGAGATGAGCTCTTAGGCAGAAGCTCTTCCCTGTGAGGGGGCTGAGGTGCTTGGCACAGGGTGCCCAGAGAAGCTGTGGCTGCCCCATCCCTGGCAGTGTTCAAGGCCAGCTTGGACACAGGGGCTTGGAGCAACTTGCTCTAGTGGAAGGTGTCTCTGCCCGTGGCAGGGGATGGAACTGGGTGAGCTTTAAGGTCCTTTCTAACCCAAACTGTTCTATGATTCTATGATCTATGACCTCGAGCAACATAACTTCAAGGGGCAACCACCCTGAGAATCATGGACATGCTCACCCGTGCCCACTGAAATGCCACAACCTCAGATCCACGCAAGTGCTGTCCCAGTCCTTGACCTCCCCTGTGCTCAGTCTGCCACCCCACATCCCTCTCCCTTCCCACCCCCTGTTGCAGTGACTTCAGCAAACAGACTTGATGCTTCAGCCATGACCTTCAGCAGAGCAAGAGCAGGACCCACCCTGGCCACAAGAGTGTTTCCAGCACAAGAACTAATCTGAACAGAATTTAAATGCTAACAAATAAATAAAGGCAAGCTACAGTGAGCTAGTAATAAGATACCTTTGGATGTTCATTATGGTGGATTTCCAAGCAGTTAAATACTTTAATGCATTTCCCTTTGGCTTGCATATCAATCTCACAGCCGGTCTGAAAGTAGCGTCTCATCTCCTCCCCCGTTATACATTATTGGTGAAATGCCTCAGTGGCACCAGCAGTGACTCTCCCACCAGGTAGGGGCTGTGATTCATTGACAGCAGCAGCGTGTGGATAATTGATGGCAACTGATTGTCAGCATGTGATGATTATCTCTTCGGGTTGTCTGCAAAACAATTAATGAAAAGAATTTATTTAATTAATCATTTCCTGTAAATAAATGCATAAAATAAATCACGGCGTTGTTTCTAAAAATGGGTTGCTGTAAACGGCTGCCACATGTTAGAGTGATGGAGCTGATGGTGTGGAAGAGGCACTGGAGAGGCTGAAATACAAAGTGGATGGCAGTTAACCCTTCCTCCAGACTTTGGAAATGTGGGACGTTTCTGAGGGAATGGACACCTTCCACTAGAGCTCCAAGCCCTATCTAACCTGACCTTGAACACTGTCCTGTCCCTACAGGCCCTTGTCCAAAGCCCCTCTCCAGGTTTCCTGTAGCCCCTTTAGGCACTGGAGCTGCTCTAAGGTGTCCCCTTAAGGAGCCTTCTCTTCTCCAGGCTGAACCAGCCCAGCTCTCTCAGCCTGTCAACCACTGTGTGATTCTGTGATGTTCCTCACTGATCTCATCTCCATCACAGCGAGAGCACAGGCTGGTGCTCAGCTGCTGGACCCCCAGGTTACCTCTGTTCTAACCTCCCTCAGTACAGACTCTGTTTTGTTCCTGTTCCAGCTCTGGGTTGTTCTGAGGACTCAAACTTGCACCACACAGTGAATCTCAGTCCAGCTCTATGTGCTGCAGAGCCCCTTTAGCTGCTCTCTATGTTACCAATGCTCAATCTTCAACCCTGCACTACCGCAGCATCTCCTAACTGCTACTCCCCAAAAAGGCATAAACCCTGCCTCACACAGATGTCAGTTCCTTCAAACACTCTATGTCTATGCTGGATGCCACCTGGGATGAGCCCCGTACAGCTGGGACAGTATCATACTGCATCGCAGCATGGCATTAGGGTGTTTGAGATGCTTGAAGTCCGCCTGCCTCCCAGAAAAGCTTGTGATAGAGCATCTCATAGGGATAAACCTACCTTTGGCTGCTGCCAGAATCCCGCCTGTAAATCAGGGCAGACTTAGGCCATTGCAGAAAACAATGGGCACTAGAAAAAGTGAGCAGGTAGGTGTTCAAATAATAATGCCACATTTCCATCCAACTAACCCCAAGCGGAGACAAGCACGAGATGTGTCATAAAGCGACAGCGCTTCCAGAACACTGGAAGTTTCCAAAATTAATTTTCTTCATTTTACTTTATTAAAATTGCTTTCATTTATCTCCCCTCTTAAATATTTTATTTTTCCGTATTAATGGCTGCAATTTCTACTGCAGCTTGTTTCTGTCATTAACACTGTACAAACTTAATATCATTAGTAGTTTTTTCCCTTAATTATGTGAGTGGAGAAGAAAAACATCAAAGTTTCCGTGAAATTGGAATAGTATATCTAAATTGCCTCATGTTTATTTTAACATTAACAGTAAATGAAGCTAATGGGCTTTTATATTATTAAAAGCAGCCATTTGTGTCCTGCCTGCTGTAATATATAGCAAAGCTTTAAAAGATGTTAAATAATTAGTTATTTAATAGGGATGTGCAAAATAGATCAAACAAAAGGCAAACTTCCTGGTAGCAGAAGCTTCCGTTCAAACCAGGGCCCCTTTGTGATCCCTTAAAATTGGGGTTTTCCTACCCCATCTTATGTCCCACTGTTAATCTGATTGCTTTAATCTGCAGCAGGCCCAGAGGGTTCCCAGTTTGTCAGCCTGGGGGACAGCACAGTCTGTGCCCAGAAGCAATGGTGATGATGGCATCGAGAGGATGCATGGCTGCAGCTCCCATGGGGGCTCAGAAACAGCTCCTGCCCCGTGCAAGATCTTTCATGGAGAGCAGTGACCTTCCCTCATCCCTTGCCAAAGGCTCCTGTGCTCCAGGAGGTGAAGGGGGTGATGCCAACAGGGAAAATGCTGTTGGTTTTCACTGCTGAAGCATAAGGGCAGGACCCCCACAGGCATCCTTATGCTTTGCAGTGTAAGTTTTCTACAGACAAGCCCAGCACACATCAGGAGTTATCTACTCCAAAATTCACACCAACAAATGCATTCTTTCTTCCTGGGAAAATCTGTAGCAGTGACAAAACCTTAGCAGCCAGATAACAGATGTAATGATGAGGGATGATAACGCTCTCTCCATCACTCTTCCATTGAATGAAGCCTATGGATTTCAGCACAAGGACAAATTCAGGCACAAGTTGCTCACTTGTGGCCATATTGAAACACTTTAGGACAATATTTGGCAATTATGGCTATTGCCTTTAGGGTAATACTGCAAAAGCCTACCCGTCTAACAGGAATTAACTGCAGGATTAGTGCCACTTTCCCATGTTCCCAAAAGGCAGCAAAGCTGAATTCTTTTTAACACCCCATGCTCATATAGGATGATATTTAAACACCTCCTGGTATTGCCTCTCACTCCTTCACACTCGTACTTCAGCACTTTACAAACACCATTAACAGCCTGTATCTCCCTTTCCCGTTTGTTTCTGTGCTAAGGAGATGCATCACTTAAACCAGCTACAGCCTAAGGAAAGGGTGTACGAATGAGCAGTTCTCTCTTTTGACCTATTAGTGCTATTAAAAATGTGCCTGGAATTAATAACAATAATAAACTGCTGTGGCTTAAATAAAATCAATAACAAATGGCAGCTTTGCAGAAAGCCTTGGGAAAAGGCTCTAAGAGGGGAGGGAGGACACAGGGAAGGATGCACTGGGGAGCACACCTGGGAATGACAGAAAGTAATGGTGTTCCCTGGCTTAAACTTAAGCAGGGTTTAACTCTCAGGGGTTATTTTCTGCGTGCTGCTCATCTCACAGCATCTTCACAAGGGCTTTTTGAGCAGTGTGATCCCCCGACACCAGCCTCAAGAGTAGCTGTAAGTCTTGGCTGGTGAAGAGATGCTATTTCCTGTGCCTTGGAGACATGGAAAGCTGTTGAGATAGGGATCGCTCTGCCTCTCTGCAACATGGGCTGCACATGTAGGACAGGGAAAAATAAATAAACTGGCCCCATATTGCAAGCCACAGGAATTTGTCATATGAGGAGCACTGGAGAGGGGAGAAATCACCATGCGGTTGTCACTCCTGTCTAGGAAAACTAGTTCACACCAGCAGACCGTGAGTTTATACCAGGTTGTAATGGCCTGGTTGTTCTTTCATCACCCATGAGCGTCTGGCTGAACTTTAAAAAGGAGCCTTCAGTGGTCAAAGGCAGCTTGAACAACTGGGCATAGCAGAGGAGTGTGCTGGGGATACCAGTGTGGGTAAAGATGAGGGATGAGGTCAAGCGGTTTTGCTTTAGTCTGCTTTAGGGAAAATAAGAGGTAGAGTGGGAGAAAAGAGGAATTGCTTAGGGAGATACAAGGTTTGCTTAAAACATCCAGATCTTGGACCTTGGGATGACACAGTAGACTTAAGGGTTTGCAAGCCAGAAAGTGACCTGATCCAAGGCACTAGTTTCACCCCCTGCTTGGACTGCAGCAGGGTCAGAAATGCCACAATCTCCCTTGGTGAGAACCAAGATCATACTTGCTGAGCTTCAAACTTTATCCCAAGAGACCCCAGTCAGTAAAGGAGACACCAAGGGGCCAAAGTGCAAACCATCACCCATGGGTGTGAAGCAACACTGAGCATCCACTCCTGTCCCTAGCTGCAGTTTCAAGGAGCTTTTGCACCTCCAGCTGCATCCATGCTCTTCACCCTTCCCAATCCATAGTGGGTGCCACTGCTCCTTCATCTGAGGCAGCAGCATCCAATGATCCACTGTGAGAAGGCAGGTTTATCCCCCTCCATCCCACACCTCCAGGCAGGAGGGATGGGAGGAACATGGCCCGTTGGCCGAGAGAGAATAATTACAAGGAAGTGACAGCTTTCCTTCTGCTTAACTTGCTTTGGAAGGAACAGTTGGGGGTACTACAGAAACTAATGTAAGGTAATGTAATCATTTACAGAAGATTTGTGGTAAATGAATGTTTGGCCTCTGTCCAAGCACACAGCCAGGGCTCATTACACCGGAGGAGATGGCAGTGAAAGCTTTCCACGGCCACTGTTTGTCTTGCATTTCATCTCATGTCTGACCCCCCTGACCTCGGAGAAGACTTTGCTTTTGGCTGGCCGGATTTCAGCTGCGGGAAATGCCATTTCTAAATGACAGCACCGTACACGCTCACCGTGCCGGACCTTCCGCGCTGTAACGAGCCCCGGCCTGTTCAAACCCCGCCACTTGAGGGAAGAACACAGGATTTTGTTTTATTATGCTTTTTTTTTTCCACATGAAACCAGCAGCGAGGGCCCTGGGACAGGGTAACTTAGCAACTCCACCGCAGGGATTAGGAAAATTGACTCCAGACCAAACTAAAACAGCAGAGTTTCCTGTTTTGAGCCACTCTGTACTGTATTAAAATTATTTATGAAATGGGTAAGAAGGAGGGGAAGGATGGGGAGCTGGGGCTGCTGCTGGGGGGGATTTCATCCCACTACTGAGCTCACAGCAGAGACAAGCAGCATGTTGGGGACCAGGATGCTGAGCTGGGTCTCAGCAACAGGACTATGGATCATCTGCACATGCAAAGCTTGGGTCAGCAGCTCTGGCCCTCCAACCTGGTTAGCAAAGCACTGGGAAGCATCCCAAAACTCCTGGCACTATTGTGCAGGGGCAGATTCTCATCATGGTGAAGGAGGAAAGATCAGATCGATCTGAGCTTCTGGGACAAAACAGATGAAGCCCACAAGCACACTGAAGTCAATGAACAAACCCATCCCTTCAATGTATCTGCTGATCTCTCAACTCCAGGCAAAGTTTGGAGGGCTGCAGTTAAAAAGATTTTTTTCCCCCTTTTCTATTTAAAGGTGACAAACTTCAAGACAAACAGAGGATGCAAAGAAGCACAGCCCTGCATCCCTCAGACCCCTGCTTGGTCAGGGCAGAAACACTGGCATAGTTTTGGCACCACGCTGGCGTCTGCTTTAGGCAGCAGCATTGAACAAGGGACAGAGGGACACAGACATGAAGGGTTTGAGGGAGATCTTGCTCCATTTTCTTTGGCTGTTTTCACTCTGGAGCCCCAGAGATGTGCAAGGCAGAGCTGTATCTTGAGCTCTCCTGGCTGCAGTTGTGTCCAGGGACTCCACCAGATAATGGGGATGCTCTTGGCATCACCCCAGAGGTGTGGGCAGAAGGGAACACGTGCCCCTCATGCTTTCCTGTGGGAAGCAGTTCTCCTGCTCCTCCCATGTTCCCCCTGCGGTTGAGGCAGCTCCATTTTTTTGGCACTTGCTTTTCTTGTATTGTTACAGCTTTCAAAGAGCTGCTTTTGTTTAAGGATTTTGGTAAATGGCATTAAGCAAAAAACATCGCTGGTTTCAAACCTCCCCAGTCTGCAACAGGGGAAAAAAGTCAACGAGACCCACAGGCAGCAAACAGCTTGCTTAAAGTCATCAGCAGGTTTAAAATAGCCTTGTCCCATGATTGCCCATGTCAGAGGCCTTTGCTGTGAGCTACTGGAGGCTCTTCAGGGCATCTAAAAGACATCTACTGTGTTGTGAGCTGAGCTGAGGCCCCCCTTTCTTCTAGTCATGCACAGCCACCCCGCAAAGCCCCAGAGCTAAAGACCCACAGATGAGGTATTAGCTAGAAAAGTGATGTTTCACATTGGCCAACACGGATTGAGGACCTGGATGGTGCAGTGGGAGCTGACCTGATGATGGATTCCTGCTGGAGTGGTCGTGGGCTGTGCCCACACTAGGTGGGAATAAGCATAGCACCAGCTTTGTCCATGGACATGGGTAACTTCTGTCCTTGAGGCTGGGTTGAAAGCACTACCATCATTCAGCACCTGAGAGAACACCTGAAAACTGCTTCTTTTTCCATTTAAGTAGGAAGATTTACTACTTAAAAGGAGACATGCCTTAAATGTGCAAGAAGGAAATTCAAAAGGCAGAGAAAAAGTACCTTGTCAGAGCCCGGTTCTCCTGCCATTTATCTTCTAGTCCTTAAGACATATTAAAATAGATTTAAAAGGACACTTTAAGTTTTGTCTCTTTAAGGGACACATTAGTGCTACATAAGCTTTTGTTTTAATTAAAATAGGTATTGAAATCCTCCATGAAGCTTCAGTGCAATTGTTACAGACTGCAGTTTCCTTATGTGCAGTGCAGCCAAAATATATTGTAGCTGTTATCTTGCAACAAGGCAGAAGTCTTATTAATTTAGTTCAATCAAATCAAAGCCGCTTTAATTTACAAAGCAATAAAATCTGCAAGCATCACTTTAGATCAAAGAACTAAAAACAGCCTAAACACAAGTGGAATGTTTATTTTGTACAATGGTCCATAACTGCATTTATGTGATTTAAAAGCTTTTTGAAGCATGTGATAATATTACATGCATATAGAATTGTGTCCTTGTTGTGGATCATTACTCCCCACAGAGACCAAAAAGCATTTGCTGTTCAACTCCTACCTAAAATATTTCCTTCTCTGTTTTTTTTTTTTTTTCCCCTTGCCTTAAATGGGATCTCTATGGTAATTTTTTTGCAGGGCTGTGATGCAAAATCATTTACTAACAGGGATGGGAATGCTCTATGGCGTAAGGAAAACTCAGCCAGTTTCCCAACTTTGGATGAAGGGGATATTTGATGGTTTTCCAGCACTGAAAGATGCTTCACTCAAGGGGCAACAACAGCTGGGCACCTCTAGGAATCCAACCCCACCACAGCTGCTTGGAAGAGCCCAACACCAAGCAAAAAGCGAGTTAGGATGCTCTGGAGCTAACTTCCCTCATCCTCCTGATATCAGCCATATCTGGCTGAGGTTTCTGCACTAAGCGGACACAATGTGATGGGAAGAGCAGGGTGGTCCATCCTGCTGGGATGGATTGAGATGTGTAGGAGATGCTCTGATCTCCCTGTGTTTGAAGGGTGTTTGATCTGGGGAGAAGCCCACTACAGTTACCAAATAAAGACTAGAAAGAGCCCTGTGTTTTTAGGTTTCAGCTGTGTGTCTGTAAATAATTTGGTGCAACAATGCCTGCTCTACTGTACTTTGGAAGGAATGAAAAGTATTTGCACGTTAACAAAGGGATTTAATGGATTGGAAAATGACTGTCATTTTGAACATGAGGCTTTCCACTGTATTTGAGAAATCACACAAAGTGCTGAAAAACTGGATGCTGTTTCTCACCTCCCCATTAAATCCTTCCAGATGTGGGGAGAATGAAATATGTGTGTAACTGAATAAGCCACCCCAGTGAAAGGCCAGCTCTTCGCCAGCATTGTTTGTAATGCGAACATGTAGTAGTGCAGATTTTGATAGACTGAGGAATATTTCTGCCAGAGGTTTTTTGGATGATGCTTTACACCAGCATCACCGATGTTTGAGACTTCAGGTTTAAAAGAACCCATCCAAACCCAGACCTAAACACATCTGGTTATCTGACTTTTCCTTGACTTCTTACTCAGGCCAGGAGATGGTGGCAAAACCACAAACTCTCAGGAAAAATAGTTGGAATACAGAACAGTGTTTAGGCAAAAAGGAAAATACATACTGGGAAAAATCAGTTGTAGTCAAATGATGGAAAACTACTGAAACTGCCATGGCTTTCTAAGAAATAACCCATCTCAGCCTGAGTCCTCTGTGTTACCGACTTCCCCATCCAGACCCAGCGCCGGGTGAGCCGGTCCCCAGCAGCCATCCATGGGATTTGCAGCTGGAGCAGCCGGCTCGTGCCGCCCTCTCTTGCTGCCATCCATGCGGTGGAAAAGGCAATTAAGCTAACTGGGTTTTTTAAGTTTTCGAGTCACTGTAAATAATATGGAGCATGAGTTATGCCACAAGGGCGACAGTAATTGCCGGCTTCTTCACTTTTTATTGCCAACAGCACACTGGGAGCTGTTTTATTGGCCCATTTGACTGTAGAAAAGCCCTGCTGGGGTATGTCTTGCCCTCCCTAAATCTGCCTCCGGGGCTGGGCTCTCCAGAATCTCCCGCAGGCTCCGTTTACCTGGCTGTCATCGCTTCCCAACCCACCAGCACCAGGGATGATTTAAGCACTCTTCAGGCCACGAGCACTAGCTGTATTTTCCATGGTAAGACCTGCAAACACTGTTGTTTGAGTGGGGATCTCTGGGTATTTTCATCCCAATTCCTCCCATATATTGACATCAGGCGCTGCTCCTGCCTAACATCCATGCCTGACTGCAATTAGTGCATCCTACAGGATTTCATCCAGCAAGAACCAAGGTGCCATTCATGGATCTGCTAAAAATCATCTGTGCTTCAAAGCCAGAGCCCATTCAAATTAAAATCTTTCATTCACTCCCCCTGACTTGGCACAGGAGTGAATGAAACCATCAGCACAATCCCTCTTCCCACTTATCCTGGTGTAAAATGGAGGAGTATCTCACCACTGCGCCTATGCACCATATGCATCTGTTGTATCTACCTCCCTGTACCATGTGCCCACCTTTGCTTCAGAAAAAGCCCTTCTCGTAGTGGCCAGGATGTAAATCGTGGAAAATGACACACAAAGTGGAAGTTTACAATACACAACCTTCGTCCTGGTCCACTACCTGTTGAATCCATTACTTTTCCCGTTGCTGCTTAAGATGGCTTTATAAAGAAGAGGAAACTTCAATGGCAGCAGATGGCAGATAAGTAGGAATGGTAAATAGTTTTAATTACTGCATAATGTAAGTGAGACAATAAAGGGGAGAGAGTGGGAACAAGCTGCTGCCATGGCAGCCCTGGAACTGTTGCGGGACCCAATTTGTCTGGAAGGCAGCATGTGTTGCTTTGAGTCTTAGGAGGGCTTTAAAAGAGAATGCCGAAAAATATTAATTGCATGGCTCATCTGCCCATCCATCTTCACAAGCGAGTAACACGCTTCCTTAATTTCAGGGGAATCGTTTTCAAATGGGAATCATGCAAATGAGTATTTTAGCTATTCATTTGTTTTACTGCAAGCGCTTTGTGAGCAAATGGCCTACAGCTTGCAATGAATTAAAAGACACGGGCACTGGAGACCGATTTTTAATACAAAGTCTTGACACAGAGACGACCCCGACCGACAACACAGAAAATGTTGGCATAGCAACTTTGGGCATTTTCATGCAAATTGGCTCCTATATAGATGATACGAATGCAATGTTTTCCTTCAACTAATCATCATAAAATTAGTTTCACTATATTTAAATGCTTCTACTTAATGCATTATATCCATATGCATGAAATTGCCTCAGCTAATGCAGTACATAAAATGCCAAAGATACAATGAATAGCCAAATTGCAAACAGTTATGTTATCTCCCATAAAAACTCCTTTTTTCTTATTGAATGTGGGGGCCCCAAAGGCATCTATCACAAATTGCTATTAATGCACATACACACATAGGCGCGTGCACCCACACACAAAACACCTACATTTAAGTAACATTAAGGTTGTTATGCAATCTAATACAAGCCAAAACACCTAAATTCAAGCTGGGGTTTTTGCTTATTGTTGCCTCCATTGTAGTTATATCTGTACTCATGATCATGCGACTTATTAGCTTCACAGGCAAGATGAACCTGATGTTCTATTATTATATACCCAGTTTTCTAAACACCAAAGAAATAACATTTTGCATGAAGCTACCCCCATGCAGGTCCCTGGGTCACATTGTTCCTGTAATACTCAGATCTGCTCAGAGGAGAAGGAGAAACTGCTGCTGCCACTTGGAATTTCTGTGGTTTTGATGATTTTATTCCAAATCCTGCTACAAAAAAGCACTTACGGTTTTTGACCAGATTTACTTTTTGTTATATGTGGATAACAGTGGTCTGAAGGATAGGTTTGTCCTGTGTATGCCCTTGTTTAACACTTGCTCTTCAGTCTGGGACAGGATCTCCCCAGTCTCTCTGCCTGCTCCCCACATTGAAAGCAATTTTCCCTAAGCATGACCTGACAGGAGGAAAATGATTCCATCTGCATTATAGGCCTGAGCAAGCAATTTCTAGAGTCAATGAAATGGACTTCTTGGACCTTGACTGAGCTCAGTCCAATGCTCAGATATAAAGGTCGGTGCTGTGCTCCCCTACAACATATCTCTTGGCCTTGAATATAAATGACTCTGGGTTGCATAAACAAGCATGAGCTATTAGAACAGAGGCACAGAGGAATTCACATTTGCTTCCCAAGAGACTCTTAGATCACAGAATCCCAAACTGGTTTGTGTTGGATGGGACCTTAAAGCTGATCTAGTTCCAACCCCCCCGCCACGGGCAGGGACACCTTCCACTAGAGCAGCAGCTTGTGTCCAACCTGGCCTTGAACACTGCCAGGGATGGGGCAGCCACAGCTTCTCTGGGCACCCTGTGCCTCAGCACCCTCACAGGGAAGAGCTTCTGCCTAATCTCTTTTGGAGGGTTCAATACACGTTTTCAGTGTCAAGCAGGACAGACTACAAATGTATTTTGAATATCTAAAACACTAGGGACAATAAATCATTAAAGAAAACTTTACATCACGCTAAATGCTGTTGGGGGAGTTGTATATTCGGAAGCATTCAACCATTCATCTCCTCCAGCTAAGAATCCAATGGGAAATGAATGGTGAAATCTTTATCCCAGCTTGTAGCTGTTTCAGATGGTGCCTGTATCTCTGACTTCTGAGGGTGCAAATGTCACTATGGAAGTGCCAAGTGGGATCATCACACCCAGGTAATAGTCTCTCATGAGATCCAATACTGAGAAGGAGATCTCAAAAGACTCCAGTATCTATACACAAGGGGTGCAATGTTGTGCATCCTCCTCATCCCAAAATACGTGATCAATGGTGCGTTTTAATTCTGTGTATTTTGCCATAGTCCTTAGGGCCCAAATGCTCTTCCAGAAAGTACTGATTTTAATGGAATCAATTCTTCTAATGCTGTAAATATGGACAGTCCCAAGCAATCAGCAAGAGTAACCCCCAAATAGCTGCCTGGCTGCTTTTACATAACCTCAAATTGTTGAACGACTCATCTGGTTCTGATGTCCAACCCTGGAATTCCCTCTCTGTGCATCTCCTCGGTGGTTTGGTACCACTTGCACAAAGATAAACCACCTTTACCTCATTACTCAAGGACTAATTGCAAGATGATTTAATTAAAGCATACCTCTCCTTCCCCCAAGTTAGTTGTATTTCATATTGCTCTAGTAGGAGTAATTTGCAGAAATTAAGCATTGCATGTCACTGAAATGGTACAGGTGCAATGGAAGAAAAAACCCCTTCATGCAGCAGCAGGCAGTGCCACCAGAGCTCACTGAAATCTCTGTAATGAGCCATTAATTCAGCAAATGCTGCACTTTGCAGCAAACAGTCAAATTACCCACAAAGAGGCTGGTTTTGAAACTTGTAGGTTATTCAGACTTGCTCAATGAACTCTTCATGCAAATGTATTTTAGCCCATTGGGCAAACTCTTTGCTTGGAATATTTGCTACATAAACGCACAATTAGCCCCAAGAATTTATTACATCATCATATCTATAAGGCCAAAAGCAGGATAAGGAGAGGAAGTCAACACCAATAACGGGAGCATTGAGAGCTCTTGTAGAGAACAGGAAGAGACACAGACACAGGATAAGTCCTCAAGTTTTGGCCAAAGAGTTGGCGAAGAGGTCAGGAAGAAATTACTTTATGGGTATAAAACCATTGTGTCTTCTGGAACCAGGGATGCTCCTGGTCCTGACCTGTGAAAGCACATTTACACACTTACAGACATCTGTGCAGACCACATACACGTTTACCATATATTAAACACTGCAACCAAGCCCCACAGGCGTCTGTGACAAAAACCTGGGGAGAAAGGAAGAAATGATTTCTTGTGGGGGCTGAGAACATCCCCACTTGCACCATCCCCTGCTGACAGCAGTGTCACAGGGGAAATAATCCCAACATTTACAGCTCTGCTTTCTACCAGGGCCAGCAATTTTTCAAGCTGTTAATTCACTTCATCTCATGATTCACAAGTGCGTGCCTCCCAGATATTGGCAATCATAATTTTTATTACTAGTTATTGTAACAGTGAAGTCATATTTGTCTCCATTTCACCCTGGAGAGTCATGCAGCAGCAAATTAACATGGTAAGCAAAGCAAGATAGGCAGATGCTGATGGGGTAATGCTATTGCTGCTTTCCAAAGGTGTCACTTCTTGAGGTGCTCACTGCAAGTCCTCCAAAGCTACAGTGTCACTGGCACACAGGGTCCATGCTGAACAAAGATGGGGACATGGGTGCGAGTTCAATCTCAACCTCCAGACCAGGGGAAAGCTCATGGGGCTCTGGGGCAGCAGGAGGCTTTCCTGGCCCACATTTATGTCACGCACCAGCACAGTGGGGGATTTGGCACTGACACTGCCCATCACTGAAGCCTCCTCATTGACATGCCACCAATTCCCTTCTCTTTTCCTCACATGTGATAATATGTGTTTAAAAGCCGTAAAATAAGACCAAATTTTGCTGAAAGAAACAAACCAGCATTTCTTTTGGCTTGATATAAACCACGTTTTTGCCTGCAAATGTGCACAAGTAAAAGAGAGCTTGGCAGGCAGCTTTTAAAATGAAATTAAATCTTGATGCAAGCTACAGGACAGGCTTTTGTCTGTAATCCCCCAAACACCTCCTGCTCAGGAGCAGGGTGCCCAGTCCCACATCCAGTCCCCTGTTTGCCCACGCAAATTCCCCGCTCCAGGCAGGCATTTCTCAGTATGGATTTAAGCACAGTTCACAACACCCATTTTGTAGGGTTTGGGAATGCGTTATTTTCCAGACCCTACTGTCTGTGGAGCTGGATTGCATCAGATGGCAGTTAGCTCTGTATCCAGATAATTCACATCATCATTTTAAGCAGACAAGGAATGACTCTTTAAAGGAAAATTTGACATAATCAGGGTCACTTTATATATTACCTCACAGGCCAAAGCCTTCCCTAGCTGGGAAAAAAATATCCACTCTCAAGTGTGCTGGTCAGGCTCCCCCCAGCCCTAAGCATCCCATGGGATTTTGTCACTTATCAATTAATTGGCATCATCACCGTGGAGGAGAAACCACACATCATGAGGGCTGAGGGAGAGAATGAGAGTCAGAACCCATGTGCTGGCTGGATCTTGTGGAGGTAGGCTATGCTAAAAAGGGCGGATACCCATCCCTGCTGTAGGGTACCCAACTGCTGGTGGATGCTTCAAGACACATGAGATGGTTTCCTCCCTGGAAAGCTTCTTTCTCAATCGGCAAAATTAGGTAAAACAGTAGGGAAAACTGAGCCAAGTCCCCTTCTCCCACTCCTCTGTGCTTGAGACAATCCAGCCCAGGTGAGGGGATCCGAGCAGCTCCCAGAGAGGCATCTCTGTCACTTAAGCTATAATTTGATATCTAGAAGTTCATTAATTTTCTTTTCTTTCCTCTCTCCCCTCCCCCAGATGGGAAGCACTTAAGCTTATCTTCAGCTAAATAACTCAGGTCATAAAAGGTAATACCATGGGTAGCAGAATGTAAACAAACACATTCTACCTCAATAAACATGCTAATTTCCAGCTATAATATTCACAAGTAAAATATCCATCACACAGACCCTATTTGGTGAAGGCAGCAGCCCTCATCAGTCAATGAAGTAGGCTCCTGCCAGTTCACTGCGGGAGGCAAATAGTACAACTTAACTCACTTGATGATGCCCTTGGGGGGAAAACATGAGCCTCATAAATGAGTCTGGAAATGTGATAAAAGGATAATCTTGCATAAATGAGTCTATATCATCATTACCTGCACAAACAGAAGAGCGTGGAGATTGTTTGAATGATGTGACCACATTTAATATAAATTAAGGCAGGGAGTAACCACGCGCAGGGAGCGTTCGTGGTCTGACTTGTCCTGGTACATGCTGGGGATGGTGAAGCTCGGATGATTCCCCTGATCTCCGCTTTGTCCCCCACTGCCATGCACAGCCCTCCGAGCCTGCGAGCACCCACACTGTGGCGCTCAGCTGAGCCTGTTTGGGTGGGATGGCCAAAGATCCCAGGGGACTGAACCCATGGGGCCAGTGGCAGATCCAGCACTTTGCTCCTCCCGGCTCTCAGCCATACCTGGATGTGGCTTTATGTTCTGTCCAACCAGAGGATAAACAAATGACCTCCCAGAATGACATCAGTAAATGGAAATAACCCAAAAGCACCTTGCTATGGTGCTGAAACCCCTTAGAACAAGAGATGATACCCAATGGCTTTTGATACAGCCAAAAATACGTAATACAAGGGGGCATGACTTCATCTCCCCTGCATTTGCAAAGGCAACCCAGAGCTGCAATGCTTCCCACAGCACCCTGGGCTCTGATGACAATCACACCCACCAGTTACTTTGCTTAAATGCCTAAAAGAATACCCAAATAGGATTATTTTCCCAAAAGATGCAAAATCTTTTATTTCAGCTTTTCAAGCAAGAGCACTGATGTTGAGGAACATCCACTTCAGCTGAGTTTAAAAACAGGCTGCTTGGATCTTTCTCTGCTGTAACACTTGCCAGATAACATCACTTTGGGAAGGCTTTGAGTCCTCCTGGGTCAAACACTTGAGCAAAGGCAAAAAGAGGCGAGGAGAACTCAGTGCTCCTGCTCCCTCACTTAGCCTGGTCCATAGGACCTCCGTGCCTCAGTTTACCCAAATACCACAATGTTGAACTCACATGGGAACTCTGAGGGTTTCAAACATTTTGATTCATCTGCAAGCACAGCATTTGGAAGGATAAAGCCCCAAAGCCTTCAAACTATATAATCTGTTGTGCTTTATTTTACCCACCAAGTTAATCCCTTGGGTATCACAACCCATCCACACAGTGACAGTTTGCAGTGACCCCCCGGAGCTGCCAAACCCCTTTCACAAACACCAAGCACTCACTCGTCTTGTTTGGATCAGGCTCTGTGCAGTTTCAGTGCGTCTTTCAAAACAAAATAGACTGCAACTGGTCCCTAGATCAACAACCACGTGGCCGATTTAAGCAGCATTTGAAATGCTTGTTGAAAAGGCACAATTAAAAACACGATTCTTAATTATTTAGACTATATATTGATCTTACGGTTCCATCTGTTGTTAACTGCTACATAGTGTAAATGAAAATCCTTGCTCACATCAGACCTGTCAGATACCATCAGCCCGGGAAGTGTGTGCAGCTGTCATACAGGGATAGGGAAGAGGAGGTTTGATGCCTGGTTTGCAGGGTAAGGACCACTGCGATGCTCTGAGCTCTGCTGCTGGGAGGTGCAGGGAACAACCCTGTACTCCCAGACAGCCCCGAACCTTGCCCTGCAGCCACCCAGAGATGCAAACACAGGAGGACACATGCTGTCCCCTTTTTTCCTGCTGCCCAAAGCCCTTGCTCAGGTTAACCTGGCTGTTCCAGCACACCTTTGGTAACTGAACTCACCCAAGGACACACTTTCTCTGTTTTGGCTAATTCCCAGGCTGGGATAATGATGAACGTGGGTGTGTGTATACATGTATGTATTACCTGAAGCCACAGAGTTCAAAATACAGCAGAGAAGCCTGGAAAGCCCCTGAACTGCACAGCAGAGGAGCATGCCAGAGACAAAACGTCCTCTGTGCAGCATGTCATTGAGCATACTCCATTTCCAACCTCAACATCTCAACTCCCTTTCGCCTGGTGGGATATTCCTATTACAATATCCTTGTACAAATATAGTGCAAAATACTGATTCATAGAATTTTGTTTCCAGCTGCAAATGCAGCCATTCGTGTTTGCAGCTACAATCCCCCTTTTAATTATACAGTGCTACATCTGAGAAACTCAGAGGTCCTTTGAAATGAGATGCTAGGATTAAATGAGCTTCTATTTATAGATGATTCACACCTTTCTCCTTAAGAAATCCATATCTGCACTTGGAAATACCCATGACTGCTGAAGGACACCTCAGGTAGAGCCATCAGCTTGTCTCAGTTGAAGAACCTGAGACAATTTGGAGCAGCTGAGAAGCTTCACATAGTCAATGAGCAGCCACCATGGTACTGGGAAATGCTGTGGGTTAATGCAAACTGAAGCCCCAAGGAAGCAGATGGAGCAGTTGCTTAGGGGTTAATTTTTTTGGTTAAGTGGCTATTTGTGGTCTTGGAAAGAAAAAAGAAGTCAATAAAATAGAAGAGCAGAAATCTTAGTTGCGAGTTTTGGCTGAGAAACAAGATGCCTGCGCCAAGAAGTGACACATTTAAGCTGGTGTGTAATTTTGATCTACATGTTTAAAATATTTTCCTCCGTTCTGTAAATTGAGTGTTTGAATGGGGTGGAGGGAGGGAAAGTACATTGTCATTATTGAAAACATACATTTCTAATCACGACAACTTTGGTCCGTAAAATATGTTGGCTGAAAGAGCTGTGTTAAATAATAGGGGGTGGAAAACATGACTCACAAGTGCTGTGGATGTATAGCACTGGGAAGGCTAAAATGAAATGTTAACACCAGTCTCCTGAGGAGGTGGAGGCTTTGAAATGAAAGCCCAGCAGCTGGTGGAGCAGCACGGGCAGGGGCAGCCATGTGGGGTTAACCTGCTGGCCTGCAGAAGAGCTTTCGTTGCTACTGTGGATGCTTTGGTGACCTTGGTTGCATCTGCAGCAGTGGGATCCCTCCCCAGATATCAAAAGGACATGGAGCTGTTGGAGGCAGTCCAGAAGAGGCCATGAAGAGATGCTGCGAGGGCTGGAGCAGCTCTGCTCTGGAGCCAGGCTGAGAGAGCTGGGCTGGGTCAGCCTGGAGAAGAGAAGGCTCCTTAAGGGGAGACATTAGAGCAGCTCCAGTGACTAAAAGGGATCCAGGAAACCTGGAGAGGGGCTTTGGACAAGGGCCTGTAGGGACACGCCAAGAGGAATGGCTTTAACCTGCCAGAGGGGAGACTGAGATGAGCTCTTAGGCAGAAGCTCTTCCCTGTGAGGGTGCTGAGGCGCTGGCACAGGGTGCCCAGAGAAGCTGTGGCTGCCCCATCCCTGGCAGTGTTCAAGGCCAGGTTGGACACAGGGGCTTGGAGCAAGCTGCTCTAGTGGAAGGGGTCCCTGCCCGTGGCAGGGGTTGGGACTGGATGAGCTTTAAGGTCCCTTCTAACCCTAAGCACTTCTTGATTCTACCCCATCCACTCAGCACACAAAGATCACGGTCATGGAATGAGGATGGCAGACAGCATCATAACACACACCCAAGGAGAGGCGCTTGGTAAATGACCCGAGCAAAAAGAAACCATACAGACCTACCCCTTGCTATTAATTACTATATAATCATGCAAGCTGCACAGCCAGCCATCAGGGTGACACTCTTCTGAGTCACTCTTTTAGAGGAGAAAATAAGGTTTTCACTTTCTACTTCCGGAAGACTCCCATGTCAGTGGTATTGGCACGGATGTTAACTCAAAGGCAGTGGGGACACCCGGATGGTGACCTGGCCGTGTGCCACTGTGGCCACTGCCCAGTCCCTCCCAGGATGCTAATCACAACAGCGACAGAGCTGAGCCTTGCACCAAACCCAGAATAATTTCAGTCAAGCACTGAGAAATTTTCTTACAATAAGTAACTGCTTGCAACACTGAGTCCTGCTGAAATGGGATTAAAAATGCTGTTCTGTCATCCTTTATAAATCTGCAGCAGCTTTTACCAGCCTTTTAATTCCTCACATGATGAGCCAAAGCATGTGAAAGGAGAACTGCTCATTCTTTGTCCTGGGCACTCCCCAGTGCTAATTCTCACTTGCTTAATCAGGACCATTTGGGCAGGGTGTTATGTGCTGTTTCTTTATCTGGTCTCAGGGTAGAGGGAGTTCTGGTTCATGCACTTTGCAGATGATGGGTTACTGCAGCATCCTCCTCAGGCTGGCCATGGGCTACCGGAATGCAAGAGCTGAAGACAACGATCTGTCTTCATCACCCCTTTGTGTTTCAAGGGATTCTGCCACTTGCTGTTAATGGATCAAAAAGATTTGTCCAGCCCCTTCCCCTCTTTGAGTTTTCTATTTGTGCCAACCCCAGTGATCCTGATGCTGAATTAAAGTGGGGAGACTGGTATCATGAAGAGCAATCCTGTAGCAAGCAGGTCAGCTTTTACCATCCTATCTTCCCATTACAGAGGTATCCATGTGCCAGCCGTGCCCTGCAGCTGCAGACACCTGGACACCAAAATACATGTCTCTGTCTCTCTCAAACTCTCCCTGTACTTTGCCTTGGTTTCCCAGCAAGGCTGCACGCTTGCTTTTGCTGGGATATCAGTCCAGTTTGCTGGATTAAAGACAAGACCAAGTGGAAATTTCATTTTTGCCAGCCGGACTTCCCAGCAGTGACTGCAGTGGCTGTAGGGCCTGATAAATATCCTGCTTTCTAATCAATGCATTAGGAAACCAACCCTTCTCCTTGTATTCAATGTGTATAGCTTGTCTTTGCATCAGATACCTTTTCTGATTTCATTTTATGCTGAAGGATATTTATGTATTTAAAAAAAATGACCTTGTCTCACACTATCTTCCATTTATGATGCCCTTTGCATGCCTGCAACTTCATCTAACCAGGTTCCACCATCACTTTTGGAGGGCCACAGGGTGCAGGTCTATGCTGTCTGATGTGACAGGATGGAGATTGCTAGATCCAACCCAAACACACCATTTGGATCAGGATCCCAAGCTGAATCTTGCCACTTGGGCCCATCTCTAATTTTATTATTTCCGTTGAAATAAATTATGGACTTAATTGGAATTTCTGATTTGATCCATCTACTATATGCATAAATATCCCTCAGCAGTTATTTTTCCCCTTGCCCATAGCTCATTATATTTTCCTATCTTGGGATCTTTTTTTTTTTTATAGCAATTTCATCCCATCTGCTCGGGAAAGTCCTTCAGGAAATGAAGGCTCCGCTTCCTTCCCTGCTCTCAGGGATGAGGGCACGCTGGGATGAGGCAGATTCCCAAGCAAACACCCGCCCTGGCTCCTTCTCATGCACAGACACTATTAATTACCATGTAAATGACTCTCTGCAAAACTTCACCCCATTCTCACAAGCAGCCCAGGAAGCTGGTGCACTCCTCTTTGCAGCTGCATCTCCAAGTTTGCTCCATGCTTTAAGGCATGTGCTGATCTGTGCAGAGATATTGTTACTTTGGGTACCTAAATACCAATCTTCTCACTCTGCTTTGTTCTAGGAGCCTCAAACTCTCTATCTTGGTTACATTGAGCACTTGAGTTCTAAAATCCCATTTCATGGGTTTTATAAAAGACTTCCCTGTGTGTTAGGAAGCTGACAATACAAGGCAGAGGGTGGTAGGGTTAAAGAGGCCAATGGACAACACAGCCTTTAAAATAGCCTTAATTACCAGTTGTCTCATTCATTCAAATCCCCTTTCTGAAGAGGTACCCCTGGGTCAGGGATGGACCATGACTGTGCTTCTCTCTGCCACTGTGCACCAAGCCCCACATGGCCACAGCTCAATGCATGTGTACAGCAAGTTATAACCCTAGTAACTGTAAAAAGCACCACTTATTGCACTCAGAATATCTGACCTCCTTTCTTGCAGAGGTTTCTCCAGCCTCAGCTCTTGGAGTCCTCACATCCCTAAAATCCTCCCTCATCTCATCACCTCATCAACACACTGGGTCCTCTGCCCATCTCAGACCTCCCCAGATCTGGCAAGAATTTAGAGAACGTACCCATGGAGGCTTCAGCCTTAAATTTGACCTCCCAGAGCATCACTCCTGCTATCCCTTAAGGCATTGGCACGAACCATGACTAATGTTCTGCTCCACGTCCCCAGGCAACCTGCCTGGGTGCCCTGTACCCAGTGCACAACCCCATTGAAGAGCTATGTGGAGCCGGAGCAGAGACTGTGTTCACTTTTTCTAGAATGCCTCATCCCCCAAACCCGCAGTTTTGGTTGGAACCTCTACTTTCTGCTGTTGCTGTAACAACACTAATTGCCCCCCTTCAACCACCAGCAGCACCCAGAGCCAGCTAGAGGCAGTTTTTGGCTGAGCACACATGTAACAGCTCAGGCTCGCCAGCAGATTTGCCTTGTACAAACTATTCATTACAACCTATCGTGTATGTTTTACAGAGGCAAAATTCCAGCTGTCGTAGCTGAGAAGTGTAGGAACAGGTCGGGAGACTTTCCTTTTCACAAATACATTACAATAATGGAGATGAAGGAATTCCAACAGACCCACACTTCTCAGTCTTTAATCTTGATGCAGAGCTCTTCTGGAGACCTTCCTGGGTATCTGGTGTTTCTGTCATTTTTCTTAATGAAAAATTAGCGAGCATAAGGAATAACTTGTCAAAATATAGGGGAGCGTTTCATGCATGACATATTTTCGCAGACGCTGGAACAGCAAGAGAAGCCAAAACAAATAACGAGAAGTATTTTCATTGCCTAAAGTTGAATATGATTAGGATAAACTGCAGCCACATTTCTAGGAGAAATTTATGTGCTGGCAATAATCAGGCAATTTCAGCTCACAAACCACCGCCCCTTTTCCAAATGGAAATCAAATTAATTAGTACATTTTCCCCCCTCAGAACAATCTTTTACGCAAAGCTAATCCCCAGCCCCGCTCTACTTGGAGATTAAATGAGCTCCCTGATGCTGCTGACGGTGGTTCAAGGCATCTCCCCCTTGGTCCTGGCTGACATTTGCTCACTTCTCCTTTTTCTTGTGAACCAGACCACATTGTGGCTAAACTTGACCTAGAAAGCACCAGCATGGAAGGCTAGGGAGGGTTCCTTGACTCAGGAGGAGACAGGAAAAGCTGCTCCAAGCTACTTGAGCAGCTTTGAGCAAAAACCTTTGACCATCATTAGGTCTTCTTAATGCATTTTACTCCTTGTTATTTACTTGCAATAACTCAAATAGTCCCAGGCCCTGTTAGGGAGTGAGGAAACTGAGGCAGAGTCATTTGCATCGCTCACATTGACCTAAGATCCCTGGGGCTACTCCTATAGTGAGTGCAGTACTGCTGTGCTGGCACCTTGCAATGCTCATTCCATGCTCTGGTGAGATGGGCAAGTCAGCTAAAACCTAATTCTGCAGCTGGCAGAATCAAGCCTGGCTGCTATACCTCAGCCAGGTTCCTGCAGTCAGTAATTCATCTGAGAGGAAGAAATATGATGTAACCCTTCAACAAAAGCTGAAACCTTCAGGAAGCTCCAGCACATGGCCAGCTTTAGCATCTGCACCATTGCTTTTGCAGCAATCATTTGATGGCTGTGCTCTGAAAAGCCCATATATAAACAAGTCCAAGGCTTTTAAAACTAAGGATCATTAGTGCTATTTTATGCTAGCCTAACCTTATTGATTTTCCCATCCTATTACTCCCCTTCCATGACCCTGAAGCATAAACAAGGAAATCATCATGAGGACTGCTCATATGCCCTGATTGCCCAGTACGGGTCACGTAATTGCTGCACCACCATGGCTGCATGCTCATCATACAGGACTGAAAATGCTTATCAACAGGTTTCCTTTGTTAGTTCCAATCCCTATATTAACATCTTCCCTTTCCAGTAGGGATGCTTTGGGCCTGAAGTAAGCTCCAGGAATGCTCCCACCTTACCACATGAAGAAACATCCAACCACCCCTTCTCAACTAGCGCTGGCTTCTCTTTGCATTTCCATGTACTGCAGAGAAGGGTGTAGACCTCTCTAGGACCAGCACATTTAGACCCATTAGCAAGAAGAGAAAATGGTTGGCACTTCACATTGATTTTCATGGAAACTAGAGGCACATGATCTCTTGCCAGCATGACCAAAGCTGCTGGCAGCAACCAAGGCCCAGCTGCACACCCTTGTTAAGCCACGAATTGTACAGGTGGGGTGCAATGGTCTCACCAGCTCCCCAGGATGGGCATTTCAGTCCAGTGTTGCCAAAACTGCTGCCGAGTGATGGGCAGCTCAGACCCCTAATTAATTAGTTTCTGATTAACTTCCCGTGCTTACAGAAACCTTCAAATCAGCACTAAATTAGATTACCAAGATAAGGTTTATTATGTTTTCTTGGGTTCTTCATTTAGAGCTGACAGAGGAGCCTTTGTTTCAGACTGGAAGTGCTGCAGAGACACGGGGTATCACACACAAGTGCCTCCTACACCAGGTCCCACCGCAATCCATCATGAAGGACTCCACCAACACCTACAGGCACTTGCCTGGTCCTTTGATTGCCAGCTTGAAGGCTCTCCCAGTGCCCTTATGAGTGGCACTTTTGCAGGTCAACAGCTGGCTCTGCCTATTGAAGCAAATGCTTTTGAACTCACTTTCTCTCTTAATTGTTATTTCTTGTTTCTTGGGAAGAGGAGCACGCCGTGTAGAGGAGCACAGCACAGTCCGGCTGATTGATGTCCTTCTTTTTAAGCGTTGGGTGCTAGTTTAGTAACTAAGGATCCACCATGCTCATAAAATTTCAACACAGCCAAGCATGATAGTGCCATCTGCTACTAGTTTGACAAGACAGCACTTTATAGCAGTCGGCAGCAGTGAGGTACCACACTCGGTTATTAACTCCAGCAGCGGCTGTTAAAAGGGCAGTTGGGGTTGGGGAAGGCAGAGCCCAAATGGGTTTCTCCCTCGGCCCTTGAAGGACATCACTTGGTCCCAATGGCTTTGGTGGTCATGGAGCTGCTTTCTAAACAGAGCGTTTCTGCAGAGGGAACACAGGGCTGGAGTCAGGAGTAAGAGCTCAGGATAACACACCCAGACAGAAAGATTGATTGTAATTGTGTAAGATAGCCCTTAGCTCACCCATGATTATAATTACATTAAATTGCTATTTAATGGTTTTCACATCATCTTTGACAGTAGGTTATTTTTGTAATCTTTATTTAAAATAAACTCTTTTTTTTGTGTGTGTGTCTCATTGCTGAAACCCTTCTCTGCTTCCTTTTTGCTCAGTGCATTAGGAAATCAGTTTGTCTTCATTATCCCCAGACTCCTGTATCATTTCATTATTACCACAAGATTAGAAAATAAGTAGCTCCCCCAAAAGGGCTTCTGGGTGAACAAACTTTCTGGTTAGAGTAAAATGAAGTGTAGCCTTTTCCCAATGCTATCCACATGCCACAGCCTGTCGGTTCCTAATGTTACTCTGTCAAAACAGCAAGAAAATCTGGGCTTGAAATATCCTTCCCCCATCTTCAGCAGAGCCATTGCAGCAGGGGTTTTGAAGGGAGATCTGACTGCTCTCAGGGCAGAAACAAAATCCAGACCAACAAGTGAGAAACACAACTAATATTTCATCTCCAAAACTGTATCAATGGCTGGGTGCTGTAAACCATCATTGCTGGTGAAGAGCAAACCAAATGGATACACAGATCAACCTGAGCAGAGACACTATGCTCTAGCTATCCCTGGACCTCAGGACTTGGGTTTTGGCTAAAGCCTATCTTTAAATCCACCACTGGTCACAAATGTGTTTATATCTGTCTAAACCAAAACAGGAGGTGAAAAACCTCTGTATGGATTCAGCAGTGGGAGCTGCTGAGCTGGAGGAGTTGAAACATCCTCATGAGGTGCTGCATCCCCAGCAGCATCCCTGCACTTGCTCAACTGTACCATATTGTCACCTGCTTTGGACCAGACTTGTCTCTCAAACAAATGAGTACTTACGGTTCAAGGGTTTTAGCCCCTAATTCCTATTAAAAAAAGTTAGATTTGACTACTAATTTTCTTTTAAAAACTTGCAAAAAACTATTTTGAGTGATTCCCTGCTATGACCACACAGTCAAGCATCTCTGCAATAAGCATGTAACACTCGAATATCACAAGCAGCTTCTGAAAACAAGACCTATGTACCTGAATCTTCACCCCCCAAACACAACTGAAAAAAACTAACAGTGCATTCAGCAGCCTCTGGGGTGGATTATCTGAATTAAGCACTGTCTGTGGCTACCCAAAAGCCACAGCAAATGCTTGGGTTGGAGCAGGCGGTGCTGGGAGGAATAACCAACTTCCCTCGCCAGAACAAGGTTCCCATGGTGGAAGCTTTTCCCCTCGGTGAGTAACAAAAGAAGTCAGAAGGAAGGGCTTGCAACTGGGATCTTGTGGCTGGGGTATTTTACACCAGGAGAAAAGGCGGTGTGGTGATGTTCAGCTCATCCGGAGCTCCCACATCCCAAATCCCCATGGTGAAATCACCATGGGATTGCTCCAGCAGGAGGAGGGTGATGTGCAGGACTGCAGAGGGGACCAAATCCACCCCCTCCGATGCAGGAGAAGTTACCTAATGAAGTCCTGTGACCTGGCCCTCTCCCTTATTGTCCCACATAAACCGCTCTCGTGTTGTTTAAACACTCTGCTGTCAAAACCTGATGGTTCTGGGACAGAAATGACCTCGCAGAGACACGCGGCTGGAAAACTCAGCTCGGGCAGCTTGTGTAATTAACGGTCCTGTTCCCAGAGAGAGACAATGATGAATCTCTGTGTGCTGGGCGCAGTGGGCAGGCCTAATTCAGCAAACCCAGTCACACTTGTCACCCACACTTCGAGCTGTATCAACAAGCTGGCTGGCCTAATGAGCCCAGCTTCAACAGAAAATGACCTCATATGGGGCAGGACCCCAGCCCTGAATTTGCTCTTTGTTGTTGCAGCCGCCTCCCTCCGACACGGCGGACTCGCAGCGTAATCCCCTGGTATCCCCTTGCTCTTATGTGTATTTTATATCGATGAGAAATAGGCTTTGTTTGTGCAGCTCAGGGCATGTTTAAATTGCTGGGCTACTCTATGAACAGTTTATCCAGCCAGATGGAAAAAACAGCGTTTCCACCTTTATGGAAATGTGTGGGACACACGCACCTCTCTCTTTTCAAGCTAATGATTAATTTATCACTTCTTAAGGGTTTTTTCCATCCCCACCCCCCTGCCCCCCAAATGTGATGGAGTAATTAGCAAGGCTTTTTCCTAACTAAGCCCCACTGACATTTCTCTATGCACACTTACCAAGAATAATTGAGCAGAGAAATACCTGAGATACCAGCAGAAGGCATGGAAAAAAATTATTAACCTGGAAGGAGTAAGGTCCTTAAATATTTCTAAACCCTGTTTTCATTCCAGAATGCTTATCGAACTATGAGCACTGGCCAAAAGTAACAAGAGACCTGCTTAGAACCAAGAAGAGCAACCCCAAGCCATCATGCTATGCATTTGCCTGATGCACCTATACTTTATTGCTCCTCACCTCAGCTGGATTTGTCTCTCAGCTCCTCTGGTAGGTCTATAACATCCCCTCTTATCAGTGTTACATCTGACATCTCAATCCACACCACGAGCAAATCTACCATGAAACGATACAGTGGAGAGAAGAAAGCAGGGAAGGAGCCACATGGCTTTGCATCCACCAGTAAAAACCAAATGCAGCCACAACCCTCCCTCTACATAAAGCAATATGTTAAACAATGGCAAATGAACTGATGTGGGCTCAGTTTTAGGTGGGATTTACCATGTGTTTGCCTCTTTTCTCCAAGTTCTGGGAGGCCGACACAGACCCGCAGCTGCAGTAGTGGACTACAGCTTGAGAGCTGCTAACTCAGGAGGTGGAACATGCTCACCCCAACCAAAGCAATACAAATTGAAGGTCAAGCCAGATATAAGTCATAGCTGATTAAAAAAGCCCCACTATTACTTAAGATGGGTTAATATGAGCTGTATACTCAGTAGGGAAAGAAAGGATCCTGTAGCTGTGACCCTGAGCCCTTCTCTACACAGAGCCTCAGGAGAGGAGCAGCTACAGGTTTATGGTTGGAAACCCCAAAATATTTCTCTCTAAGGCACGACAAGAAGCAGGTCCCTTGGGAACTTGTGGTTCAACACTAGTTCACTGAAACAGATAAGCCTCCATGTAATATGTGGTTCAAGTGATTAACATCTGACATAACTGTGCTGGGTTGGAAAGCGTCCGATCTGCAAACAAAGCATGCGGTTTGTGTTCTGTGTTAATGTGGCACTTGGACATTTGTCTCTTCACTGTGTGTTGTTTCATATGTCTGGCACGATGCATCTGAGCTGCAGAAAACCCACTGTCACTGCGAGGTCACCCGCTGTACACTTCTTTTAGCCTACTGACTTTGTATCATGAAAGTCATTAGGGTAATACAAAAGATAAGGTTTCAGTCAACATATTTGTCCTCAGACCTAATGAAAACACAGTAGTGTTACATTTATAGCTCCAGAAACCACAGTCTCAAATTCTATATGCCCTGGAGAGACCTTATCTGCAGCCCAGGAAACAAAGATAAAGATCACATTTAGATATTAACTTCCCCTTGTGCAGGGTCTCTTGCTGCTGTTGAGTTTTCTGCTCAGCCCAAGGATGCTGGTGCTCTGTGGCCATGGGATTATCACACCAAAGGGGGTTATTGAGGGGCTGCAGTGGCTCTACCATCAGCCATCATGGCAAAACCTTGGGTATGTCCTACCAGATTTGTCAGGGAGACCTCCCAGCCACCACTGCTGTCTTTGAGGAGTTATGATTTCCATGCAAATATATCCATAGAGAGAAAAAAAAACCTCTGGTAAGGGAGCCATCACCTGAGACCTAACCCTGGACCAAATCTGGCAGCAGCTACAATGCTTACAGGTCATTCACCCCCACCTGGGCTCTCCTCTTCCTCACACATGCTTCTCATCAAGCATCATCCTGCCTGCACGTTGAGCAGTGCCCAACAGCTCCACTTTGCTTTTCGCTTCTAAACTTAACACCCCTGCAGGTTACTTAAGGTAATATTCCTATGTAGGCAGGGATTTGCTTAATACTGCTCCTACTGTTAAAATGCACAGATGTTTATTTATCTTCCAGTAGCATCAAGGAGAGGAAAACTCAGAGGCACAGAGTAAGTTAAATCTTTTTTGCTGGAAGCAAAAGGGAACAGAAAGGAATTGAATTCATACCGCAGAACAGCAGGATGGGCTTACATCCACCCACACTGGTGTACATGGAAAGGGCATCCTCAGAGAAACCCTTTGTCATTCTGTGACCTCCTGTAGGTTTTGGAGTGATATTACCTAGTCACTCAGAGACAGCTGCGCTGCCTGTGTAAATCATAGGATCATTTACTTTGGAAAAGATCCACCAAGTACAACCATAAACCCAGCACTGCCAAGTCTACCGCTAAACCATGTCCCTGAGCACATCTACACGCCTGCCAAATCCCTCTAGGGATGGTGACTCCACCGCTTCCCTGGGCAGCCTGTTCCAATGCTTGACAACCTCTTCCATGAAGAAGGTTTTCCTAATATCCAGTCGGAACTTCCCTTAGCACAACTTAAAGCCATTTCTTCCCATCCTAAATCATTGTTTCACTTCCTTTCTTTGTAGTGTGAACTAGAAGACATCCAGACAAATTCTGCGTAAGAGGAGAGTGAAACAAAGCCACTCATGGTTTAACTCCAGATACATGAACATGTAGTACACGTGTGCAGAGCAAGAGAGGACGCAGAGAACAGCCCAAGGGCTGGATGCCTCATCCCAGCCACTGCAGATCTCCCCAAACTGGCATGATAAGCCTGAGAACCACCAAGGACCTTGTTGCGGTTTACAGAATTCTTACCCAAGCATCCACCAGACAAAGAACACACGAGTGCTCCCAAATCTGCTGCTTACACTCATCTTCGTCTCTATCCCTTGGCATGGTTTATAACCCAACATCAGGAACTGCCCATTGAAATCCCTGTGTGCTCAGTGCAGACCAGCAACACAGAGCTGCACTGAGGAGAAACCATAGGCAGCATCAAGACTTCAGGTGGTACCAAGGCACGTCCTGAAGGCAAGTCAACAAGCTCAGTGCTGCTTTTCATGAAGTACATGTAATTAAAAGATACATGTTTGGCAAATGCCCCTGTTCCCTAAGCCTGGGGACTGTTGTGGGCTGTTGTGGGCACAGCAGATCCCCACCATGTGGGTGGATTTGTTCACTGGTTTCATGCTGGTTTTGTTTTATCTACAAGGGTCCATTAAGCAAACAAGACTTTGACTGAATTTTGCTTATGGGGCTCTATGAGGCTTGGAGCCCTCTGGACTTGGCTCTGACACTGCCCAGGATTGCTTCAAATGCATCCCTGGCTCACACCTTCCAGCTGCACTGCCTCAATATTTCCCTTTAGAACCCATACCTGGAGGCTCCCTGGCAGCACTGGAGCTGAAACAAACCTCATACTCTCTTTTCTCCTTGGCTGCAAACTGGAAGCAATCACAGCTGCTGCCATCACCCATTAGCAAGATCCCAAACAGCCAGACCCATGGATCAGCTCCTCCAGCTCGCATGGAGCCCCATGCCGAGAAGGCCACAGGAGACAGAACAGTTTTCACTGTTCACCTGCCATGCAGCGAGGCTGTCAAGGCGGGGAAAAATGAGGATTTGCATCTTGGCTGGGGCCTTCCCGCTGTCACTTGGTTTGGCTTTCGAGTTCGACAGCTTCTTGTATTTCCACGAGCTTGGCATGGCTCGTGCTGTGACCTGATCTACAGCTCCACAGGAACAAAAACAGGATTCGCAGGCTTGCCATGCATGCTCTCCATCACCCCTTAAAAACCAACAGGGCCTTTTCCCAGTACATTACACCGTTTCACAAGGGATCATGATACGGTATCAGCTTGTCTACAAGTGAAAACTCTAATACAATACATCTAAACATCCAAATTCAGCTATGCAAAGCTTTCTTAAAGGCCTTTGATTTGCAGGAGAGATGTGTTACAGCTGAAACCTGAAGGATGCTGAGTGCAGCAGGATGAAAACACAGGATTCCCATGTGGTAGCATGAAACTGCTGTACAAGGCTGGCTTGAAAGGGTTGCAGAAAGGTTTCCTGTGTGAAAGAAGAGGCTTTGTGCCCTGCCAGCTTCATCCCCAGATGCACAAAACCAGAGATCAGTGTGAGAAACCAAAAGCAAATATTTCAAATAATACCTTTTGCAGGTAAGTTGTGACACAGTATTTAAAACCAAGGCTGTGTATTAGGAGAGATGCTGTTTCCCCACGCCGGGGTGGTACCCAGAGAACTGAGTCAGGAGAAAGCAGCAGCAGGCTGCATCTCATCTTCCTCCAATCCCTGTACCAGTGATTTAACAATCATGTGGCACAATGGCTGTTTCATTCAATACACACTGTTCAGCTTAGAGTCAATGCATCTGTTACTTTACCGTGGTATCTCTCTTTGCATTCATAATAATTATGGCATAGAAATCTAGGGACAACTTAAAACACATTTTTCCATGGACAGTGGCACTGATGGAGCAGGGCTTCCTAAGCCTCCTTGCCATCCTAAGGGACTGCTCGGTGCAGGATGGATTTCCTTCTGTTGGGGTTCTGAGGAGGCCCCAACATCTACTTTCACTCTGCATCCAGAAACCTCATACACCTCCAGGCCCAGCCTCTCTGGCAAATTTGCTTTCAATCAGCTACAGGTTCAGAAGTCACCGGGGAGGCTCTACAGACACGTGTGGCTGCAAATTGTCCATTTCCTTGGGATAAAGGGCTTAAAGAAAAACCCCAATATTCCTTTTGCACCTGGTCATGAGCTGCATTGAGCTGTGGGACAGCAGGGCTTGTAATGGATGTACTGATGCCCACGAGGGCTGTAGGGAGGTGCTACTGGCTTTTGCCCTGTTCCTTCTCCATGACCTTTGGGAGAAAGCAACAGCAAGGAGCGAATATGGGTTTCAGTTGGGCAGCCACAATGGATTAGGACTGGGATGTTTGGTGCCAAAATCAAAGGGATGTTGCTCCTAAGCCATGTATATACTTTGGAAAAAGGAATTGCTAGAGTTCGTGTGTGTTGCTGAACCATTATCCTTTAAAGCAAAACATCACTATGTATGTAATCAGAAGTTCAAAGCAGTGAAGCTGAGCTGAAAGCTTTCCTGTCATCCACAGAGGCATCTGGGGCAAGCACATCAGCACATCCCATGTGGGAGAGGCCACTGATGCAGCTACAACAGGACTGTTTCCTGACAGATAAAGAAATAACAACCCAGATGCACTCACATTATTGTTAATTAGCACTTCCAGAGCCAAATGTGGGGCTCGTGTCAGCTTAATCCACTGGGACTGTGATTAGAGCATGACTCTTTAGCTGGAAAACTTTCATTTGAAAACTGTTTATACCACATGCTTCACTCTTCCTTTCTTAAAAGCAATACAAAAGCAGTGGGGGAATTCCCAGCTCACTGGAGATGATGCTGGTTCACAAAAGCATCAGGAGAAAATGCATTTCTTCAACCAAGCACCCAAAGGTGCTGTTGGCAGCACAACCTGAGCCTTCTCCCATGTCACATCACTGCTGCATCACCCCATGACCTCGCTCATTTCATCAAGGCACAGAGCACCTTCCATGTGATGAGATGAACCAGTGAAAAGAGACGGGGTAGGTCTGGCACTGGGCCTGGCCAATGAGGATTACCTGAATATTTAACCAGAAGCTGGAATATTCAGGCAGTGAAGCCCTTTCTGTGTTCAAGAGCTATTTAAGCAGTCTTGGAACCAGCAAAAATGTTGGGTCATTGCCAGGGGCCGCCTGGTGCAAAATCTCTTGGCATTTTGCCCAATAATTTTCACAGTAGCAAGGGAGGACTTCTGCTGATGGAAAATGTCAGAGAGATCCCTGTGGGCACTGGGGCTGGAGCTCCACTGAACTCAGTTTGCGTAAGCAAGCTGAGCAAGCCACGGAAAAGAGTGAGTGAAAGACCCACTAAGCTATAAAACCAAAAGCACAAGGAATTTAACTTGTAGCAGCCTGATAATGATTCAATGTTTGCTCATTCTCCATCCTTGCCTTATAGGGGAAGTCCCATGTTGTGGAGGAGAAAATGATAGCAGTGGAGGATTTAATGAAGAGCTTTTGGACAACCAAAACCCTCTATTCATGGGATCCTGGATGCAGAGGCACTGCAGAGGGCTGGCATGCCTGGGAAAGGGAACAGGCTGTTCCCATCAGGCAGCCAGAGGGTTAAAGCAGGAGAAAGTCTTTGAAGAAAAACTGCTGATGGGCTTGAAGGAATCCTTTGAGGACAGAAACCAGTTCCTATAAAAATGTTTTTCAATATATTTTACAGACTGGGACCGTTTATACGAGTACCAAAACTGCCGTGCAGGATGAAAGCCACTGTCTAGCTGGTCCAGCATCCTGTCTCCGAGAGCAGCCAGCACCGGATGCTTCGGAGGAAGGTATAAAAACAATGGAGTAGTCAGACATGGGATAATCCAGCCTCTTTCATCCAGACCTCTAAGAAAGATCAGTTTATATCCAGCAACCCAAAATTAAATGTACTTTAATGGTCTGCCTGGTTTTCTTTACTGACAGATCCTTGTATTCCTGCTGTGGCATTTTCCATTTCTATTTCAGAGCAGTGAATCGGGGTCACAAAGTAACGATTCACTGTTTGATTTTGGGGGAAGCCTAGTAGTTTTGGTGCAAAGGGTGGAAGAACTGTTTGCCTGCAGGAGTCTGATGGGTGATGCTGTGGGCTTTAACCAGGATAAAAATAGGAACCAATTACTTTCCAAAGGGAAAAATAAACTGCTAAGTTTCCACTGACTTGGAGTTGCAAAAATGCATCTCGAATTCTGGAGCACTTGGTAAAATATTGTGGTTTAGGCTTGGTAAATAGCAGGGAGCATTAGTTTAGAAATAGCAATGTAAATACACAACTTAATGGGATGGTTTGTTTCAGGTTCTTTTTTGGGCTATAGACTCATCAACCTGTTTTAGCTTATGTGCAACTTGCGTTTCAGTTTTAAGAGAAACCTACAGCTGGCCATGCAGCTTTAGTCTGCCACCCAAAACAGAGATCAGCTGCTCCATATCAAAAAGATAGATTATACAACACCATACATGTCAACAGCTCAATGTCCACATGGCATTCCTTAGGTGTCAGCATTGAGATCAGCACTGTTTAACATCTTTATCAACAGCATGGACCATGGGACTGAGTGCACCCTCAGCAAGTTTGCCAGCGACACCAGTTTCAAAACTGAACGATCCTTCAACAGATGCTGGACAATGCACAGCACTTCCAAGCAAAGCTGAGTCGAAAAGTTGGTGTTAAAACTCTTGGGCCTTGGGCATCATCGGTGATGCCCACCTTGAGCATGTCCATCTGCTAGCTACAGCTTCAGAGACCTGCCTAGTGCCAGGCACTTCTCTTTGTCATCTGCTCCAAGCTCCACATCATCACAACTTCCCTCCATGCTGAGCTGCAGCCCAGGAGAGAAAACTGGAGAAATCCTCATGGTTGTGCAGAGCAGCTAAATATAGATTGTGGGTTCTCCTATCTAAGCACATGTCCAAAGCAAATCTCACAGGTGCTGGGATGCTGCAATGGTGACTAATGTTCCCACAGGGTGTGTGCCTGGGGGAAAGAGGCATTTAGAGCAGGGCACCTCTTTGCCACTGCTGGAAATCGGGTTGTGGCCCATGTCCCTGGTGGGACATGGAGCAGGCAGCCACCACCGCATTATGACACACATCCCTGCCTCTTCTTTTTGAGCCATCCAAGGCACAGCACTGAGATTGAGCAGAAACAGAAAACTAGATACAGAGTGCACAGTCATGGTGCAAAACCCCAAATGCTGCATCTGACACAGGAAATGAAGCTTTTTGCAGAGAGGACCCACCAACAGCACTGTCTGCAGGAGTGGGTTTCACCAGCGTGGTGGGCACCCATCTCACCACGATGCTCTCTGCGCAAACTCTGCTGCTCCTCCAGCTCCAGCTCTGCTTTGCCACTAGATGGCACAGGTCATTGAGAAATGCTTTATTTTATCAATATTCAGTCTAATCCCAGAGTCAGATCCCAGCAGCAGCCTGAGCCCTTGTTCCAGTGGTGGCTACAGATACTTACAAGACGGGAAAGGGGAGAACAATGCCCTTGTGCAGCCAGAGGATGGAGGGGTCAGAAACATGCCTGGTGCCTGCACACCTCTGGTTCAATACCTTCCCCATTCTGCTATCTTACTTCCAGTAATGGCACTATATTTCTTGCCAGCTAATGAAATATCTCTGTAAAGCTGCCAGCCAATAAACCCTGGCTCATATATTACATAGCTCTCCTACAATTATTTTTCATGGTGTAAGAAAACAAATTAACAGGTAAGTACCAACTGATTCATTTTTTTCCGCTATTAATTCTACAGATTCCAGATTTCACATACAGGAATTAGACCCAGGGCTCAGCATTAGACTCCTGCGTGTCCAGATCCCACCTGAGTCAATACCTGTTGATAGTAAAGGGGAGCAGAATTGAATCGCTTTGACTCTAACGGAACCTGAATATACAGATGGTACCTATTTAAAGTGAGCCTAGATAACAGCATTTCTTTGTAATCAGTCTGGATATCAAAGCAAACTGCCCTTAGTTCCCAGCTCCCAAAAACCTTCTCAAGATCAGTTTTTCCCAGCAGGAATGTTTGTGGGGAGTGAATTTCAAAGCCACATGGATTTGTGGAAAATTAATTTCAAAGCACGTGCCTGAACCCTCTCAAGCATCCAAGTGTTCACCTGACCAGCAACCAGAGCTGCTTCCACACAGCTCATCCAGTCAGTCCCATTCAACTGAACACTTAACTGCTCCCTGAAACACTTCTTGGAGCTTCAGACGTGCAACATACACTCAATTCACACTGAACGCTCATTATACACTGGGGACAGTAATCACCAGGATGGTGAAAAAAGGTTGAATTAACTTCACAAGATGACTACCTGCTCATTTCCAGGCATTGTGCCCCTGAGCTTCCACCAGATTCAGACTCTGAAGGGGAAGATGCTACTCTCAAACACACAAGAGCAGTTGATGACATGTCTGGGCGTTGCTGACGTTATAGGTTTGAACCTTGTGAAAACTGCAATGGAAAAAACAGTTTTCTGCTCAATGTGGAAAGAAAGCAAAAAGGAAAAGAAAAAAGGAGTTGATGTTACAGCCCTGGGCCTGGCAAATGGAAAAGGAGAACATTAAACCTGGGAATGCTTCTGTGAAACTGAGTCTGTTACTTTGATAAATACAAATCCATGCAACACACAAGCACCAGTAGCTTTCCTTGAGCAGGAAGATTTATAAATCCCTGACAAGCAGGGAGTCTGCCTAAGGATGGGGAGCAAGTGAACATCCCTGGCCACCTTGGAGAAGATGAACCCAGGGGCCAAGCCTGAGCCTCTGATCTGACTCAGGAGCAGATGCTTTGCAGTGCAAAAGCAGCCACCCTGTGCACTACTTCCCTGAGGACAAGCTCCTGGTTTTATCCTGTACTGCCACTGCTTTATTTTTGGCCTTTTTTCCCTTTCTCCATAAGCACAGCCATTTCTCAAATATTAGCCTCTATTTGCCAGTTTTGCTTTACAGGAATGAAGAAAAATGTGTACTGTGTGTGATTTCTGACCAGCAAAGCGTTGCGCCAGGACACAGTGCCTCTCCCACCCACTACATCCTCCCTGCAGTTGCCTTCCCAGGAGCAGGTCTGTTACACAAGAATACAATTCATTGTCCCGTCCAGCCCATCCCTTTTGTGTCCTCTTCCCTCAAGCTCCAGTTTAGCCTTTGACCCAAGTCTTCTGGACAGAAGGAGCTCTCTGGACTTTGCAGAGACCTTTCTACATGGTGGTCTTCTTGGACTCAGCAGCCCAGCCTGCAATGATCTTAGCAGAGCATCTTGCCCACCTGAATTAAGAACATCCTCTGAATCATGACACGATGCAAATACCCAGGTTCAGCCCCACAACTGGCTCCTGCTCAGACAACCTGGTCTCAGAAGACCACATCGTGGATGAGGGTTGTGACTACTTGCTATCAGGAGAGCCCACAGTGCCCTCTTATGCCCAGAGGCTCAATGTTGACTCATGAAATCAAAGCAAATCCCCAAACCATTCTCTGTCACACATGCACCCAGAGGAGTGCTGGCTCTTCAAATGACCTTGCATCTAAAGGCAGCTTCTATGTATATGTATCCACAATTACTTATGCATAACATTAAGGAGCACAAAAATTGGCTCATCTGGGCACAATAAACAAACACTGAGTAACATAAATTCCTCATAAATCTGCTATTCCCCTTTTGAATCAATAAAAACTCAAAATGAGGCAGCTATCAAAATACACTGTCCACCAATGCTGGAGCCCAGTCACTCATCACACACTGAACTTTGAATTGGGTTCTGAGAGCTCCTGCACCAAGTTATTCTGGTACACACTGCAAATCAACATACTTCATGAACTGTACTTGCACTTTTTGGTGTGTGCAGGGCAAAGGAGCTCTGAGCAAACAAGACTGGAGGGGTCATCCTGATGCTTTGATTTCTACTTTGAGGTGATGAAACATCACAGCCATGGGACTGATGGGCAAGACACCTCCATCACTTGGCTTAGGGTGCCAATCCAGCCAAGCAGAGGTTTGAGGACTCTGCAAGCTTTGGAAAGCTTGGAGAGGTACAGTCCAAAGACTCAGTCTTTGCTTTGCTACTTGTACTAATATTTATAAAGATAAGAGCTCAATAAGCATAAAGTAAGTACGAAAAGGTCATTTGCAATATGGGAAGTGTGTGACTGCATAAAGAGATCTTCATACAATGGCAAATTGTTTTTTCTCATTGTGAAAACAGGCCTGAATTGCAAATACCTCTAGCAAATCTAATCCCCACTTAGATTAGCACTAGAAGACAAATACACTCAGCTATAAAGTGAAACCAGAGACATTTATTTTCGTTTCAGCTTGAATACTCTAAGATACTCCAGTTTGTTAGAACCCAGTTAGCAAATTACTGACACTGGAAAGAAACACTAACACAGCTACAGACCCTGCATCTTCTGTAACCTTAACTGCAAGCAACATTCATGGAGTAGAGGTCTGTGAACTTTTCACAATTAAATGTAAGGAAAAAGCTGTGAGTAGTCACCTATTACAGACCTCAGGGTGGGCTTTTGCATGTGTTGCTGTATCTTCCATCAACCTAATTTTTCCTCTTCCTGCACACCTTCAAAACACCTTCAGTGGGATGCCCTGAGCTGGATGCTGGCAGGAGGGTCAGCACAGTGTCTTGGTGCATGAAACAATGAATTATACCAACTCTTTCTGTGCTATGATGGCGTTGTCATTTTTTCACCCAAAAAGACTCCTTTGATTGGGTGCTGGGGCTGAGAAGTAGCACCCAAACACAGAGGGCTGAATAAACACACAGCAAAGGGCAAGCATGTTTCTCATGGGGTAGCTCTTATTTCACCAGCCTCTCCAGCAACATCTCCACAGCAATGTAATCACACAGACAGCAAATATTTGGAATGAGAAAAATCAAAGAATGGAGGATTACACATGACAGATCATCAGAATTGGGATTGCTGTTAGCAAGAAGGGCAAAAGCTTCATTAGGAATACACTTTTTTGGCTCACAAATTAATTTCTGTTGTCTGAAAGGAATGTATTGGTGAACCATAGAAACAATCATCACATGTATGGCATCACATCACATCAGTTGCCAGTGTCCTCAACACTGCACTACAACAGCACTTCTCCTCTACAGATTTAAAGGCTGTGGCTGGACAACAGCACACAGTGTTCAGAATATATTGGTTTTAATTAATGATACCAAATAGTTGCACATCTTAAACCAAGTTAAGAAGCAGAAAGGACACAGTGTGGGACACACACAGGGACCCTCGAGGGAAAGGAGAACTCCTGTCTGCGCAAGCACCAAGCATGGGAGATGCTGGTACATCAGTTATCAGCACCACAAGAGCCTCACCTAAACCCCCTAAGACTTCAGTGACCATAAACACCCACAGCTCAACCAGCACAAGGGGAAACCGAGGCACATGAAAGCAAAGTGATGCCCTCCAGGTCCCTCGAGCCCAAAAGGAAGGTTAACCCCAGCTCATGGACCAGCCCCAGTGCCCTCTCCACAGCCAAGCTCTAATTGTTTAGAAGCTTAATAAGTTGTAACTTAAAACTAGTTTATGGCTGTACGCAGAAGAAGAAAAAAAGTCCTGTCGTAAAGTATTTATTACACTTCCTTTGGAAACGATGACAGTCCTCCAGTGAATGTTTTTATTGTTATTCATCATCTTTCGAGAGGGTTAGACAGCTCTGAAATACAGCTTTAATATGAGAGCCAAATGAGAAAGTGCAGATTTAAGGGAAACCTCGGCAGATCAGGTTTCACTCAGTGCCTGCAGCACTTACAACATGTGTTTCTGATCTGCAGCTCCACTTTGTTGTGCTCAAACTGAAACTGCATTAAATTCGCTTTGCAGGAATTGCAAAAGGACAAGAAACACACACACACAAACCCGGCTCATTTTAAGTGTGTGACTCCCGCTTAAGCCATGACCTGGAGACGGAAACGGGGTTTATCGTGGCCAGACTGCAAGTCACAACAGTAAAAAGATATGTGGAATTGTTTTCCCATTTTACTGAGTTTGTGGTTTGAGCAAAACAAATTGAGGATGCGATCAGTAATGGTACAAACCTTGCCAGGCCCCTGCAGGTGAAGCCTTTAAGCAGGTAATCTGGTTGGAAAAATAAGCCAGATTTTCCTCAATTGAAACAACCTCATGCATGCACAGCCCATGTCACCCTGCCCACAAATGGCAGCTGGAAGCCCAAAGCCCGGGAGAAAGGGTTCACCAATTACAAATCCCCTGTCCCCTCACACCAGCTCTTGGGAAAATGGGGCTGAAGTGGAGGAAATCCCATGGTAATTCAAGGAACATCTTTAAGCTTAAAATGTCATGACACGCTATAGCTATTAATTATATGTGTTAATGCAAGAGTGCCTGCCTGAGAAACCAGCTGCTTTGCCAAGCCCCAGAAATGGGCTTGCCCTGGCAGAAAACCTGGAGGAAGACACTTCTGCAGGTCCAATGAGAAACATCCACTGAATCCTATGGCTTTTTATCACCCTCTTTCCTTAAGGCATCTCCATCAAAGGCAGGAGTAAGAATGCTCCATGCACTCTCCCACAAACCCAGCCTCTGTCACCTAATCTGGCAGCACACGGATGGCAGGAGACAGTGAATTCCTCCACGCCTCGTTTAAGTCACGGACATGACGAATTCCTGAGCTTTATGGCTCCTATAAATACTCAGCAACATAACCCTGTTACCTTTCCCTGTAACAGCTTGCAAGGAATTCTACCAAAACAGCCGCGTTCAGAGCAGCCAAACCTGATCGGTTTTCTTGTTATGGTCTGGATGGATAAATATGGACCTGCATCTCCATCTGTGGTTTGGCAGAGGAGTCCCTGGGTGAGAAGGAGAGGGAAAAGAAAAGAATAAACTGACAGTGGTGGATTTAGAGTAAATATTAAGTGGAAGTTCTTCCCTCTGAGGGTGCTGAGGTGCTGGCACAGGTTACCCAGAGAACCTGTGGCTGCCTCATCCCTGGCAGTGTTCAAGGCCACATTGGATGAGGCTTGGAGCAACCTGCTCTAGTGGAAAGGGTGGCAGGAGGTTGGAACTAGATGAGCTTTAATGTCACTTCCAACCCAAACCATTCTATGATCCTATGATAGGATTCTATGAAGAAACTCATATAACCTGCAGAGGTCTGCTTGCAGGAGTGCAGGGCAGTGGTAGGGCAGCATCCCAACTGCATCAGCCTGGGTACCACTGCATCCCAATGCACACCCATTTAGCAACCCCCAGCCCATGCTGTCTTCCCCAAAGCCTCAAGCTCCTTTGTCTGGTTTAACAAAGGACTGTCCCTACAGACGCTGGGTGAGGAGGCAGGATTCCCCCAGCACTGGGCAGCAGATGCTGGGGAGCTCCTCAGCTGTTGTCTGTTTTCACTTTGTTTAACAGCTGCCCTTTGGATTGTGCTACTTTGCAGGCTGTGGACAATGAGGCCGGTGCAGGAAACGCAGCCAAACATTTACCTACTCTGCTTTGATTTAAAACAGCTTGAGAAGGGCTGAAAGTCTGTACATCAACATTTAGCTAATCCAACTTTTCCTCCTGCCAGAGAGTAAGCACTGAAGAGTTAATGAAAATAACTCCTCTGCCTTAAAGAAACCATAGTACGAATGTAGAGTCATGCAAACTCTGATCACCTTCACTTAACATTTGCACAGAATTATTTTAACACTTTATTTTAGCTTAAATAAACATGCTCAGTGTTCCAGACAGGGGGTGGGAGCTCTCTGCTGCTGGGCCACCAAAAGACAAGACAGGAGGCATCTATCCCCAGACAGAAGAGGTCAGAAGCATCTGCATTCATGGGGAGCAGACACCATTCTGAACCTGGTAACATTACTGTAGCCCTGCTCTGTCACAGCTCAAGCTTTTGATGCTTTTCTGGCTAGAAATGAAAAGAAAAAGGCTGACCAGTGACAGCCCAGAGCCCTGCTGCACCACTGAAAGGATGTGGCCAATTCAGAGCCACCCTGGAGACATCTGCAACACAAGACATTCCCCGGTGCCTTCTCTGTCCAGGATGGTCCCAGCTCCAGTGACCCACTGAGAAACACTGCCCAAACACTCCAGATGGCAATTTGTACAGGACTTTTTGGGGGAAAAAGCGGGGAGGAGGGACTCGTCTCGCTGACCCCAGGACTGGGATGCTTGGAGGGCAGGTCTCGCCTCCCATCTGGGCTGTGAGCTCCGAGCGGAGCCAGTCGGTCTGACAACCACTGGCTCTTCCTTGCTTATAAATGCTGAGAACATCAGATAATGCAGGAAGGTCAGGGTCAGCCACTGCGACTGCTTTATCCCAGCCTTGGAGCAGCTCTGCGTGTGTTTGGGTACTGCAGAGATGCAGTCTGTGCCTTTTTATACTCAATATGATATTTTAAATACCTCCTATATTAGCTCTCTTCACAACAGACATGCTGAAGCCCAAAGGGAAAATGCTATGGATTAGTGAGCACCAACTCAGGAGATCTCCACGTTTTCCCTGACTCGGCACAATGGCAGGAATCCTGCTCCCATCTCCCAGCCCCGCTCTTTGCAAACAATAAGTTGCTCATAAAATTTAAGGTCAGGGCCCTTGGCTCATCTCATCTTCCCTGCTTCATATTGCAGAATTACATTGCTTTATAACATCCTCCCTGCTAGATCATGCAAAAGATGACTGAGCTCTGCTGAGCCCAACAACCATTTGATTTAAGCATCTTTCCCAGATAGCATATATCTTTTTGCTGTATTGCTGCATATATTTTTGCTCTGTTGACAATTCCCCCACAGGCTATGGCCTAAAGCCAGGGCCTGCAGAGGGACTTCTCCAGGGTGCAGATTAAATGGTGAAGCTGTTTACCCCAGATGCTGTGGGTTTCACACATCCTTGCTCCATACAGGGAAGAATATTGCTTGGTGGGTGTGTGGTTTTGGGGGTTTTTAACTCTGGTGTGGGTAACTCCAACACTTGGCATGGACTTTTTGGGGAGTACCCTGGCCTGTCCTGCATGGCTGGTGAGCAGCAATGCACACACTTTCCTCTGGTACCCAGAGCAGGGTCAGTGCAGGGTTTGCCGCTGCTGCGAGTGGGTACATCACCCTACTGCAGTGACTGACCATCACTGGCTGGGCAGCTCCAACGATCCTGGTCCTTCATCCTTCCCATGAAGAGGACCCAGGACCAAAACACCAATTGGTTTTCCTAGCTGGCATCACACACAGTATCAAGTGCCACATTTAGAAATAGACAGACACCCCCTAATCAGATGGTTCATAAACTATTAAAAACAGAATAAGGGCTTTGGGGAAGGAGAGGTTGGCCTCTGGGTTCAGAGTCAGTCCAGCACCCACAGGTCACATTTTAATGCTTTTTCCTGAAAACAGGTAGAACAACAAATCTTTTTGCATTCCAAGTAGGAGCTGCATTCTCACACAATCTATTCCGAGAGTCACTCATTGAAAACAACCCTCACGAGGTCTGCAAACCTCCTGAAAGAGCAGATGATGGGCAATGAGCAGAGGATCAGTCCTGGGCCACAAGCTGTGGTGCTTGTGGCCCAGGACTCATCCTGAGCTTGTGCTCATCCCTCCCCAGCACCCAGCTGGTTAATTCATCTCTGCCTCCATTCAACCAGGAAAGCTGGATCAGAGTTGAGCTCTCCCACAAGGCTCAGGCAATGTCACAACCATCACTTCCCTCCCACAAACCCAGATACGGGGCAGATAAGACCCCATTTTAAAATATTTATGGTGTATACAAGCAAAAGGCACATTTACAAGCGGAAAAGCCAGGACTGCTGAAATAAAGAGTGATAATGTTGAGCTGGAGAAAGTTCAGTGTGGCTGGGGAAACAGGCAGACTCACAGCCCCGAAGCACAGCAGTACCCACTCCTCTGTGCCACCCCAAATCCCACGTACGGGGAAGCTGGCCTCAAGAACAAGCCTTTCTCCAAGTGATTCAGCACAGACTCGCTGCTCATCAGCTGCCCGCCTGATGCTCTTGCTTTCCATGAAATTAAATGCCTTTGTTTGCATCATTTTCCCCTAGCTAAGAGAGAGCAGAGCTGTGGAGCTGCACAGGATCCTCGCAGGCTCCGTAGCCGGCAGGAGGGCGACTTGCTTTTGTTTCCAGGATCTCGTGTGCACCAGCTGCCTGCATGCATATTTACTTTTTTAGAAAGCATTTCCCCCTGTAACTTGGCACAAAACCTGATTGCCACATATTTTCCCTTCTTTAAATAAACAGAGCGTAATGTGTGATAATTACGCTCCGTGGCTGGAAACTTAAAACGACTTTGGGGTATTTGTCTGTCACATCAGCTGTGGAACAGCTTAAAATCTACCCAGAGCAGCCAACATTCTGTACCCCAAGAGAAGGATGCTGGGTTGCTCTGTACAGATACAACCTGTTCCCTGTGGCTGCAGCTCTTATGCTATGGCAAGACAAGGCTGAAGAACACTTGGGCAAAGCCCCCTCCAGGCATTTTTGGTGTGAAACTTCATCTCTGCAGCGAGTTGCAATTGGTGTTTATGGTGAGTGAGCAAGCACTTAGGGAAAGAAAAAAATCCACTTTGTGCTGAGAACTATTCCCCTGCCCATCACTTTGGCAGCAGTGGGGCTCCTCACTGATGCAGCACCAGCAAGGGAACAGGCAATGCTTTTAGCCTGGGATGAAGGACCCTGAGGCTGCATCCTTTGCTCCATCCGCTTGCTGGAAGCAGATGGCAGAGTATTTTGCATTTCCATTCAAGTCAAGCGTGAAGGAAAGCATGTACTTCACTAACAAGAGATCAGCCACTATTTATCTTATACGGGTGACTTCATTGTAGAAATAGCACTGAAGAGAGGTTTGCAACCTCCCCAACAATCCACTTTTTCTAAACAGTATTTGGGAAAAGAGCAGAGCTCAGAAAGTAAGTGAGAAAATTAGACTGTTGTCATTTCACAGATTTAAGACTTTGGTGTATTAAAATAGGAAATGTACAACTTGACTCTCTTGCGTCACTTTAAGCATTATATCCCAATTGTGGATCCTCCAGCAGCAGTTTGGTTTTGGTTCCTTTATCACCAAATAGCCAGACATTTGTTCCAGCAGTTGCCCCAAGGTAAGGGCATTTTTAGACACCAACCCCTGGATCAGCAGGTGCAGAGATGCTCTCACCCAGGGTCACTCCATAGCTCACGTTATTGTTTTTAATGCTTCCTCAGAGCGCAACAGGATGGATCTGGTGGAGGATGCTGATGGATGAAGCTGTGGGCAGGAGGGAAATACCTGCTGACTATGCCTGGACAGGGGCCAGCCTGCAGCACTGCAGATGGAGCGAGGACTAACAATGTCAGGAAGTTGTTGATAACTGACTCCACGCTCACTAACAACATTGACTTCCTTTATTTCCCACCTTTCGCTACCGCAGGCCCAGTGCCTTTGCTGCACAATGCTTGTTTCTGTGTGGTAACAGCACAAAAGCAAAACCTGGGCATTTGCCTGGCTCTTGCTGCTAGAAATCAGCCTGCAAGAACAGGAGGCAACAGCCACTGCACTAATGCACAAGAAGGTTTCCCTTAGAACAGGTTCTTTGAGAAAGTAATTAATTCTAAAAATCAGACAGAACACTCTTAAAGACTCAAATCTGTTTTAGCGGAAGGGATACCCTGCATAAGCTCTCCAAGATATAGATGCTGCCAGCTCCTACCATGGCATAAGTATCTTATTTGACTAGTGGGTAGATTAAAGACTCCCTGAACACCACCGTCAGAATCCTTATAACATGGGTAATATTACTGCAGCACTAGGAATGCCACAGGAACACACAGATCACTTCTGCACAGTCAGGAACTTACAGAGACGCTCGCAAAGGTTTTACTACTACACTATCTGGGTCCGACTCATGATAAATCCTATTTATCACCCAAGTACAAGCGAACTTGCAAACAGGTTGAACCTTCACTGGGAGCAGAAGTTTGTCAAAGACAGTGGTGGAAGCAATAAAAGAACCCAAAGAAATACTACCTTAGGTATCATTTTCTATCAATTTAGCTCATTCTTATATGCTACAGGATACACAGTTGTGATATCAGTGCACAAAGCAACTCAAAACCTGCTCTTAACACTGAAAAAATGATTCAATTTTAAGATGGAGGCTTTCTGATGACTGCAGGTTCATCAGATGCTAACATTCATTGATTCATTCAGAAGAAAACCAACTCGTTACCATTTAAAGGAAAATTTCTGAGAAAAAGAGGTATTAAAACAAAAGAACTAACCAAGGATTTCAGTAGATTTCAGGATCTTTAGCAAATCAAACTGGGATGCATGAACATAGATGAGATTTTCAACAGCTACATGGCACGTTTACTCAAATCTTATTTTTTAGAGGCACTTTGCATAGTCAGAGAAAAACAGGTAAATCTTTGCCAGTGACTGCAGGATGCCAGAGAATTTCCACATGGAAACCTTCCTATATCAGCCTCCAAAATCTGGCAGCTCCACAAGATTATAGCCATGACTGAGGTTTAAATGAAGATATCCTTGGCTGGACTCTTCTCTGTTTAATCAAAAGATTACAGACCCCATCCACAGGGCTGTATAAAATGCTGGGTTTGTAATGATGTAGATTACAGCTGCCATCACCACTGAAAAGGTCTGAACAAGTAAATGGATGAAATAAAACTAGAAACAACGTTCTGCTTTCTCATCTGCCACATCACTGCCCCTGAACCACTGTGGAGGACCCAGAGCTTCAAAAACCGTGCTGGAAGTAACACAGCCATTATGGGCTTTATACATCCAAAGACTTCTGAGGTCTTTCCGACTGCTGAAAGACTTGGAACTGGCTTTTGCATATTTTGGATGACCTATTTATCCCAGAATTGGCAAGGCTGGGGAGCAGTTTTCCTCACCAGGCAGGTCTGGGTCATGGGGAGTTGGTAGGAAGGAAGGAAGGAGGTGGAAACTTTGTGTAAATAACAGCCCTCCCCCTTCCAGCTCAGTGCCTCATTGATGGTGCCCGGTCCTTGGCAGGGAGGAGGTGGGACAGGGGGGTTTGGTGTGGTTTGGAAAGAAGTAAATCCCTTTTTCAACTGAATGACATGGCCAGAGCCTCAGATCTCCTGCCAGAGGCATGTTCCCACTGTCAGCAACAGGCTTTAAAAGTAAATATACCCTGTGTCTGCCAGTAACGGGTCTTCTCTAATTATAACCAAGCATCTGACTGCCTCTGCTGAACAGTTTTGGGACTCTGGTGCTGGGCAGTGGTTGCCTTTAAGGACTGCTCTCTCTTACATAGGGCCTGGATGAACTCTGCTGGGTCCTCTCATGGATGCAGCTTTCTCTTGAGAGTGCTGCTCCTGTTTCCACAGCAGAGGGGTAGCAGGGCAAGGAGCTGCTATTAATGCATCAGTGGGGTGGCAATGAGGCAAAAAGGACATGCCATGAGGTCTGCACTCAATCATGGTCAGCACCACAAGTCCCAGGAGGTCTACAGCACAATATGCTGAGCACACACAACATCTCAAGGTCTTTTCTGTACACATATATGCTGTAGAGTATCACATATACTGCTTTATTTTTGTAGTGAACCCTAAAGATTAATAATTAAGAGCAATTTAGCTTCCAAGAATTCTGCACACCAGGCATTTACTAGCCCTGATGGATTTGCTAAGGAGCAGGGTCTGAACAGGTCCAACTTCTACTTTATGCCTGGGTCAAGCACAACAACAGCATTCAGATGAAATCTGTTCTTCACCATCTCTGTTCCCAGCCCCACTCCTCTCCAGCAGCCAGAGCCCCACTGCACCCACATGAGCCCCCAAGATTACTGATGAACGTCCAAGTGAACTTATTCTAATTGGCATTAACTCACATAACTAAACTCTCCATGCTTAAACTGCTTCTAAGTAGCCACAGACATGGTACATGACTGTGTTTAAGCATTATTGCACTTGCTTCTACCTCCACTCAGACCATTTCTGACCATTTCACAGTTCTTTGCTCTCCCCAGGTAAGCCTGTGAACTTCAGCTCCACAGCAGCTACTGGCTCATGGATTTGTAAGTTTTGGACACCAAAACCAATTTAAAGAGTCAAAGGAATTTGCGTAGGACAGACCCCTTTGAAGCTACATGATGCTGAGAGCACATTCTGCCACAGCTGCTCCATCCCCAGCAGCACCTGGCCCTTGATCCAACCTTACTCCTGCTATTTCTATGTTCTTATTTAACATGTCTTTTTCTCACTAGTTACACTTGAGGCCTTCAAGGCTGTATTTTTTTAGGTGATGAGAAGTTCAGCGTCCTCAGCTGAGAAGCATTCCCCTGCAGACAGGGTGCTGGGGAGGGATAGGCATGATTACTGCAGTATCTGGCTTGCACATGAATCCAGCAAGAATAGAGACAACCAAGCTCCCATAGCTCCAGCACCCAAAAGAGTGAAATTATAATCCCAGAGATAATAAAGAAGCTTTATTCCAGCTGTCAGTCAACCTGCCTCCACTCCTCGCCTGCCCTCCAGAGAATACATTTAAAGGCCTCAGACTTGTAGGTGATGATGTTTTATTACATCTCAAAAAGAAAGAGAAAAAGCCCCAGCCCAACACGCAGAGGAATGCAGTTTCATTTGCAGTTTCCTGAAACCTGAGCAGAAAGTTTATAAAAACTTTGGGTCATGTTTGGAGTTAGGAAACAGAATGAGAAATTGCCCTCCTTTTCCTCTTTCTGTTTGCTGAGCAGCACCACCAATCCCACAACCTTCCCACCACCCCTTTTTTCCCTCCAACAGTATTGCAGTTCCAAGCCTTGCTCTGTTGGCTTGGATGTAAATCACAAAGTGAGGGTCTGAACAAGATCCTTCTTGTACTTCTCACACCCCAGTATAAAAAAACCAAAGGCTTAAGAAAGCAATTTGATCCCCACTTCCTAAGTCTGAATTGTCTGGAAACTGTTGTTACTTCAGGTCAAAAGAAAAGCAGAAAAACCCCTCTGACCTCTGAATGTCAAAACAAAAAGATCCGTTTCCTAAAAAGTAGGAGCTGACATTGGAAATGAGGAGAAGAACCAGCCTGAGCCATCCTGTGGTAGAAGTTCTTCCCTGTGGGGATGCTGAGGTGCTGGCACGGGGTGCCCAGAGAAGCTGTGGCTACTCCATCCCTGGCAATGTTCAAGGCCAGGTTGGACACAGGGGCTTGGAGGTGTCCCTGCCCATGGGAGGGGGTTGGAACTGGATGAGCTTTAAGGTCCCTTCCAACCCAAACCAGTCTGGGATTCCATGATTTTCCTCACTCATGATCCTCAAAGGGCCATTGCAAAACTGCTTTAGACAAAAAACTTTTCCAGGGCTGGTTTGCACCAAGGACTGGCTACACCAGGGAGAAGAGCAAGAAGGGACAGTGCTGATGAGATTTGGGTACCTGCACGCTGAGCATGACCTGCCATGGGATAGAGGGATCAGGTGCAAAGCAGGGCTTGGAAGGCTTCCCAGAGCAGGGATTAGGAAAGACAGCCCATGGTGAACAGCAATGGGAAGGCCAAATCCTAAGAGCCTTGCCCCTTGGCAGAGGTATCCAACTTTCTGTGGGGCATCACCCATCCCACTCCATTTTTACTCCGAATAATTCTTCCATGTGCTTTGCTGCCTCAAGCTATCCCAGGGCAGATGTACAACAGCCAGACACTATCTGCATCCCTGAGCATTCCCCTCACATCCATCCAACAACCCATTAGCACACAATACACCATTCCCATGGCTACCTCTACCATAAAGCGAAGATGCAGACTCAAATAGGAGTGTCCTCATTGCATCTCCCAGCTGCTGGCACCACTATGCAGCCAAGCATGAAAAGGAGCATAAAAAGGCCAGATGGCCTCTTCTTCCATCCCTTTTTTCCACTCATGTCTAGCAGCAGTAGAGAGAAGAAAGCAGGCTGGATATCAGGGTATGATAGTGCACAAGGAAGATGAAATAAGTTTACAAAAGCAGCTTTATTCTAGTATTTTCCAATTTTAAGACCTGAATTTTGTATCCTTCATGTTCTTTTTAAGATTGCTTTAAAACCACACTAAAAAAAAACCAAAGACATTGCAGGTGGGATGAGAACCAGACCAGAAAGGTTGTGTCCAAACATTGGATGGACCTGTGATACCTCATATTGGGGAGGAATGTCACTTCTTCATTCTTCAGGCCAACAGCACTTCATTCTGGAGACCCATCTGGCCAAGAAAGAGACAGAGCTACCAAGGAAAGTTAATTTACCATTTCTTGTTGCTGGTGAGTCTTAACACCCAGATCACCAGTGGCTCTGAACCCAGAGCTGCACCAGCACCAGCTCTATGTGCTGCAGTTCAAGTCCAGCAGTAAATCATTTAGATAACCAATTAAGCTCAAACATTTCAGCAAAATGCCAACATTAGGAAATGTTATCTTTTAAATCCCTGGCTTTCCATGACAGCAAGCCGCTGCCAGCAGCAGAACAAGCTGCTATGTGTCCCTGCATACAAACAGTTCACCAGCACTCACAGTGGATCCATCCAGCCCATAACTAATGCCAATGGTCTGAGAAGTTAGGGGATAGGTGGATTTTAGGGTCTCATGTCCCACAGCACTCCTGAAACCACAATCTCTGGTGCTGATGACTTCAGCAAGGGCCACATAAAATCCCAGCCAGCCTATTCCAGCAGGCAGAGGGAGGGACCAGGTGCCTTTGGATTTTATCCCATTTTGCCACGTATTCATGACCACTTTGCACAGAGAGAGCCAACAGAGACTTCAAGGCCTCCTGTGATCACTTGGTCCACAGCCCATCCCTGTGACTATAAAAAAAAAGTTTGAAAACAATCCAGAAACACCCTAGGAAGGCTGCACTTGGAGAGCTCTGTGCCACAACTGTCTAGTCCAAGGAACTTAATGATCCTTGTAAGAAAAAGGTATTTTCTCCTCCTTTCCCCGCAGGAAGGCGCATCAGCCTGGCTGCAGAGCCCACTCTTTGGCATGAGTTCCACCAGCCTGGGCTCATCACTGCTTTCCAGCTTCTTCAGGTTACACCCAATTTCCTACCCCTTTACCACCCTGCCAGAAGAAGAGCCCAGCATCACACTCAGGTTTCTAAAGGCATCGAGATTCTTCTGCATTAGCCAGGCCAAGCTCAGCTGGAGAGCTCCTGGACACTAGAGAAGAGGAGATGTGGAGGCAGAGCTGAGCCAAGTTGGGTAATTATAAGACAACCTCCTTCAAAGAGAAGCTAAATGAAGTCTCACCACACCTCCAGCAGCCACCCATGACAGAACATACCCACACAAACAGCCACAGCAGCTAAATCAGAAGAGTCAAGACACTCATGTGCCCAATCACCCAATAAGAGGCTCCAACAGCATCCACATTTTTTTTTGCACTGTGGGACCCGAAATGCCATGAAAGCAGCTTGGAACCACTCACAGACAGCCCCTTTTCCACAGGGGATGTAATCTCCAGCTGGCTTCAGGTATGAGTAGCCAAAAGCAGATATTCATGCTAAAAAAGCAACATCCATTTCTCTTGAAGTCTACATTTCTTTTTTTGCTGCCATCCCAAATGTCCAACCAATTAGTGTAATGAATGGCAGAGAAAGAAAGCATTTCCATCTCCTCTCCTCAAAGGACATATTACCCATTGGCCCTTGTGTTAACTACTACGGATTTTCCAAGTGTTTTACCATGTAGCGCTGGAAACAAACTCAACCAGGTATGCCACATGCCTTGGATTGCTGCTTTTAGATGGACCACAGCTGTGTCTAGGAAACTAAGCAAAAAGCAGTGTCTTAAGTGAGAAGCGTTTCTGACATTGCAATATATTTTGCCTTTAATTCGTTTTTTCATCTCAGAATATTACTTGCCAAAAGCTTTGCAGTCTGAACAGGTCCAACCAGCTCTCACTGCATACCTCCACTGAAACCAGCTCTGGTAATTATGCATTGAGGGCAGAGATCATTAAAATAAATTACTTGGGTTCTGAAGCCTGTAAACTGTCCTTCTCTGCAATTAAAGCCATTTCAGATTTCAGTTCACTTTGTCACCTTGTCTATCTTTCTCCAAGTTGTAAATTAAACCCAAGAAGGTATATTAAAAACCTGTGAAGTTCTCTCTAATAAATGGGATTGTAGCATTGGCAAGAGGAGCAGACGCGATGCACCAGTCATGCTCTCCAGGATGCAAACCTCCTCATTCCTGCAGGTTGCACATGTGCAACTGGCCACTGAGCTGCTGGTATTGACTCCCCTCCAGAAGGGATGCAGGGCTCTGCTCTCACGTGGTATTGCCTCACTTGCCCTAATAGCTCCACACTACTCTTTCCAAAGTGCCCTGCTGAAGGACCATGTCCCTGCACCCCATTACTGCAGTGCCTGTGGATGGTGAACACCATACTGCCCATATTTTGCAACCCACATGGGACTGGCACTCTCATTTCATACAGCTGCCAGAGATAGTGTCCACCCTCTCTTCCCAAGCCAGTGAAAGCAGCATCCACAGCCCTGGATGCATCCTTCTACAGGCAGCCCGTGCAGACAAGCAGCTCCAGACAAACATCACAGGCACACAACAGTGTCTGAGGTCAGCTAATCCCAATATCCCACAGGCAGCAGTGGGGTGCTGATGAAATCCTTCATCTTATTTCTGCAGCTCAGGGAAATTATCCTTTATTCTCACAGTACGCTGACATTAAAGCTTTTTCCAATTGGTCCAGAGCCTGATTAAGCTAAACAGAAAAAAAACCCATTGATCCAATTGTGCATTTGAGTGTGTTAATGATATCTCTGTACTGCTCAGAGATCCACCTCAAAGCACCACCTGGATTGCTATATGATTTCATCACATACTCTGCCTGCAGGTTTACAGAAGGAGTTTATACCCATAAGCAACATGGAAACTGCTCCATGCAGACAACATGGACACCTCCCCAACCACCACCACCCAGCTCTTCATCCCAGTCAGCACTGTTGGACCTTCGATGTGTTGAAGGGCATTAGGATGCACAACAGAATTAATGACAGATGCTTCCATTCATTAAACAAAGCCTGAGAGAGGGTTTGAATGGGATAATGGGAACATCTGTCATCCCTGCTAGCGCTACTGGCTTAGTTTTGGCTAAGAAGGTGGCAGACATGGGAAGACCCAAGCTCACCTCAGGCCACCCCACCATATTGGTCCTGATGCTCCTACAGCAGTCATATCACTGCTCAGAGGAGGAACAGAGGCATCAGTCCTCATCTGACCGCTCTGTGGAAACCCAGAGTAAACATTTGACATCCACTAGATCAGCTCATTCATCCTGCAACAACACATCCCTTATTGTCCACCAGACAAGCTCTGCTGTGTTTCGTTTGCCTGACCTTTCCAGCGAGACCCCGACTGCCTTTGGCGACACTGAGTCCCGGGGCCACATTCCTCCTGTGTTCCACCATACTGCTGCATTGTGTGGTGGGACACTCTGGCCCAGACGTCATCGTGCAGCTGAAGCATTGGCCCCTGTGGTCCCCACAGCCCTCACTCGTGCCAGCAGACCTGCCGTCGCCAGGACGGGATGGCCACCAACAGCCCGTGGGCAGTGGCAAAGAGGTGCCGAGACCCCACCAGTCCTGGGAAAGAAATGCCCACGGGTTTGAATACAATTAGCAAGCCCAGGCTGGCAGCGCATCCATGGCATTTATTGTTCCAGGGCACAAGAGCTCTTTAGGGACAAAAGTTTCAAGTGCCTCTGCAGAGAGATTAGATCGTCTCCCCTCACTGCTATTATGTTCTGAAATAAAACTGGCCATGGCGGCTGATGGAGTGTCTGACGCTGCCTTTGTGTGTTCCTCCAGGGCCTCCGCTCTTTAAAACTGTTCCCAGCAGGGAAAGTGACCCCACATTTTACAACAAGGGACATTCCCCAGATTAGAGACAGCCAGGCTGCGGCTCTGGGGCTGTCTGAGGAGTCAGCCTCAGGCTGCAGCTCAGCCAGGGATGAGGGTGGCAGCAGAGGTGCCAACATCTGAACCCCAGGGACAATCACAACCATTCTGGGAATCCTTCCCCAGGAGAAGGGACACATGCTCCAGGGAGATGGCTGCATCCTGTTCTGAAGGCACAGGGGAACACTGACACGCTTGAGCATCCCCAAGCCTAGAGAGGAGCTTCCCTTACTGAACACCTCCCCATCGCTTCCAAATCTCTCTGCTCTAGATGTTTACCAGGACCAATTATGTAAGAAAGTCATGATTTAGTTATTAAAGACCAGTACATGGGGATAATGGAGCTGGGTAGCTCCAACTCAGCACATCAATATATTTTATCTTTGTCCCTAGATTGCTGGTGACCCAGGACAAGTCACTTCACCCATTTCTCTTTTATAAAAAAAGCACATACTGACCTCTTCTTTGATATCTGCTATGAATCCCCATTTGAGAGCTATTTTTTCGTTCTGTACACCAAATGACTATTTTGCACACGCTTATGGATAAAAAGCACACATCATCTTGGAGACACCTGCCCCACAACATCAATTCAACTCCAAGGCTCTGCAGTAACTGCAGAGGCAGAAGGAAGAGGGATGAGACCAAGAGCAACTCTCCTGGAGAGCTGAGACCTGCCAGGAGCCACCACACAGACAGACCTTTCTGCTGCCAGCACTGTGCAAGATCCGTCTTGCTGCCACCCACCCTATTTCTCATTTTCTCTTTTCATGGTTTGTCGATTAAAAGCAATTACAGTCTAGTCATATTCCTGGGCTCACAGGGCACCCTGAATGAATGCATCAAAGACAGGGCTACACAGAAAATGATTGCCAACTCAAAGCCACAATACTTCCAGTTGCGTTCCTCAGCTACGACAGGGCGAACCGATGGGGAGTTGAGATGTCTGGAGAACAAAAGCCCTACACAAAGTATTCCTGCCTGACTTGAATCGCAGCCCTGACTGCTGATACAGTCTCAAATGCAGTAATAATTGCTGGCTTTGAAGACTAACGTGTGCAGAGTGCACTTTCCACACCTATTTCACCCAAATGACAACACTTACCTCATCCTCGGCGTACCTGCTCCTCTGAAGCCCTTTGTAGTCCTGCCAGGGCAGCTCATTACAGGTCTCATATGCAGCTTCTTCTGGAAAAAGAGACAGTAAGTTTATGCAGGAGAGAATGCAAAATGAAAGAGGTTGCCCTGAATTACAGCTCACATCCCCATGAGAAAGCTTTTATTATTATTATTTCAAACCACTTGATGAGGGGAAATTAAAGAGTTAAGTTTCCAAATGGATGTCTATTGTACACACCTCACATGCCCAGCCCTGGCTGGTCCTTCACCTGCCACCCTGAAGGACCCTTCTCCCCCTGATCTTCTCCTTTCCATCCAGACTATCTGCAGGCTTTGTCAGTGCAACCCAAAGCCAAATGCAACATCTCCTCATTGGAGAGGAAGTCTTCTTGCCACCTTACTATGGAAGTCCTATAAAACCAAGGTGGGCTTTTCCCAACATCAGCCTTGCAGAGCAGCAACCACACTTAAAAGTCCACTTTGCTACCCAGAGTGACATCCCTGAGACAATAACAAAGGTAAACTAACTTCGAAGAAATGCCATCAGAAAGCCCAAACAGCTCTGACAGAGTGATGCAGAAGAGAAAGCATGACAAGATCCATGAGATGAGGTTGCTTGATCAGCTAAACCAAAATAAATTGATTTGGTTTATTTGGTTCTATCGGGGCTGGAAATGTCCCTCACAAGAGATTTGTCATCAATGCACCATGAGTGCCACCATGACATGCAGACAAATGCCTATGGACCAAGGCACCCTGTTTGATCAGCTCCTGCACACCTTGTTTGGATGCCTCTGTTGAAGACACGAGCTAAGACCCACCAACTCTGTCAGCCAACAAGCTCAGCAGCAGAAACCCATTTCTGAGGGTTGCAGACAGTTTGGAGGCATTAGCACGCAGAAGCAGGTGCTTTGCCACAGGAGACCATATTCCCAAACCCTAGCAAGGGACCCAGCCATCTGAATGTACATAGGAAGCTATACTTTGCTTTCTGCTCTTCCCCACAGAGGAGGGGCTGTGCTGGAGATGTGGCAGAGAGGAAACTAGCCATTTACCACCAGCAGTGACCCCACTCAAGCCATGACATAAGGAAAGAAGGATTTGGGCATTTTGGTTAAAAAGGAGCATCACCACTGCCCACAGTGGAAGCCAGCAGCGCCTGCCTGGCACCAGGATGAATACAAGCTCCAACCATGAACAATGGTGTGTCTGTAAAGCACCAATAACGTGGGGGTGCTACAGGAACAAGACAATCCCTGCAATTATTTTAGCCTTTTTCTGGCCCCATGGAGTCTTGGTTAGGGAATAAATCCTCAAGCGTTTTCCATATGCAGGCTGACATCCAGCAGCGCTGCCCAAACACCACTCTGCACAAGCAGAGGCTGCCCTGAATAGGTGTGACAGGTTTGGTACATTGTGGCGTATCATGCCTAATCTCCAGACCCTCCTGGATTCAGACTCCCAACCCTCTGACTCCTCTTAACACTGTGATCAGCTCCCCAGTGAAACTGGGGCTCAAATCCTTGCAAGCAAAGAAGTCAGCAGCATGCACTCTGCTTGTGACACCTATAGATGCATCAAGGCAGTTGCGCTCACAGAGCTGAGCCCCAGGAATTTGCAGCCTGCACAGAGGGCACAACCCTAATTTCAAAAACAAAGGGAAATTGGGGAAAAAGCCCATAACTTACTGCAGAAAGGGAAAAGATTGCAACCAGGACTTTTTTAACACCACTAGTACATGTGGACAAGTTCAGAAGGGCAGAGGATCAACGTTCCACCAGTGCAACAAAACAGATGCTCTTTAACATCATCGTCTGTCCCCAACATTAACAACTGTGCTGGCACATTCATAAGCCTAATTACCAGCAGCATTGCTGATCCACTATATCTACTAGTACTTGACTCTACATTTTGGAGTCCTCACTGATGTTTGCTTTTTAAAGCATAATTAAACCCCGTGAAGACCCCCTAGACCTCCAAACAGCAATCACACACTATCTTATTCAGAGCTACAACACAAACAGAAGAAAAATAGCTCTGAGGCACAACTTTAACATTTTAGAGACAGCACTTAAGCTATCAGAAGTCATCTTTGCTTGCTAAGCCCAGCGCCTTCTGAAACCAGCTCCCATCCCTGCAGCTCTAATCCATGCCAACTGAAAAAGCCTTTGGGTGTCTATCAATACAATTTCAGCCTTAATTACAGAGCACTATTAAGTAACACTATTGTTCCCTGGAAAAGCCTGTCGAGTTATTTATTAGGAAAGGATTTGGCAGATTGAGCCGAACTGCCAAACCTTTGATAAACTGAAACCTCATTTTCCCTGTGATCTCAATGAAACATATTTTTTTCTTCCTCAATGCTTTGAAATCCAAAGTCTGAGTAGTTGTCACTGAGTGATGATGACAAAAGGCTATTTTCCTGCCATTCAAAACCTGAAATTTTGCTAGTCTTTGCTGTGAAAAACAACCTGGCCAAAGCAACAAGGTTGGCGACTTCTTTATTTCATGTCTGCAGTAGGCAATACACTCATATCTTTCATCTCAGGACACTAGAAAGCATAATACATTGTCCCTGTTTTATGAGTTGAGAGCAGAGAAAGGAACCAGAAACTGTTTCTTCCCCCAGAGTGGCCTCTAGCCTTCTCAATTGCAATTTATAGACTCATGGTACACAAGAGCAGAGCTGCCCCTCATCAGAGCCTCACCCTCCCAACAGGGTGCAAACACCATGGAAAGCTTTGCTTGTGGCTGCCATAAGCCAGGACCACACATGTCCCAGGGCTCCTCTGATACCTCATATGGAGTCACACTGTGGCCTGGTACAAACTGTAGCCCATCACTTACTACCCCGAGCCCAAACCTGGCTAAACTCACATCAGGAATGAGTCCCTGCCACAACAAGGAACTGTTCCACTATGAGGATTTATAGATGCCCTTGCAATCCAAATTGTTCCCGCTTTTACCAGCAGGACAATAGCTAGAGATCAAACACCACTTTGGTACTGCTAGAGAGAGATTTTCCAGCAGGACAACCAGTTTATTCCATCAGGACACACAGCAGTAAGTGACAATTCAACTTTCAGACTATTGATATTTTCCGTTATAAACTTCTGCCCCCCATCACAGTAGAAATGTCACTCAGTGTGTGCTGGGATGACTATTGCATTTCTAAATGACACAGAGATGACACTTGTGGTTGATCTAGTCAGCATTCCATGATGAATCCTCAAGTAACTGTCAGAAAGACAAGTGTTACTAGATGGATTTCCCTCCCTGCACTGCACAGGACAGTATCCACCCTGATGGGCTCGCTCTGTTTCCATATGAAGAGGTGCTTTTCAGTGCCAACAGCTAATTCCTAAGCAAATTCTTTTCAAATGTTAATTACAGTAGAACATGGTTGAATTTTACTGACCCCATCAAATCTGACAGGCAACTTCTCATCTTACCCAGAGCCACTTAAAAGGAAAAGAAAGTCGATTATATCTTCAGGCTAAAATATTTGTTAGTCTAAAAACCTGTAAGCTTCAACCATAACCTTGCAATTTCCCTTGTATGTATTTATGTTGATAACAGGTTCAAGACAGTAATTACTGGGCTTGTAAATACAAGCAAATATCAGGTCTCAGGGCCAAAGGCCAAAACAAGAGTGTGTCTGGTGTTCAGGAAGACTGGTAACTCATTGTTACTCAATGACATATAGACAAAAGAGAGTTTATTCCCAGATCAAGGCAAAGTACAAGACAAAAAGTTGCTTGAAGATCAGGCAGTCATATTTAAGGGTGGGCTTTTACAGTGGATCCCTCCTCTCTGCTCCTTTAGGAACGGGAGACCTGCAGGTTCTTCCTACCAGATAGCAGCAAGGACCTGTGATACTTACTCTTCCTGACCAGGCTTTTTGAAGGCTTGCCCATCCTGGTGTACCTCCTGCTGTTTGGGCATACAAGAAGGCCACCTTCCCCTTGAGGCACATTTCTTGTTCACAGATGATGGGCTGACCACAGCACGTGCCCAGGGCGTAGAAGGACCAAGTGATCACGTGACTGACCTGCAGCAAGCACCAGACGGAACACCCTTTTTGGTTTGTATTTTTCAAGCAAACTTGCCCTCATCATCTGCCCATTTATCGCCACCATCCCCCTGGGCTGTGATGCCTCAATGTGGTAAATCCCGCAAGAAACATGAGTGGGATAACTGGGAAGCAAATGCACTGGCTGAGAGATGGGTTGTGCAACTCTTCCTTATGGAAGTACTTCTACAATGATTCACAAGGTCTCACCACAGCTGAGAGTTACAGAAGAGGTGAGATGGAGAAGTTCACTGCCACGAGGATGAAAGGGACGTAACATCCCTTTTCTGGACACAGACACCACCTTCCTAATGAGCTCAAGAAGCTCCAATGCTTTTCCAAAGCATTACTTCAAAGTGGGATACTGCTGTGAGTTTCATGCCTTTGTCAGTCCATATTCAGCATAGCCATCCCACTACCACAGGGATGGGGTTTACCATATCCCCATCAGTAAGACCAGCCCAAAGCCAGTCCCCCCAGGGACACCTTGGGGAAATGGTAGAGCAATTGTGGACACATCTAATGGCTTTTCCTGCCTTTATGCCAGGGAAGCAGAAAAGTATTTTCCAGGAAGACCCAGAGAACAAGCAGTTTTTAAGCAGGACCCTAGTAGCCAGGCCCATATCTCCATCACCTCTAGAAGAAGCCAGATATTACTGCTCCATTCTGCATGCTGAGGACACACCAGCCCCCAGCCTTGTTGCTGTGTGGTTCTCTCCTAACAGTTTCCCAGTCAAACCAGAGCAAATTCCTTGTGTTCTGAGCACTGAGGGAAAGCCCTCACACCCCGCTTGCATCCATGGCTCTGGAGTCAGCACAGTGACATTATTTCCTCAACACATTTGTTCAGCTTCACATGTGGAACAAATTAGTGGCCACATCCACCACACACATGCTCTTTGCTCCTCTGGGTGTTCTCCACGAGCTCCTGATGGTTAGCAGCGGCTGGATGTAACTATTGTTCCCTCCGCTGTTATGCTACAAAACCTGAGCTACCCTTCAAATAAAGACAAGCAGGGATGTGCATTTCTATGTCCTTTTGTTGGCGTTAATGGGGATTTTCTCCCCAGGCTTCCTTTGATCTGAGTTGGGATCCAATTCCTCCAGCCGCAGCACACTGGTCCTGCAGTTTCTTTTTAGACAGTGACAAAGACTCAAACCTCAAACCCTGCATCAGTGCAGCACCCATCCCCTGAACAAAGGATGAGCTCTGCTATGGGTCACGTCAACATACCCACCAGAGCAAGGGGGAGAAAGCTGTCATGGTGAGGAGGCAAAGCTCCAAACCCATGGTCCTGCCCCTGCCTAAGGCCAGTTTATCCCTGGGTGTCACTTGGCATTTTGTATTAGCACAGAGGAGAAATAATGATCAACATACAAAGGCAGGACTGAGGGAGAGCAACTAATGCAGCTTCCTGCACAAGTTAATCAAAGCCATAACTCCTGTTTTGCATCCACAACAACTTTTCTTACTTCTCCCTTTTTGGCTGGGATTTAAGTTTTTGCCTTTACTATGCTTCAATTTCTTCTCATTTACCAGACCCTTGTACTAGCTTTTCCTCAGCTTTGGCTTCTCCCTTTGCTTCCCTATGTTTCCATTTTTTGCCCCTTTTTATCCTTTGGAGTTTGTCATCTTTCCCATCTCTGCGGATGCACTTTTCCTCCTCGCCACAAGCTCTTTGAAGTGTCTTGTTCTTTCCCTGAAGCAGGAGAAATCTCACCCAGATTCCACACATTTCCATCTCTAGACAGAGCAAACTTGGGTAACACACTCCCACATCTATTTAAACCTCAGGGCTGGAGTAGTGCTGATGGCCATGCACAGCCCTGGGGGCTCCCAGATGCTTCAAGCCTTGACTGAGACAACCCTCCTTCTAGCCCCCAAAAATCAGAAGATGCATTTGAAGGTCTCAGCTTCCTGCAGAGAAGTAAACCCATTCTTGGTGGTATTAAAGAGCACAGAGCATCAAGGACAAACGCTCTCCAGGTATGACTATACCTTGGACAGAAAGGTCTGGCTCTCCTACTCCACAGGACACAGTTTTGGCCACACAGCTCAATTCAATCTCTAGCTGGAGGCTACTGGAAACAAATGGGCAATAAGTGGTTTTTGCAAGAGCAGCCTAAAGCATCTGACAGACATTATCTTTCAGCCCAAATCTTAAGCTGCCATTATCTTTGTCAATCACGTTTCTCCCGATGACCGGCAGAGCCTGAGCAAAGTTGCTGATCCTGCAGGTAAAATCAAAGCCCAGAAAAATTCCTCTGCCAGAGGAAAGCTTTTGTGAGATGAAGATTTCCCCCAGCATATCACCGTTTTCAAGCACTAGTCCAAGCAGCTCTCCATTTCAAAGGCTGCTGTGCTGACAGCTGACACAGCTTATGGAATCCCACTGGCTCCCAGGGTCTGTGGCACAGCTACAATCAGGATTTCCATCTCATAGAGTCCCCCCCTCCAGTTTTATAAGGAATTTAAAGCCTCTGCAAAGTTAACAACTGCACACTAATGACAAGTGGCAAAACTGGTTCCTGGTTTATCTCAAAGGCTTCTGGACTCAGTGCAAGTCACTGAAAGCATCACTGGAGCTTTGCGCACCAGCATGTGCAGGCACAGTTTTAGACACAGACCCAAACTATGCTATTACAGACACTGATTTTCTTTCTAAACCTACTTCTTGCTTCCTGCACTGGATATCTCAGCACAGAAGAGGGTAGATACTCGGTTGTCCCACTAAAAAAAGTCCATGCATCAACTCCGCTGCACATTCTCCAGTCACACACAGCCTCAGCTTTGCTGTTATCCCCCCATGGGAAATACAAGCTGATGTTTAGAGGCATCAAGCAGCTGGTGCCTTCTGATCCCCTGCAGAGCCTAGTTTTTGGGTAATCCCAGTCTATCCCACTAACATCCAAGCTTCTTCCAGGGCCCACAGGACAACTGATGGAATCAGCAGCCATTCCCCTTCCTCCTCTCCCGGCAGAGGTCTCAATCAAATCATGCACACTAGGGGACAGCCCCTGCTTAAATAACTTTCAAAACTCTTAAATAAGTTATTACAACTTGCACAGGGATGTGGCCTGAAAATTGGACGTTTGGCTTTATGACAGGAAGAGGGAAGACCAAACTGACATACGTTTTTTAATGCTTGATAGGATCAGATTTGGGAGTGGTTTCTCAGGCATGTGCACGGCACGTGGCCTCTCGGGTATGTACGTTCTTCTCATGGCTGAATCCTTTATTGAGGTTTGCAGTTTGGACTGTGCAGCCTTTGAAGCTGCCAGCTGAGGCTGCTCAGCAGGAGGATGTGCTCAGGACCCAGAACCTGGAGGAGCTTAACCCGCTTTGTCAGAGAAACCCACATCACACACATCCCAAATGCCACTTCCATCATCTCATAATCCTCCAGTGCAGGATGCCACAGCTATTAACACAGGGATAGTCCCACTCACGCGGGAGGTTTATCTCCAGCTACTTTGTGTCTTTATCCAAGCCTCACCATAGGGAGATTTTCCTCAAGTTCCTTTCCAAAGGGTTTTTTGAACACTGACCACAACTGAAACAACAGGGCAATAACTGCCCAGAATTTATTCTAGCTGTTTCAAGTATTCTGGCTGCCATTTAAGACTCAAGCTAAAAATAGGAAAACCCCCAGAAATCTGTATTTCTAATAAATAATTCCACTCTGGAATTCTCTCCTCTGATTTAGTCTTTCTGAATTAGCACCCAGGAAGAGATACCTTCTACATCAAGCTGCAGCTTGGTTGTTTGCATTCATGTGACCACAGATGCCAGCCTTCACCCCACTATCTTTATTTTCATGAGGAATCATAACCTCTCCCAGAAAACAGCGTTCATAGCTGCCATGAGCATAAGGAGAGAATGCTGCTGGGCTTTCAGTCCCAGACCCATTGCAAGTAGAGGTGGTTGCCGCCTTCCAATCCTTTCTGTCAAAAGGTAACATTGCTTTTTGAAATCACAGACTTTCTGTACAAATAAACCTTGCTTTAAACACTGCTGAAATGTTATGTAAGCAGTTATCCAAAGAGAAACAACATGTTTTTGCTGCTGATTGTATCTGAGCTGCTCATAAACATGAGCAAGTTCCTAAGAACTGCAGATATCTGCAGCTTTAAATAGTCTGCATTTTTCCTGTCAAGCCCACCAGCCTCAGTGAAGTTACTCCAGGGACGACTTTTGTCCAAGAGCAAACATTTTGGAAGGAATGTTTCACAGCAAGGCTTGGGTAAGGCTTTTGGGACACCACCAAGAGTAGGATTATCAAAGGAGAAATCAGTATTGGTTTAGCAGAGGTCTGTTTGGGCTGTCCTCATGTACAGACCAGCACTGATGTGCTGGTCACTTGGCTGCGTGGAAGTTCAGAGGGTTTCCAGCAGTGCTGTGGACACGCCCTGATCCCAGTGCTGCTGGCTGTCATTCCAGCCTTGAGTGGGACATGGTTACCTTCTCCTTACAGAATTCACCCAGCCATTGCCTGGTTTGTGGTTCAGCTCTGGCTGAGCCTTCAACCCAGCTCTCAAACACCTCCAGCTTCACCTTAGGCCAGCCCATGTCCCCAGGACAGCATCTGTCCCCTCTCCACCACAGTCTGCACAGCTGCAACTTCCCTCAAGCTTTGTGAAATGTTTCTCTTCCAACATCTGGATGTGCTGATTATGTGTATGATATAGTGATGCACATTACATCTTCACACCCTTCTGCTTCTCATGATGGGTGAGCCTGACCCATCTTTTGCCTTTCCGCTAACCCACTAAAGCCTGCACTAGAAATTACGGATACTTTTTCCTTAAAGAGGAGGATTTTTCAGTAGAAACAGCAAAACTTTCCCCTGTGTCAGATGTTGAAAGGAAATCATACCAACCAGCACAGAAGGTCAAACCCGCAGCTAGGCATGGGCCAGATAAGCAGCCTCTCAAGCAGGGCTTTAGAAGCCCTTAAGAAACAGCAAGGCTCTCTAGGTTCCAAGCTGTCCATATTTACCTAGTGAGCTAAACCACCATATTCTGTTTGTAAAGAAAAAGGGCAACAGGATTTCAAGTCCAGCACTGCCACAGCTACAGGGCTGTGATCCCACCTCTCCTTTGCACACCCAAGTGCCCCAGCACTCCATCAAGCGGCCGAGCTGATTGGCATTAGCACTTCTCACCAATCTGAATCAATCTGGCATCCCATTATCCTTTTATTTTTCATCCCATTTATTTTATCTCTCAGTCTGCAACACAGTATCTTCAGGCACTTGTGCTATTCAAGGGTTAAAATACTTGCTGCTCACACACCTGATGAGGTTAAAACAGAGGCTTTGGTGCTGATTAATCATTAGCAGTAGTTTCCTCCACATTCCCTACAGAATAGTTCCTAAAAAAGGTCACAGTAGGAGCCTTGTGTGGCATTTTAAATACTTAAAATAGTACATCATTACCAGCGCAAAAAACACTTGCTTTTGGGCTAATTTAAAATGGCTTAACCTCTATGCAGGCCATATAAGGTGAGGCAAAGTTTGGGCAAGATAATGCACTTTGCAGAAAGCAACATACAAAAACCTGAGTAGTGCTGCAGAAGATACACTGAGTTGCAAAACCTCCTCATCAAATGCAATAGAGCAGGGGAAAGAAAAGCCAGCCTTCGCTTTACGGAGCAGAAGGGTGCACAGGAAAGGGAACAGGCAGATTTTTTTGCCCCTTCCAGGCCACCCCTCACTCTACCCTGGCAGGGGCTGCAGCACCAGGGGCCCAGTGCTGGTGGCATTTACTAAAGGCAGCAGCTCTGTTCTCTCCATGCCGTTTCAGAACTAATCTTGGGGAAAACAGGCACAACTTGTCCAGTGACATTTTTCTGTTGGGCACCTCTCCTGTAAATCCCAGCACAAATCTCTGGCTGGGCCAGGGGAGAGTGCCCAGGGTGCCACAGAGCCTGCGACCCTGCTTAGACCCATTTGCATTCCCTTCCCTGCCTTGTCCCGGCTCTAATGCCCAAGTTGCATTGGGAGAGCAAGGACACCAGCACCTCGGACACCTCTATAGCCATAGCAGTGCAGTACAGCCTGGGTGTTGCAGGTGGGTACATGGGACAGGGATGCAGATGCTCTGGGCTTCTGCGTGGGCTGCATTCAAAGGCCTTCAGCAATGGCGCCATGGGGGTTTCCTCTGCCACATGCTCAGATGCAACAGACATCTGGCAGGATTACTGCTGAACAGGCCATTAAAAGACATGTGGGGACTGATGAACCATTCCCTTCAAGAGCCACACACAACAAACCACTCTAACACCTGGTGCAAGGGACACCAGCGCTATTGCTCCTGCAGCAAATCCTGACAGCCAGAGCTTTGCCTCACCTTCCCCATAACACCCCACATGTGGGACCCTTTAGGGCATGATGACCAGTGAAGTCACCGCAACATATCTGCAAACAGCACCAAAAATAACAGTGCTTGTATGTATTGATGGGAAGGTGTTGAAAACTCTCAGCCCACCAGCTTTGGGCCAGAAGACGAGGCTCACTGGCATCTTCTCTCCCATATTTGCATCTCTAGCTGGATGCTCTCCAGCCTTACACCCAGCATAGGGATGTATATACCGGAGACACAAACTTTGTAAACTTGAATATAACTCAATGTTTCTGGAGTTAAAGTTGGGGTGAGCAAGGTCACAAGGACACACAGGCTCTGACACCAACACACAACATAAGGCACTTGTCTTCCCAATGTCACAGAGTCCACACCAGGGCAGAGTTGTAATAGTTACCTGTCCCTACGGGCACAGGGAAAATGAGTTAACTGATCTTATGAAATTCACTAATCAATGTTTATAAAGATTCAGAGATCAGAGTCCCTCTACAATTATTTTATAGCACACCCAAGTCTTTATCAAGAGACCTGTTTGTAACCTCAGAGACTAGAGCAATGTTTTGGTTTAATCCAGCCCTTCCCCAGCCCAATTTGGCAGAAGCCAGGCTGGTGCAGTGCAGAACATGACTTGTCCAAGCCCTTGAAGGACAAGTTGAGGTTTCAGAACCCAACCTAACCAGGAAGATAAAGCTGATGTTACAATGCAAGAGATACTCTGCATGAAGAGCACTGGGACCATGTAACAGTACTGATACCATCTAAAACCACCAAACTCTTGCACAGTCCTTTTATTCCCAGCCAAGACAAGCCTGGCATGAACAGGAAACAATTTCACTGCAGTGTCTGCAATGGCACCCCTGGAAGACCCAAAGAATGCTGATCCCAGCCATGCTGGAAGCTTGCAACACGTGCCCAGCAGCAGCAGAGACTGGAGCAACTCAGCACCAAAGTCTTACAGCAGGAACAAAGAACAACCTTGTTTGGAATCTGCTCAAACTGCTGCTAAGCCAGGGAGGGCAGTGAACAGATAAAATCATGCATGTGCTATCATCCTGGTCTGCATTGTGGGGCCATGAGGGCTGGACACCCTGGAAACCATCAGTCCATGAGCAGGACACAGCTGGGATCACACATGACACCACACAGCAAGGCTACTTTTGGGAGAAGGTGGTTTCTCAGGTTAAACTCTTAATACCCAATTAGTTTTTTTGCACATTGCTCCAAATGCCTCTCCCTCTGCCTTTGGAAATACGGTGGCATCAGATTTTCCAGCAGGAAAACTCTTCTTTGTAGTAAGCATTTTATTTCAGCAACGTGCTAAAGAAGTGCAAAGGGTCACGGGAGTGCTGAGATGACATCAGCCTCTTTACTATTAATCCTGTGTTGAATATTATCCAGGAGAGAGTAATTCTTAATGGGGCCCTGGTTTGTCTTGTTTAAACTTGCACATACCTGAGCTACTTTTAGGCCTAAACCCACAGAAAAGAAAATAATGCAGCTTGGCTTTAGTGCAAGCAAGAGAAGTGCTAATTCCACCTTCTTTTATCTCCAGGTTTACTCAGTAGTACAGAGCAAATACACAAAAATGGAGATAGTTACATTAAGGCACACATAATACTACTACACCATTCTTAATGCCAATTAACTCTGGGGCCTTTCAACATTGCAATCACTCAGAGCATGCTTCAGATAATACAGCTGATAAGGTAAAAAGAAAGTGGTGTGATCAGCAGCTATAGGTAAGCCTGAGCTTCAGCAAGTAGAAAGAAAGCAGCACACAGCATCTTTGTTCTGCAGATCTCCACAGCTTTATTGATAACTAACCCAGCTCCAACATCCACATGCTACTATTAAATACGATGCTTTATACGTACAAGAAGCAAGCCCCAAGCAGTAGGAAAAAAATTCAGGAACTCAATTTCAGTGCTAAGGTTTCAGCTTATCCCAGGTTTACAAATAAAACCAAGTGTAAAGAACCAAGCAGCTGGGCCAGGCTTGCTAGTGAGATGTTAAGGACAGACTCAGGCATCCTGCCCCTGGCACAGCTCGGATCTAGCTAGGGTCTTACTCCATGTGAGAAGAAACTGCCAAAGGAGGTAAGTGTGTGAGCAAAGGACCAAAACCCAGCCCATGCAAAAGACACCTTTGCTGCCTATAGACATGGGTTTTCTCTGCAGGATGCAGGTTACAGAGGTTTCCAGCCCACTTATTAGTAATGTGGATACATAACTGATGGCGACCCAGAAAAGCCTACAGAAAGTGTAAAGCTATATTAGTATATCAAAAGACATTTTAAAAGAATAGTTTTATAACCATATGCCTGCTAGTAATGGCAAAGAGTCTCCCATGAAGTCCAGGTCTGGCACTGACGTCCAATTACACAACAGGCACCAAAAGAAGCCAATGCCAGCAGAGGAGACACTGGTCATCATGGTTCAGCTCACTCATGAGATGCCCAAAGCTGACAGAGAAACCTACACAGTCAAATGGGGAAACTCCATGGCTGATGAGCAAGCAAGAGGCTGCAGAAGCCTAAACTGCTCAACAGCTTAAGCAGCTTAACCTTTTAATTTTCATGCTCTAAATTAAGTCATCAGGTTTGGTTATTTCTGAGATGGAAGGTATGATCTTCCTCTCTAAATATACGTGTGGAAAGTTGCCAGGGGGAATGTGGGCCTCCAAAACCAACAGGCAATTCAACTTTCAGGAGAAGAGAAGCCCTTGGCAACCTCAGGAGCTGCTTGAAAGGTCTTTGTTCATGTCAGGGAGAGAAGACCTTGGTAGGCTTCACAGATCAGGAGAGCCTACGTTTCTGATGCAAACTGCAAAGCGACAGAGCCTTCAAAGCAGAGAAGACGTGTGTAAGCAGAGCAGCCCTGCAGTTCAAAGCAGCCACAGAACTCTTGATCCAACAGCCTCCTGTTAATAAGTGGGACAGTGCCCCGAGGAGCTGGCGATACTCCCTGTGCCTTTGGAGCCTCTCACACCTTGGACTGAATTAGCTCAGCTCATTTTAAACCTGTTTATGGCAAGACCACAACACTGCTCATTGTCATTAGCTACCCTAGGGTATGGGACCTGTCTGACAGCTCCAGACTGCGACAAAACCCAATGGGGCTCTGCTGGAGGAAGGCTCAGGCTCCTCACAAGGCTGGGATGCCTCAGGAGCCAGTGCAAAGACCAGGCTTTTCACTGGCATGGCACTGTCCACATCCAGTACCTATGATACAAGGGGCAAGGCATGATGTGGTTATTGTAGCAAGCCCTACAATGCAACCCCTAACTATTTCTTTCCCCCACTAATTTCTTTCAAATATTAGTTAACAGATGGTGCACTAACACCACTTGGGCACCAGTACCACCCAGGACATCAGAATGCTCCAGACTTCAATACACCAGAAGCAGACAAAGATAAAACCCTCAACAAGGAAGAAGGCTCACACATACAAGTGTGGCATCAGCCCACAGGACGGGAGATTCCTCCCAAAGCACACCAGCAGCTCTGTCAATCTCTTTTCAAGCTTGACACACATTTCAACTTCCAAAAGCATTGCTTTTGGAAGCTGAAATGCCTTTTTCCCTGAAAAATCAAGATTTCCAAATGTTAAATAGTTCTCAATTTTCCACTGGGAATCAAAAAGCATTTAGAAGAAAATAAAAATGGGAAAGACTACTCAAAAAGCATTTGATAGGGTGGGGGAAGTAACCTGCAGCACTTATGCCAGGCAGAGAACTGGTTCAATGTTCAAAACCAAGTTTAGGAGTTGCTAGATTTAAGAAAACACCTTGTTACAACTCATAAAGACAACTGATTAAACCACAGAATCTGACATTATGGAAAAATAAGTTATTTCTTGAGGGGGAGGGGAAGAAGTAGGGTTTTTTCAAACGCAAATGTAACCGGACTGATTTGTGCCAAAGAAATTTTGTTTATATATTTCTAAACTGCACTGTTTGTTCTTTGGCCCAGAGCAGGAAAACCCGGTTTCGGCTCAGAGCTCATGCTTACAGTGCAGTCACCAAGCCTCAGAAGGGAAGGTCTAGAGCCATGGGATGCCACCCGGCCAAGCACAATGCAAACTGAGGCTGTGTAACAAGAGCAGCCCAATGGCCTCAAAACAGTAAACCCGTGCTTGGATTAGTGCTTCAGACTGGTTTAGCAAGCACAATGACTTGGAATCAGTGTCTAGAAGTTTTCACTGGAGGCATAACAAAGTCAATCTAACTCATTTCAACAGGCTTTTCCCTGTTGCAAAGACAGGATCACCCAGGTTTTATAGGGGAAGGAGCCTATCAGGGGAAATGCAAGTTAAAAGAGCAATATCCGTGAATTTTAAAGTCATCTGCACTGCCTTTTATCTACATGCTGCTGAAAATATGAGCAGGATCATGGCAAATCAGGTCATTTCACACCATGGAGCCATAAAAGAACTCTCTGGGTCTTGCTGCTCTAGTTAAAGATGGCTTGGGCAGAGCAGTACTTGTAGGCAGACTACCCACCAGCCTCCCTGTGCTAATCAGAAACAGCTCTATCTGACTTGGAGACTAAAACCAGTCTCTGTTGCTGCTTTGCTGAATGAGCAGAATCCATTAGCAGGTTTCAAGTGAGTTTTTCCTCTTTTCTCTTGGGCTGGATCTAATTAGAAAAGGAACAGCACCACCAAGAAGGCTAAAATGAAACTGTCCCTTCAATTAGTGAAATGTCACTGGCAGGAAAGCCGGACCTCTGGGCTGCTGGTGTGCTGTCTGTGTCTTTGACTTGGCTCTCCAGGAGCACCGGCCACTCCCCTGCCTTCAAACCCTACTTGGTAGCTGGATGCTAATTAAATCAAATGAGGGTTTCAGCAGCAAAAATATTTCTGGAACACATATGAGCAGGGACAGGCTGACTGGTACTGTGGTCACCACCCTAAAGTCAGAGCTGCTCCTTATCCAAGGGATGGAGAAGGGAGACAGAGGCAAAACAAGACTGCTGGCCATGCCAGTGCTCCCCAGTGTCCTGAAGTTCCATCGAGCATGATGGAGGGAGAAGGGCCACCCTGGACCCCAACTAACCTTTTTTGCCTTACCCCAGTAAAGGAATCTACCAACCAGCCATTAAACCAAATCCTCATGCTAAAATGTGTTGAGATTTCACTCAAACTCACTACAATCATGACAAGAAGATTAACATATTTAATTAGTAGCTCCTATATTTAGCTGTTGCTGCCAACTCCTCAGTGCAATACCACAGACATAACTCCATTTCCAAGCACATATATGCTCATGAACATCAAAAGGCTTGGAGATGCCATTTGGGATCAGGAAACCAGGTATTCTGATGCAAATACATCCAGCCCTATTACCATCAAAAGCAAGGCTCAACCAGAAATACAGCTTCTTCAGACTGGGATCCCTTGTGACATCCAGTCTTTCCTGCTTCTAGCAGGATCTGGAATTGCCCTGAAAGAGCCTTTCTTAAGATAGCTCAGAAGACCTGTTTTTAGACTTCACCTCCTCTGCACACACACCTCTGAAGGTCACAGGACACGAGGTAGTGACAGTCTCATCACTGACCTCCCCTTCCCCAAGCAAGAATCACCTTCTGATGTCTCCTGCTCATGACAAGGATGTCATGGGAATCATACAGGTATCATTTTCCATTCCCTTGAAAAGAAGGGACTTGCCTGAAGTAGGATTAAGGCCCATAGCCCATTAATTCCCAGTTTACCAAACCAGGAAACGGCTGGCTCCAGGTTTCCCACTGCAAATCAGCAGCTCCCCCCATCCATGCTGCAAAATAAGTTTCTGCTCAATGCTTCAAACTGAGTGACTGTAATGAGGAACATGACCATTTTTCCATTTAATTCTCCCAAAAGACTGCAAGATTTACAAAAAGTGGATCCAAACAACGGTAAGAGAAGAGGCCATTCCTGTGCTCTGTTAATGGGGTGTTAAATTATCTCAATTACATGTGTTGCAATGTCACATATTTAGCTCTGTAACAAGCACTAAAATCTTGGCATTGCTTTTGGCCAAAGGCAATTGCTTATCAAATGCAGTGCCAAAGAAAAATGATAACTATTTCCTAATGCATTAGAGGAATTTTGCACTGGATGCAGAGCTTCATTAGCCAAAGACAAATGCATTGTGATGGCATGGTTTTAATCTATGTGGGGTCTATGCCGGCACCGCGAGAGCATGTTGTGGCAGGGAGGTCTGTGGAAAGAGGCTCCTGTTGAAAAGGAGATGAGCAGAGCACAGCCAGAGACATGTGCACCGATGCGTGTTAATTTACTCATGCTGCTGTTAAATATTATTTAGAAAGCTTGCCGTCTACATTCAGTGAGGGAACATCAGCAGCACTGAAAGGATGCGTAAGCATTCATTACACTATGTGAAGGATTTGTAGATTCATAGAATCATTTAGGTTGGAAAAGACCCTTAAGAACATAGAATCATGGAATAGTTTGGGTTGGAAGGGACCTTAAAGCTCATCCAGTCCTAACCCCCTGCCACGGGCAGGGATACCTTCCACCAGAGCAAGTTGCTCCAAGCCCTGACCAACCTGGCCAAGATAGAGTCCAACCATTAACCTAATACTACCAAGTCCACCGACACTACCAAGGTTCACCACTTCAGCAGGAAGACTGACTGCAGAAGCACCATTTGCACTAGTAAAAAGAGAAATAAAGATGATTTGCTACCCTGAACAACATCCAGATCTTTGCTGGATACACGACACAATTTGTGCTGTTAGGAGAGCCTGGAGGACTGCTGTGTCAGGACTGCTCTAAGTCACACAGGCACTGTCACATTTAGGTTACTGGCTTCTTCCAGCCTGGTTTGGAAATCCTGCAGCAACAGCTACAGCTTCCCCCAGCACTTGAGCATCTCCACACCCCAACCCTTCTGGAACCTGGAGGAGAAGAGCCTGCACTGAAGGGAAAAACAACATGGGGGAGGAAGAGAGTGAGCTGGGGGGTTGGAACTAGATGATCTTAAGGTCCTTTCCAACCCTAACTAGTCTATGATTCTATGAACTTTCTTTAACCCCAAGAAGAGTGCAACAGGATTTCTTATTTTCTTCCCTCTGGTTTGTCCATCCCTAATTAGTGTCTCAGAGAAAGCCATGCTGGTATTTCTTAACCCCGCTCACACAGGGAGGCTCAGCCAGCACTGCTTGGCGCTGCAGAGATTCACAGTTCATGCTTTGTCCTCCTAGCACTTCTACCAGGCCAGACCAGGGGCTAAGCCAGACAGAAAAGCACACTTTGGTCCAAAGAGTCCTAAAAAGGTGCCTGCAACAGCATCTTCCAGGAGCTGGAGTGCCCTGGCCTGAAACCAGCACTGGGAGTGTGCTAGATTGAGGCTTAATGACTTTGCCATCCAAAGGTTGACCCACAGATTATCACCTGCAGCTCCCCATGGGGACAATTCCCTGAGATTTTGTCCATTTAAGCTCAAGGGTGAGGAGCTCACCTTGGGAGGCTACATCCACCCCAGGCACAGCTGAGGTGGAGAAGGAAGGGTACATCCCACTCCCCCTCTCAGTACTGCAGGGCTAGCAGCTGGTCTCAAGGAATGCAAATTCTTCTGCCATCAACTACTAGAAAGCACGATTTCTGCTCAGAGAGGGTATTTATAGGTTCTTCCTGGGAATGCTGTGGCAGGGAACCACACAGACACAGTCCATAACATCTGGGGAAGGCTGAAGCAAGTTTAATTGCTGTCAGGTTTTGAGGACTACTTACTGGAAGAGTTTGTCAGGCTATTTTATTCACAACAATCAAAATGGTGAGAAATTCTGGACTTGCCGCTAAATATTCATAACTGAACTTGGATCTAAGACATACATCAACCAGGCCAGGGAACAAAATCAGTGCTAAATGATCTGTTAATCAAGAGACTCAAACAAAGAAGCAATGACTTACTAACAAGCCAAAATATGAGCTTGCTCACGCAGAAACCTTGCCATTCTCTTGGATCAAAGCACTTGAAAGGCATCTCATCAATTCACCAACCCCTCCCACTCACAGGCTACCTAGACCTGGCCAGTACATGCCTTTAAGGATGGCAGATGATTTCAGACCAGATGTTGTCAACCAACATAAGCTCATCTTCAGAGCGATGACACAACTTTACGACCTGTAGCATCTGGCTTGCTGGGACTTCCTACTGACCGGAAGGTTGTCAGAGGTGTCCTTAATAAATATCACACCCCCCAGAGCGTACCCACCACAACAGGACTCACAGATGACTTCTCCTGAAGAAGTGCACTCATTAACAGCTAGAGAAGGGGTCTCCATGGGAGGGATTTACTCCAAAGAAGACACATCCTTCCTGATAATGTGTTCCAGTTTCCTTTTCCCTATTAACATCTGGGGGATATTTATAGATAGCCAATTTAGCTCAGTGGTTCCACATATGGTTCTGCAGCAGTGCCTTTTTCAAGCCCTAGCACTCGCTGGGTGCAAAGAGTGCAGAGAAACCCTTTTTCTGGAAAGCAGTGAGAAATGATCCCCAGCACGCTATAAAGCTGAACAAGGAGTCACTAACATGTGAAGAAACAACAGGAAAAGGAATTTAATGTTGAATAAAGTGGTGCAACAGCTCTGGAAAAAAACAAGCGAAGATTATCCAGTTTGTATAAGATATTCCGAAACCCGGTGTCAGTCCATCATGGTTTGTATTAAACCCAGATGTATATCATCTTCTCATCAAAGAGAAGTGGCTGTAGTTGTTACAGTCGGCCAGCTGGTTTTAAGCTCCCCTTTTCCCCGTAGTGTAATATATCCCGTGCTCATTGGAGCTTACATCCCATGGAATATCTTTGCAATTTGTAACCAGCACACAATGCGGCTCAGCTGTAATTCCATAAATCACCCTGGAGCCTCCGTTTAATAATAAATCTTCTGATAGCTGTGGCCTGTAAGGGACCAAGTGAAGGGCTGAAAGGGGATTGGGGTTTTTTGCCTTTCAAAGAGAAAAAGAGGGATGCAAAGACATTTGGAAAAGCCACAAGGGGTCAGTGTCTTGGCAGAAATCCTCCTTCACCGCTGAGGAGCACAAGCACAGTCTCAGCCCCAGGATGTTTTTAATACTCCAAGACAAGGGTAGGACTTGTGGGGGCAGGGGGTTGATTTTGATGTTTCTCCCTCCCTTCTTTTAATGAAAAAGAGCAACTCAAGCAGCAATTCTGCTTTGCTGCCCTGTTTTTCTGCTTGCTTTGGCACAAGTGACCTCTCAGGAGTAGGCAGAGCCCTAAAGGGGGATGCTGACCTTGGACTCATGTTGCTCAACCAGGATGGATGTTGGGGCCATGCAGGGAGAGGCTCAGCACCACCAGCTTTCCCAGAACAACCTCCCAGTGCTCAGAATTATCTCCCATGGTGGGAGAACAATGCCACAAAGAGACAATGGGACCACAGCCCCTTGGGTTCACCCAGTCCCTCTACACTGGTGCAACTCCACGGTGAGCTCAGGGTTCTCCTTGGGTGCTTCCTGGTTTGGTGGCATCACCCCCACCATGCCTGGGGACATCAGACCAACCTGAGTGTGAGTCAGGATGGAACAACATGAAGCTGCACAGTAAAGTGGCAGTGGATCAGTAACAGCCCAAGTACACCCAAACCTGCACTGGCCACGGTGCAGTGAACTTGTGTACACACAGTGCCCTGCAGTATCTTACAGCTCTTTAAATAAATACCAGCTTCTAAGTCTTTCCCTCTCCTCTACCCACCAAAGGGGTCCATTACCAACAGCAGGTCTAGAGAAGGAGGGACCAGAACATTCCCCAGCTCATCTCAAAACAATAATCCCAGAGTGTTTTTAAAACACAGGAACATCTTGTTCAATATTGGGATAGAAGTTCTCATTCACAGCTATGTAAGAAGTTGGCTGATCTTTCAAGGTTCATCTGCCACCTTTCCCTATGCCAGCTTCCTGCCCACATGGAGGACTTCAGAACTGTTCTGAAGATGTTTTCCATCAAAGAGCACTGCTCCAAGAGGTGATGCCCAGAGGCCTCATGAGCCTTGACTTTGTTTCCCTCTCTCTGGTGCATTGTACTGGAAACAGATCAAACACAGAGAAGGGGTTTCTTATGGGGGCGTCTGGGTTGGTGAGGGAGGAATGATTGCCCAAGTCTTACTCAAGGAGCAGCTCTGACCTCCCACACCCCCTCTGCACACCACCACTTATCTTGAAGGCAACGTTTCACAACATCACATTAAACCATTACCTCAGAGCTTTCTTTTACATTTAATAAACCAAAGTTTAGGAATGTTGATATCAAAACCTTCTGGAAGTTTCATCTCAGCTTGCCTAGCTTCAGACTGAAAACAGAACCATCTCGGCCAGCTCCAAAATCATTGCATAGCCTCTTTCATCTTGCTTGATACCAGCTCATCCACATATTTGGGCGAGATGTTAACTAATGCAAGAGTTCAAGGGTATGGATAAGGTTTTTTGTAAAGGAAAAGAAATACTGGCATTCCTGTGTAACATTATCTAGGTGTTCCTGCTCCGGCAGGGGGATTGGACTAGATGATCTTTCGAGGTCCCTTCCAATCTCTAACATACTGTGATACTGTGTGTGATGTCAGTTCCTATCAGGGCATCACACACTTGAAGTCACCTCAGATGCTGAGAATCTTCCTGCCCAAGTTACTACACAGAACCCACTGGAGGGGGAGGATTAGCCCTTATGAAATACCACAAGCAATGACCAGAGGGTAATCCTGTGAGCATGCAGCAAAGACAACTCAGCTGGGACTTTCCTGATGGGAGACATTGAACAAAGAACAGCTTTACTGACCATCTACATGCAACTGCTCCTTGAAGAGCTGCAAGCAAAGCAACCAAAAAATCACATGAGCACAGAGAGAGAAGCATGAAGGATGTCTTAGGAAGGAAAGGCATCTAGCACCCAAGGTTAGAGCACTGAAGGCGTTCCCACACACTTAATTGTTTCACTAGAACTGAGGAAAAACATCTGTAGGGGGGAAAAAAGTTTTTAAAATGTCCTGTGCCAAGGGTTCAGCTCCCAAAGAGTGTTACTTCACAGGGAGCCTCCTCCAATCCACAGTGCAGGCAGGACTGAGGGAGGCCCAGGCTTGATGGGGCAGCTTGAAGAGCATCAGGACATGGGTCACCAAAGGGTTTCTGAAGTTTCACAGGCTTCAGGTTCCACATTTATCTATTTCTGATACTTCAAAGATTTTAACTGGCAGAGAGTGAAAGGAGCTTGAGACAAAACACCCACGGCAGTCAAAACAGGGGCTGTTTAAATCAAACTGCTCAGAACAAGTCACCTTTAGAGACCAAGTGTTACAGACTAGTTTTCACTGATACACCATTCATTTCCACCACCTTCACTATGAGATTTGGGACTGAAAAATCTACTTGAAAGAGGCTAAACCTCAACCGTGCACACATCAATCACAGTGTCTGCAGGGGTGGGGTAAACAGAAGCTCCTGAGGCACCTTGACTGCTGTTTCTCCAGGCAGGCACAGACAGGTCAACATCCAGGAGACTGGACAAGGACCACACATGAGCTGAATCAAACAGGAGGGTTCTGTAGAATTCAGATATTCAGCAGAAAACCTAAGAAATTTCTGCCAAACTCTAATGTGTTTTAACTTTTCTCTTGGTCTTCCAAGGCCAAAGAACAGCTCTGCCATAGGAAAACAACCCCCTTCCCTATGAACACTGCCCATATGTGGGCCTAAACGGTACACAAAGACATCTGCAAGATGAACGAGAGAAAGGCCACTGCAAGGTCCCAACAGCAGTGCCAAACACATCACAGAGCTTCTCCTACAGACCTAGCACCAAACCACCAGATCTAGGAACAAACACTCTCAGGAGTTAAGAAGCGCCAACGGGTTAATTATTGACTCACCAAAGCTATTTCTAAACCCGTGCTGTGACAGAGAACTGTAGAAGCTGTTACAGCATCAGCTCCCCTTGGACTGATGGTCCCACTCAATCCCCATCGTGCGATCTGGACCACGGGCTGGCTTACAAAGCCCTCAGAAGAAAGAGGAAAAAACATGCTGAATTCCCCAGCATTTGAATCACAGACATGTTTGCCAAGAACCGGCCTCCCCTGTTACAGTTTCATAATTCTTCAATCCTTTCAGCCTAACTCAGACACCGTTTGGGTAATAATTAACCGTTCCCAGCGCTCGGCGCCTGCTCAGTCAAGCTCTGCATGTTCAAGCTTGGCATGCGAGGCCTTCAAAGTTAACAGCACTGCAAGTTTATTTCTGTTAATTGTGCTATTTTGGAAGGAGAAGAGGAAGGAAAGCAATTTCCAGAACCTAGTGGAGGTTTTCTTCTCACCCTTCCCCCAGCATCCTTTGGGAGAAGGCACTTCCACACTCGTGGTGTCTCTTCCTCAGAAATGGGTTGTGGTTTCAATTCTGTGTCCCAAAAGTGAATGCAGTGGCTTGCCAAATATCCCTGCTGCCACGAGAGGAGGCACAGCACATGCTCCACACAAAGCCCTTCAGATGGTGGTGTTTAACAGCAGTCAGGGTTCCAGTCTGCTCCCCAGAGCAGTTCATACTGCCTGCCTGCAAAGTCTTGTGTCCCAGATGCCACCTACTGCATGGCACCACAATCTGACTCAGACCAGTCATGATGAAGAGCATCATCCAACTTAAAACACACAACCTGAGTTGGAAGATAAGAGAAGACATGGGTGTTGGATGCAAGAGACAACCAGGGATAAGGTGCAGAATCTTCTCCCTCCAAAACCCAAAACCAGGCTGCAAGGGATGCTCTGAGGACTCCTCCCTTTCTCTCCCATCACACATGCTCTCCCCTGTGACAACAGGCTAAGGGGCATGCTCTGGAGACAGAGCCAGGCTGCAAACTCCTGCTACTGCAACTGACACAGCTCCCATTATCCTAACACTGTGGTCAGACAGGCAGGACATCAAAAACATTCTGTGGCCATTTCATTTAGTTCCTGCCCCACCACAGGTCCCTGGTACAGAAGCACTGTGAACTGAGCAAGAGCCAGTATCTCCTGCATTACTATCACATACTACACAGCAGCAGCAACGGGCAACCCCATCCTGGCCATCCTAGGAAGCAGGAAACAGGTCAGAGATGCTTTCAATTTATTAACAACAACAAATAAGTCAGTAAAGACATTTCTGGGAGTCTTTTATATGGAGGGAACAATTCCATTCGGGCTCTCCCCTGTGTCACAGGTCAATGTGCACTGCCTACAGGAACTGTGGAGGACCCAGACAGTCCCATCACATATGCCATAGGGCCATCAGCTTGTTACCCAACCTAAACTGGCAGCTGGAGGGTGGTGAGGTTGCCTGTGCCCAAAGGGCTGTCACACACCAGGGAGCTGGGAAGCACCAACATACAGATGAGGAACCTCAGAGCAAACACTTGGCAGCGGTTGTAAAGCAACAAGGAAACCGAGGATCCTTTACTGGGACCCCAGGATGACAGCAGGATGGAAACATGCCACCGGTCCATGGGTCTTGTGGTAGCAGATCCCAAATCTGGCATCCCCAAGACCAATTCCCACTGCCAGTGCTAACCCCCTCCTACAGATGTGATCATGCTAAACATAATCCCATAAACACCATCCAGATGTGATTTGGGAGGCTAAATAATAGTTCTTGGTCTTCTGACAATAATGCCCAGAAGGATCTGGAAAACTGACAAAAAAGCTTTGAAGTTTTTATGCAATGTGCTTAGGACTTCTACAGTGACAGCTCCATCATCCCTGTCCCCTCAGCCAAGGCGGTGAGCACCCTTCCCACTCCCAGAGTTGCTGTTGTGACAGGAAACACCAGCCTAAGATCTGTAGAGGGTCTTGTGCTGCATGTTCAGGAATCAGGAAGCTTGGATGCTGCTCTGCTGTGGATCTCCATCTCGGTGGTGTAAAAAAAAAAAAAAAAAAAAAAAAAAAAAATCATACTGATGTTACCAAAGGAATTCTGGGCTTTGGACATTTACTGTTTCCTGGTCCAGGTTGAAAATATTGTGGGAAAAATTATACCCAGCATAAAATTGGTAGCTCTAATCCCAGCCTGCCAGCAAGCAAAAAGCAAGAAGCAGGAAAAACAGTGGAATAATGCTTCTGAGAAGGGGAGAGTAGCCAGTGGGGCTTATTCTTTAACCAAGTTTCCTAAGGAAACGTGGGAGCGAGCCACCCTGTCTGTCCAGTCCTGCCATTTCCGAGCCATTTATTTCGTTTTTAACAAAAGCTGCGTGAGGATGAGCAATTGCAAAAGACATTCCATGGGGTCTGGCATGCTGTCTCCACACCCCTTTTGTCCCTGTGCGGGAAGAGGCTGCAGCAGAAACAAGATGGTTATGAAATAAGGAGCTACAAGAGATGTCCCAGCCTTAAAACCTATGAGCAGAGTCTGCATCTTCTCAGACAAGCAGGAAAATCCAATCCTATAGCGTCTGGAGCTTCTCAAGCCCCCTCCTCTTCAAGAAATGCCTTTATTACCCCCAGAGCTTTGCCTCGCTACCAGCATCCACAACAAGGATGCCCACCAACAGCCCCAAACACACCAGGTCCCATCTTGCTTCTCAGCAGTTTTTTTCTATCTCTATCCCCCAATCCCATGTTCTCCCAAGCCAGGGCTGGAGGGCAGCTGCAAGACTCACATTTCCCCAAGAAATTCCGGGAAAGGCTCTCCTTTTAATAAGAAGGGTTTTTTTTTCCTGCCGACTTCCATAGCCAAGCTAATAAAAATGGAAAGCAATAAGAAATTCCACAGAAGGGAGATGTGGGGGAGGAGGAAAGGGAAGATACTGCTCATTTGAACCTATCCTAAATAGGAGGAGATAATTAGCCACATATATCCCAGGAAGAATAGCAACAGTCTATGCAATTACTGGGAATGCACACTTTAAGAGCATTGGCCAAAAATGCCTGCTTTTATTAAAAAGGAATGGTTTCACAAAGGCCCAACTGTAAGAAAGGTTGTAATTTGCCCAAATAAAACTTAATTTGATCCATGAAATAGCTGTGGTTTATTGTGTAATATATGTGCTATGTGTTTTAATTTAATAGAATCCAATATAATTGTAAGCCAGTCGAGTTTCTAAGCAATTCTGGGTTGTTCCCACAGTGTCTATAGTACAGATGCTACTTTGTGCATCGCACCAGCACATACATAAATCAGGGATAGAGAAAGGATTATCCACAAAGCAGCAAGCAATGCTCCGTCACACACCAAACAGAAAATAAGACCTCTGAGGAAAGCACAAGTTATTTACAGGAAATAACTCTGCATGCTCCACAGTTAACCACTGCATCCCACTCCTGCACCCAGTCTTGGGTGCTGGGACAGTGGCCACAGTGACCAGCCCTAGGATGTCACCCAGCACCAAGCGATGCTGTGGACCCCACTGCAATGCCATGCTACCCCAGCACTCCTCTCTTCAGCCAGATTGAGCAGCCCATTCCACCTCCAGTGAGGGGAAAAGAAGTTTGCTTTCCAAGGAAGCTGTGATCCATGCTGGCCAACTACTGTCAGACCAGATTCATGTTCACCCATGAGGCAGCTTCTGCTCCCAGACAGCTTGGACAAGGGACAGGAGGGATACAGTGGAGTGGAGGCATCAGTATCTTGCTCCCCAGCACAGCTCCACAGCCAGTTTCTTGGAAAACTGAGGTTAAAACCAGCCCCACTCAACAAATGCAACAGCTCAAATCCCAAAGCAGCACACAGCCCCATCCTGAAGTTGGCGTGCTCCACAAGGCCATTTACCCAGGATGAAACATTTGATTTCTGTCCTGGCATTTGTCAAAACAAACCAACCACCTTCTGGCTCCTGACACTCATTTCATGTCCCTCAAAGGCACAGGAGAGCAGCAGCTCTGGTCACGTGCTGCTTCATCCTGATCCAGGACCATGCTACATCCCAGAGGAGGCAGAAACCCTAAGCCTACAGGACCCACTGGAGTTTTGCGAAGTGCAGGTACCTGTATGAGCACTTCAGCAACTCTGCTGCTCTGTTAAAAACACTAATCCACAACCCAAAGAGCTGGAGATGTTCCATGACTTATAAAGACCATAAAGTCAGGCAGCATCACACCCCAAGACAAACCTCCAGCTCATTCCTCTGCACCAACAGAGATTTTTCTCTTTTTCCTTGCTAGCGCATGCATAGGCAACACAACATTCAGATTTTAACTACACACTGAACAAGTCCCCCACATACCTACTGCAGAGAAAACCCTGATAAGCGCTGTTGGACTGACAGACCCTGTAGAACTGTGGCAAAACCTGTGCCACAAAGGGGTCTTAGCCTCTCTTTCTAAGAGGGGAACATGGTTCCTTTTAGCATTCATTTCTGTTCTGGCTTGTAAAAGGTATTTCTCAGTCATAGTAGCAATGAATGTCAGGGACAGGGATGATGAACATCTCACAAGATAAGCAGCAGCCCCTGGGACCTACCAGCAACAACTAGCTGCTTCTCATCAGCCTACTGGTCAGGTTTAAAATACAACACTCAAATTAAGAGGATCTCATCAAACAAACACACTCCACAAATCAAAGCCCACACTCAGGTCCTACACTAGAATTACCAGTTCAGGACTTCCACCTGAGCAGAACTCAGGTGTATTTGGCATAGGGAAGTCAGAATCAGACTACGCATTGATTTTATGAAGACTTGAACTCCCTGGCTTCACCCATAACACCAAGAGAACCAGCTGATGCCTCTGCCAGTGCATTTTTGCTGCCTGCCTAACATCTCAGAACACCTGTGTTCCACCACCTCCCCAGATGAGCCATAAAGCAGCCGGGGTGAGTCAGACCATTCAACTCTTCTACAGGATCAAGATCTTACTCCTCCTTAACAAGGAGGCCTGAGGGCTGTGGTCTGGGGCAGCTCCACCTGAGCAGGAGTCACTGCCTTGGGGGGGGCGTGGGTGAGACTCACCAGCTTAAGATCAGCCAAGGCACCACCATACAACCAAGCCCCGACCTCCCTATGCAAGTAACTGACAAATGCAAGCAAACTCCAAGGCCAGAGCACTGCTGAAGCCCTTCAGCACAGGTGGAAAGTGATGTTTCCTGAGGGATTTGCTGTCCCTGTCTCCTCTGCCAATGCAGGGCTCCTACCATGCTGCTCCCAGCTCCTTTACCTCAGCGCTCGACCCTCTGTGGCAGCGCAGTGGGTGTACAAGGAAAACAAGCTCTTCCTGCTGCACTGCCCAAGAACTCCCTCCAAAAAAGAACTCGGTGATAATGTAGCCACACTGGTGATCCAACAACCTGCCCTGAACAAAGCTAAACCAGCTCAAAAGCAATCACTCAAAACCTTACAGCACCTCAGCACTGGGGCACCCAGAACAGCATCATGAGCTCAGACTGAGGACAGGCCAAACGGAAACACACCAACACCATCCTGCTTTCATTTCTAACCTTAAAATGGTTCAACCCCATATAGAGTAGAATGAAAACAGACAACATGCCACTTACCTTGAGTGCTGGAAAGCCAGGAATATTCCAGAAAAGAGAAGAAACCGCTCACAGAAGATCCCAGGCGCTGAGGGCGGCGGCCATCTTGTTTCCCTCTGAGGTGAGCAAAGAGCGGCAGCTGTGCTGTGGGCACAGGTGAGGCTCATGAGGCCATCAGCAAATGGCGACCGCCTGGGCAGGGACATGGGTGCCCCTCCCTATGCACCCACCCTCCACCCATAGCGAGACTCGGGGCCCCCAGCGTCAAACCCGGTGTGTGGGGATCCCACGGGGAGGGCCTGAGCTGAGCCTTGTGAGGGTCCGGTGTGGAGTTCAATAGCCCTAAAGCTTCTTTAGAGGGTCCGAAGTTTGGGTGGTTACAGTGAAGTATTAAAGGGAAACAGAATGGAAAAGAAGATGTCTTATTTCATTGCCTCACCACAAAATCCCTCTTTTATTCCCTTTAAAGCCTTTGCTGTCAACTGAAATAAACCCAGATTTATTCCTGGGGAAGGGCATGAGTAATAAAGAAGAAAAATTAAGTACAATCACTAGACTGCACGAGGGAAACCATAAAGTTACCTCTGAATTTCAGCCCACAGAAGGGCTTTTGCTGATGCTAACCTGGAATGGAACTGAATTCAAATGCAAAGTCAAGTTAGGGAAGGTCAATGGCATGTGAACAACAGCTTCTGGGGGTGACAGAGGGGAATAACAATGGCCATCCTTGGTGCTGATTTGGTTTGGGCTTTGGAAGAAGCCCATAGAGTGGAAAAAGATGGCACTGCTGCATGTGTGTGTGCATGTAAGGACAGGGAGGAAGGCAGCAGCCAGCTCGGCATGTGAATGGAAAACCTTCTGGGTGACGATGGGAAACGCTGGGAAGGAGAAAAGGGAACAGGAGAAGCAACCTGGCTTGTGTCTGGTTCTTCCCCGTTAAAATGATCATGGTGTTAACAAAAACCTCCTTCAAAAAGGCCAAACCATACAAAAAGGCCCCTTGAGCAACTGCATGCGAGTGCCACAGCTGAGTGGTGCAGGTGCTACGGCAGGACACACCAAAACCAAGCCAAAGGGGATAACAAACCCCTGCAAAGCTCTTGAAAGATGGCTTTAAATGATACTGACATGTTTTGACGCTGTTCCCTGACAACAATGGCTGTAACACAAACAAGGAAGAATGATGTCAAGTATTAATACCGATGCTGCATGAATTCAGCCAACGTGGTCCCAATTAAACATCAAGTACGGCTGTCATTGGAAAAATGACACTGTGACATTCCCTGCTCCCAGCGCCCATCCCAGGTCTGCCCGTTTCCCTGGTGGGATGCAGTTCCCTTCCATAAGGGGATATGGTTCCCACTTTCCCTGTCGCGGCTGGTGTAGTAACACGCAAGTCCAGCTGCAAAAGGCATGACCCAGACATGTATCAGGAGGGCTTTTTCATAGTAAGTTTATGTCCTGCTTTACCCTGAGTTTTGAGCCAGGGAGGAAGTCTCTTTGCATGTTTTCCTCTGCAAAAACATCCCCTGTTAACACTGGAAGCTGAGGAGCTTCTGCAGTCACCAGGCTCCAGAGGCAGGGACTGCAGGAAAATCAATGCACAGGGACTTCCTATCCAGTTCTAAGTGTTGGCAACACTAGTCACTGGCAATAAATAACTCTACTAACCAAGTGAGGCCAGACAATGTCCAACCTGCCCATGGGTAGCTACAGTGCTGACAGCAGATGCTCATGCAGAAGTCAGCAAAGTGCCTGATTTTATCCAGGCTTTCCAGAGAGAGTAAATCAGCCCAGACAAGCTTGTTTGACCAGGACTTCTTCTGGCTTCAACTGCTCCTCAGAGCAAGTATGTTCTTCCCAAACACTTCTCTATCAGTTTATTGCCTGGAGGACAGACCAGGAGATCTACAGGACAAACCTGCACACACTCATCTGGCTCTGCCTTATTTCAAGTTACTGGAGAGGTTCCCAAAATTCAGGCCGCTCTATGGTGTCTCCAACTGAGGATCCACCCAACCATGAGTTGTCCAAACCCACCACTTGTTTCTCAGCCATCAAACACGTCTGGGCCATTCCAGACTCACAGACAACCCCTGTGCAAGGCTTATACAACAAACTGGCCCTACTGGGCAGCCTTTGGTCTATTCTGCTCTGCCCACCAGGGCTGATAACCACTGATTTGCAGCGATAACCATTAATGTGAACAAACACAAACATGCACGCTTATCTTCGTGATGTTCCCATCATGTTTTGTGTTATCAGAGAGATCACAGAGCCCTGAGCAAGAACAGCTACAGGGGATTTTCCTCTCACCACCTCCATTTGCTCCCTGGCTCTCAAACTGTCCTCATTTACCCTCCTCTTGGACACAACTACAGCCTTCCAGCAACCCATGTATTGTTTTCTAAGGGTGCTGGCTGAGATGGAAGACAGTGGTTGCCCCTCTGGAACCTCCCATTGACTGCAGAGTGCCTGAGCAGACACTGCTGCAGGCTTCAACTGAGGATGGATTGGGGGGGGGGCACAAAAAAAGACAATTAACCCCCCCCCATAATGCGAATACTTTATTATCAATGAGTGACTGGTATTAGCTTTTTGCCTGGGTATTAATATTAGTATTTCAAAAAACCATACATCAAAATTAGGGCTTTCTCCTATTTTTGCTGTATAATTTTTCTCCTTTTTTTTCTTTTTTTTCTTAAAAAAAAAAAAAAAATCTGTATTGAAAGAATTATATAAGCCAAAGTGCATTTTCTGTTTTTTGTCCATATACACATTGCACCATACATAAATAATTACATTGTAAAAATGACTCCATAATTACAAGTATAATATATATTTTCATATAATATATAAAACTTTATATTAAATCTAGGTAGATGATATTTGGGATAGTCTGTGTCTTTTTTTTTTTCTCTCTAGTTTCCTTTCGTCAAAGGCTGACTGTTATCGATTGTTACTGAGTAAAATCTCCAGCCAACACGGACACGACGTGATGAACTGTCTGGAGTAACACGGCCCCCAGCCTTTGGCGAAGCTGATCCTCACGCTGTTGGGGTCGTAGGGCCCGTCCGTGTAATCCAGATCAGCCGTGTGCTGCAAGAGGCAGGACTTCTCGTAGTCAAACACCTTGATGGAGTAACCCGGCATCACCTTGCGCACAATCAAAGTCCTACAGTTGGGGATGTCCAGTGTCGGGGAGTTGACGAAGATGGGGTGCTCGCTGCGGTTGTAAGCCCACACACCGTCCGGTTCTTTGCTGAGTAAAATCCCGTAGCCGATTTTACTTCGAGTCCTTCTCACAGTCTCGCTCCTGTTTTCCAGGTTTAGCTGTCCGAGGCAGAAGCCGTTTCCTTGAGGTAGGTCATAAAATATACTGACAGATTGTTCGTACACTGTGTAGAGGCGGCCGACGCGCGTCCGGTGCTCCCAATAGGCCACGTTGCACCAATGGCTCCTCTTCACGGCATCGGGCGACGTACTGGCATCTGTGGGGGAAAGGAGAGGAACAGTCAGGGCTTGCTGTGGCCTCCTGGGAGAAAACAAGTAAGGAGGGGAAGCAAACGGCTCTTCCCACCCGTCAGCTTTGCTCTCATGGGAACTAAACCTGCGTTCAACACAAAGCCCATCTTCAACCCAAAGCTTGTCTTCAATTACACTAAATGCCACCAAGAAACAAAGCTCAAGCCAAGGCTGGTGACCCAATGGGCCAGCTCCCAAAGAGCTAAACCCATCTTTCTCTAACTTAATGCTCAATCCCATGTCCAGCAGCTTGGACCCTGTGTGCTCAAGATATGCAAATTCCTACCACCAAGAGCTGGCATGGATGCTGTACCACTGCAACTCAGCCACCCTTGAGCTTAGCGGGTTCCCAAGCTCCTCCAGCATTGCTGTGGTGGTGTACCCCCATTCTCAAAGGCCATTTCATTGAGCTGAAACACAGGGGATGTCCATGAAGTGCTTGGATGACTGACCTGACACTTATCTCTGCTATGTAATATTCTTTGACAGCAATGCTGATGTTCCCACGGGGAACATGAAATCTGAGGAAGCGTTTCATGCCAAGGGGGAGTAGTTGATGCAAACTATGCATGTCCTACTACAAAGCCACTGGAAATCTTTCCAGAACAATGAGAAACATCTCTTCTTTGTAAGAATTACATTCAAGGAAGACAGGAGGGACAGAGACTGCCAGAAATCTGTTTAATTTATGATGCCTCCAGAATTTATGATGCCTCCAGAAGGAAGATGGGAACTCTCAGCCCTGAAAGAGCCCCAAAGAGGGTGAATTAACCCCTTACTGAACATCATTCCCTCTCCTACTACACTGGTTAACCAAAAACCACCCTGGGATTTCAAGCAAGGAGCTCTGCTTCAAGCCAGCCCTGCTCCATGCCCAGCATTAAGCTCCCTGACAGTATCAGGCGCCCGCAGCCCGCTGACCCCTCTGCCTTCGTGCCATCACGTCTGATTAACTCACACGCGGGGTGATGCCATTATTTTGCTTCACAGACCCTATTGACACACCGGATTTCAAGCACTGCCCTACAGCCCTGGTTCTTTTCAGGCTCAAATTACCCCGAGGGGAATGGGCTCTCCTCCCCATTAACGACCTTTGAATCAAGTGGCTTTGTTAGAGTTTAACTTGAGTTGTAACTATACAAATTTAAGGGGAGGGAGATGGGGGGAAGGGAGGTAACTGGGCAAGCAGGGAGGCCCTTTGCCATGGGCAATGCTCATCGTCTTGCACTGACCCCTTCACCCATCACAGGTCCAAACCAGACATTTCAGATTGGCCTCTTTCTCCTCCATCTTCTGTTAAAAGAATTTTAGGACCCAGCACAGCCATCAACAGCCTCTTTTCAGTTTGATGCACATTTTATCCAGAACTAGGAAAGAAACCCCACAGCAAACCCCGCTGGGAAAAGAAACCCCATTTCCCTCACTTATGGCAATCCTATATGAAGGAGTGAGCCAACAGCTCATGCCCCTTAATACTGGAGGTAATGTCCAGGGCTACCTAAAGGCATGGGGAAAGCCCCGATGAGCACAACTGAGAGAGGGGTGAGATGCACCCCTTAAATTCAGAGTTAGTGGCACTGCACAGCAGGGATATCACTGAATACCCTTGGTCAGAGCAGCATCCCAGAGCCAGGTGAGCCAAACTTTGTGTTACCTACCCTCAAGGACCAGGCCTTGTCCCACCACAGCCCTTGCAGCAGGGTAGGACACTCCACCATGTCCCAGTGGCACCGCAGGGTCTTTGTGTCTCTGTGCTTCTGAGCCATCCCTGGTGGAAGCCACTCAGAGTCACTATAGTAAGAGCATCCTAACACTGCACTTGGCTAATGACAAAATCAGCAAAACCAAATGTTTTTCCCCATTCTTGTTCTTGGGCCAATAACTGTACTTCCTTTGCCATCTCAAATGACCCTCTGGCATCTGGATAACCAGACGTTAAACAAACAACCCAAGTTGCTTCAAAAGGGTAATGACTTCATTGGCAAATGCATGATGGACATGCTGTACCCAAGCACATTATTAAATACTGACGACTGGACTTGACTCTTCCTGAAGTACCTCATGATGCCTTACAACGCACCAACCATGTGAACATGAAGTTTTAAGGAAGGAAGAGAAGGTTCAAATGTAATTCTGGGTTAGAACCGCCTTCCCAGCTGCCTAGTGCTAATATGGTGCACTAAGATCTCCACTAAGAACAGCAACTTGATGATATTGGTGATGAAAAGCTTCAGAACCTCTTTGCTCTTTGAAATGCCCTACAGCAAATAGCTCCAGATTTTTTTTGAAGAGGTAAAACAAGCTGTAGTTCACCAATAACAGCATAAAGAAGAGGATCTGAGCTTCACCTGCAGATCCACCCTCCACAGTGCCCACTTTCCATAGTCATCTTTCCCCTGGGACACCATACAGTTGAGACGCCCCCCCCCCCCCCCCCAATGCCTTTCCATAACTCTTCTCAAATGCTAGATGTTGCTGCTGTCTCACTCAAGTGATGCTGGGGGGTTACAGACATGCTCAAAGCTTTTCATCTCCCAGGCCTAGAGGCTGGTAGCAATTACTGAGCTCTGCATCTGTTTAACCTCCAACCTCCACAAAGCCCTGCATGCCCATTAGGTGAGTTGGTTTTGTTATTACCGCTTTTAGAAACTACCACTCGGCCCCTGTGTTTCCCTCACAGACCAAGAATGGGACAACTTCAAAACTCCAGTTTGCCCATCAGCTGAATTCATCAAGGGAACAGGCAGCAATAAACATTTAAATAGGTGTTTCCTATGGTTTACTGCAAATTAAAGATACCTAGCAGGGGAAAGCAAAGCAGTGGGAAACCAGTGTCTGTTCTACCAGAACATCTCGCTGTAGGTGCCACCATCTCTGCTTGCCAGGAACTGGCCAATATTTAGGCAAAATCATCAATCTACACACATGCTGCAAGCAGGGGAAAGGTTTTTTTTACACCTCCTGTTTTCATGCGCCTGAAATGGTCTTATTAAAATCATTTCCATGCACTTTATGGCAGGAGCTTCAGTGCACCCATCCATGCATGCGTCCTGGAGGGTGAAATCCCCCCTGCCAATGTGCTTCTCATCTCTGTCACCCCGTCACAGCTCCTGCCTGGCACTGACAGCTCTGCCAGCTCAAAGCACGCCTGGAGATGGCCTGTGCTCCTTCACACGGGTGAGGATGTGAGTTTTAGCTAACTGCACATCAAGAAGCTAAAAGTTTCCTTTCCACCCCTCTCTTCCTGGCCAGGGGTGAAGAAAGGCTTTAAAAGCCCTGCACCACCTGCAAAAGCAACCTGCTCATGGCACGCAGGCAAATAAAACACCCTGAGAGGAGACGGTTAAAAGGCTTCTCTGAAAAGCCTTGGGGCAGGTCCCTCTTCTCCCCAGCCCCATCCAGGGGCTCGCACTCCCTGCACTGCGGTGGGCTCTTTTGACGTCTTTTATCTCCCAGTGCACTCAAGCAAATCCTGAGCAGATGAACTCATCTCGCAGCCCTGACACAGAGCAAGCACTTCACCAAGGCCCTCATACAGGGGGGCCTGCGCTGTGTCTTATCCCCTGCCAAGTATTAGTTTTGCCTCCAGCTATTAGCCACTACCACTCAGCAGACAGCAGGGGCGGCCAGCAGAAAAGCATGTCCTCTGCCTTTTAAATAAATATTCCCTTTTCCCCTCCTCTTTTTCCATGCTGCCCTTTATGCACAGGCAAGAAAATCTGCTTTTTTCTTTTTCATCTTTCCTTCCCCCCCCCCCCCTTTTCTGCTGGAACAGAGGCAGCTCGCTGGCTTTCTGTTTGAAGAAAGCAAAATATTTGAGCCCTGCAGTGCCTCCCTCGATGCTATATGAGGCATTTTTAACAACTATCATTGTAGGCAGCTACAACTTCTAACAGCTACATTTAGGCTGGCGTCAGGGCTATCTCTTCCATCAAAGCCACCTTTATTGATCAGATGGACGGGCTGAAACTCTGGCTCTTGTTTACTCTCTCCTCCAAGTCGCCCTTTCCTCTGCTGATGCCTTGCAGCAGACACATCCAAGAGGAAATTCAAACAATTTAAGATAAAAAAACAAGATAGGGAGGCAAGCCGGGGAATCAAAACCAGAACTTAATGGGAAAAGAGTCTCACATGGCTCAGGCAGAAGGAATCCGGCTACGGGAATCAATGCAAAGAGCAAATACTGTAAACCCTCGAGGCGTTAGCAGCACTGCAGAGTGTGGAGGTAAAGAAAATAACTTGAGGTTTTAGCTTCTTTGTGACTTGACAGCGTTTTGTGCCAGTGAAGTTCAAAGCAGTGCATTAAAAGAGAAAAGAAAGATGCTTTTTTCCACAACAAAATGCTGCCCAGTCCCACTGCTTGATGTCGCACTTACAAAAGCAGGATGGAAAACATGGGCAGATCACAAAACACATGAAATATCTCTGATTCATGCTTTGGCTCTTCCAAAGCCACCAAACTCCCTCCCAGCAGGTCAAATGGCCCCCACAATATAGGGCTGCAAGTAAGATCTTGCTGTGTAAAACGAGGGTGAGAAGGGATGTTTGCTGCAGTGCTTTGAGGAATAGTCCCAGTTTTGCACAGATTCCTGACGGAACAGTCACAGGAGGCACGGTGCTGGTTTTCCAAGCAGAGCCTCCCATGAGGAACGGGTGCTGCCAGCTCCCCCCAACCCCAAACCGCACTCACAGGGTTTCAAAACACACTGAAGAGGTGCCCACAGGGGAGACCATGCATGTAAAATATCAAAATGCTCTCTCCAAATGTAATGGGGTCTCGAATGCACACCTGGGCACCTGAAGAGATGAAGTGGGATGTTCAAAGTGTCCTCACACCCCATTTTCATGTCCCACCCTCCTGTACTCCTGCGTCACAGGTCAGCCTAATGCTTCTCCAGCCCTGGAGCTCACTTACATCATTTCCCAATGACCAGCGTCTTTCCATTCGGTTTTGTTCCACTTTAGACTTTACAGATCCATCGTCAAGCCTTTTTTCTCCCCTCTGCCACAGCACAGATGCATGCTTACACTACTGAACACACAGAGCATGGAAGCAGGATGGTTATAGCCACACACAGGTCACCATGAACAAGGTCCAGATAAAAAGCCCAGCGCAAAGAACACACAGGTTTCCCCCAGATCTTTTCACAGTTCATGGGGGAGTCATCAGTTAAAATAATCCCCCACAAACACCCTTAGGAACAAGCTCCAGGGGAAGGAAGGGGTTAAAGCTTTCCACAGCAGAAATGGAATTTTTATGGCCCTGTAAGAAAGAAGAAATTAATTGTCAATCTGCCCCAGCAAAGCTCACAACCGTTTTCCTTAAGCCAATACACTTAAAATACCTCTGCTGTACAAGTTTCAGCTGGAATGCATCACTGCAGTCCTCCCCTTCCCCAAGAGCCCCACTCTGCAACCAGCATCTATGGCATCCACCCAAGCACGAGACCCTCTCCTTTCAGACAGGGGAGAAGCTGAACATTGCCTCTGTGAGATGTCCTGGGGACACATGGCCACAAACTGGACACCATTTGTCTGTCCACCCCCATTGGGAGCAGTGGGGTGGGACTTTGAAGGCATCTTCCCACCCTTGGAAGAGTTGCACCCGTTGGTGAGCCCCGTCTTGGCCAGCAGCTGCTTTGTCAGCCCATGGTAACACGCCAACAATGGCTCCAACATAGATACTTAAGGTGACATCCCAAACCCACCAGCAAAGGAACGAAGGAGGCCATCCTGTGGTGGCCCTGGAGACATCAGATGGAGGCAGGAGGTTCTCCATGCAGCCCGCCAGTGAAAGTCAGGGGAAAATCCTAATGAGGACAGACAGTTTAGTCCCCTTTCCCCACTACTTGGTGTAGACCTTCCCCATGCTGCAGAGCATCAAACTCCCCCCCAGACTTCTGTTTTGCTCTGCTGAGAGAGACATAAAGATTCATCCCTCAATGACAGGAGTGTGATTTCCTACTACAATTAACCTGGTGTCACCGCTGTGGTGGCTGGGTCCCAACTCCTCCAACCCCAGCATGTCTCCTGGCACGTTCCTCACATCGGATGTGGCTGTCGGGCAGCCAAGGAGTTCAGCTCTTTCATCTGGCAAGAGCCAACACCAAAGCAAGCACCACAAAGAGCCAAAAAGAGCCCTCGCTGCCATGTATCCACCATGGAAGAGGCATCTTCCTCCTTCTCCTCCAGCCTTAACCTTGGAGCAGAGCTCTGGAGGGCTCTGTGAGCCCGTTTCATTTGTTAACTCAGTCGATGATTAACTCAGAAGAAAACTTGTGCTGGGTTAATTAATTAAATTACTCCAAAAAGGGTCTGATGGGCAACAGAGCCGGTGGACGAGGTGCATGGAGAGGCCTGGGGGGAAAGGGGGACATTTCCATGGCAGCCCAAGAAACAAAAGCAACACAGGACAAGAGCCAATGCCAAGAATTAGGATGAAAACAATTTTCTCTGCATAAAAGAAACCACTCTGCTAAATCATCAGCTCATGCTCATTTCTTTTATATCCTTCAAAGCAAAACACATGCCATGTTTAGTCCTGCCCGGAAATTTGTAAGTCATCAGCAGCAAGCTTATTTTCAAGCTAAACTCAAGGAGTTTGTTTCTAAAGTACTTTCTCTGGCCATTAAACACACAGACCAGAACAGGGGTTTAAGGTATTTTACCCTTTTTTCCCCCCAGCTCCCCTGTGTGCTTTACAAAGGTCTTTTCAGCCAAGGGTGAAAAGTCCTAGAGAGTAAAACACTGGAAAAGCCCTACTCAGGTTATTCTAAAGGCCGATGTTTTCAGAGGTTTAGGTGACTTTTTGGTTGGGTTTTCCTTGCGTTGAACAGTCTGCACGTAATCTCAGCTTCTCTTGCTTTCACAGGCACATTCATCGCTTTTAAGTTCCTGGGCTGTGCATGTAACTGCTTTATACCTGGCATGTAAAAGTTAACACAACAATGTAAATACATCTTCAAAAGGAGCCCAAAACGTAATCACCTCCCTTGGCTGCCAGCTCCGAAAGCACCAGACCTGTCATCAACCACAATTTGGCTGAGACTTCTCCACTGTTGGAAACCAGCCCTGGGTAAGTCCAAACCCGGCAACATCCCAGGGTCTGCTTGGAGGGTCCCCTGCTGCGTGGATGTGGGTGCCCCAACCAGCCCCAAAAATGGGGAGAGAAAGGAGGTGGTGGAAGACATGGGGGATAATGCGGTGGGAAGGTCCCCGCTAAGTGATTCTCTGTAAAATCAAGAGGTTTGCTGACAATCACTTGAGCATCGTCTAGTTGGGGTTCGCTTTTATCTCTGTCTCCCACTGCCAAATGGGCAAAGCACCGACTACATCTGGAGGGGAGAAGGCTCATTCCCCAGGCGTCCTCAGGAAGGCAGGACTGTGGCGTTAGGGGATGCGGGGACATGGAAAATAGGGAGAAAAAATCCCTTTTTTCCATATTGAGGTTGAGAACTCGCATGTTTTCAGCTCCTCCAATCAACCACGCACGCAATCCCTTTCCTCCCCCTCCCAGAGCCTGAAAAACGCGGAGAATTCGGGAGAAATCACCCCATAAATCACTGCATGGCAGGCTTCCCTTTCAGCCTCCGCCGCAACGTCCAACACTCCCGCCTGGCGCCGCGCCAGCCCTCCCGATTAATTAATCCAGGGGCCTCCCGCTGCAATCCCAGCTACGCCAACCGCATCCCACTTGGGCTGGGGGGCCAAATCCCAAGGGACCTCCTCAGCTCCCTTCTGCCTTTCCCAGTGCTTTGGCTTTGCAGAGCAATTTTAGGTGCTCTCACAAATGCCCTCGGGGAGGGAACTAATCTGCTCCATGACCAGAGCTGCGGCATCTCTGGAGCATCCAGAGAGACTCTGGAAAATGGGATGAATTAATAATAGTTTTCACTCCTTGAGAAGTTTCGGCTGAGCGCTTCAAAGCACTTTAAAAGCAGAAACTAATTAGCAGGTCCCTCTGAAGAGAAACAGGAATAACACCACCTTCCACCTCCATCACGCCTCTTGGGCACAGCATGTTGGGTGCTGGACTTGGCTCTTAGCTAAGCCTGGGAATTGCGTTTACTGGAGGGTGATGGTACAAATGTGTGAGGCCCAGGCTGTAACCAAACCAATTCCCTGCCTGCTTCACACCAGAGTTTTCTGCTGGAGTGGTGGGAGCTCTTTTGGGAAGCCAAACCCTGAGCTGGTGAGGACACTGCCAAGGTGACTGCAGAGATGCTCCTGAGGATGCTTGTGCCTCCATACTCCCACTAAGGATCACTCCCACTAAGGATCACTAACCCAGCACAGGATGCTCAACACTGACACCTGCTCTGGAGAAAAGCAGATTAACAAACAAAAAAAGGCCTTTTTTCCTCCCATTCTTAAAAGACACAAGGGCATTGAGCACCTCCAAACAAAAAGGGCTGTCCTGCAAAGGCCACCCAGCCAGGCAGCACACCATCACTTACTCACACTGCTCTCAGCACAGACCCAACCCCAAATTACAGCTCAGCTTCCTCCAGAAACAACCAAATCTTGCCATTTCCAGAAGGCAAATACTCAGTGGTTCCCCTACGCGAGGCCTCCTTCAGATGTCCCAGGCTGGTCATGCAACACCCGCCTGCAGAGCTGGAAACTTTGGGTTTAAGAGCTCGCACAGGACATGGGAAACAAAGCGACTGGAGCAGCTTTGCTGTGCTTCTGCAGTTTTATTATCAGAGATGCTTCCCAGGGAGGAAAATCAAAGCAATGCCACATAAAACGTCACCGCCGGGTAGATTTTAAGAGCCTGCCATGGCGCTCCAGCCCAAGCTGTTCCCTCCGGAGTGAGCCTGAAGAAGCCAGCCTCACCCTGCTATCACACCTCGATGGATTTACGGCTGAGAACAAGCTGTGGGGTTTCAGAGCGGAGGAAGATGACGTGAGAAGCAGTGAGCAGGCTGAAAAAACCCAAGGCCACCGCACAGCCACCAACAGCATCCTTGAGAGGAGACGAGGGAGCTGGAGGCAGATGTCTGTCGGCTCGATGCCAATACCACTGCATGTATCAAGGACCGAGAAAGCTGTAGGAAACTATCACCAACCTGGAAAACAGGAGGGGTGCCAGGCTGGGGAGGCTCCCTGCAGGCCACGGGCAGGAGCCCATCAAATGTTTTTCTTTGTATGGGCTGGGAATGAGCTTTGCTCCTTCCTGGCCAACAGGCTGCAGAGTCCCGCACTGGGCAGCCATGAGACCCCAGCCTGGGACCTCTGGGAGAGCAAATATCATGGCCTTTCACCCCAAATCCCTGCTGGTTCCCACCCCAGCTGTGGGTCCCCCACCCCAACCCATCCTCTGACCCCCCAATATTACCTTCCCTCTCCCCCAACATCCATAATAAAGGTTTTTTTTCTAGCATGTTATCAGTCCCCACACATATATGGGAGGCAGACAGGAGCTGAGAGTGAAATGGAAATTCAGCTTTTGTTCTTGCTGGCAAAAGCCCAAGATCTTTATATCCTGATAAAGCTCTCTCCATCCTCTCACTGCCTGAGGAAGCACCACAAGACAGGGAGCCACAGCTTCATGGTTGCCACTGAGTGTCACTGTCTGCAGGTCCTTCAGGAATCCAGCTTGTGCTGGATTACCCCAAGTTTTACAGGGAATTAAAGGATTTTGGGTGCCAGCGGGGCCTTTGCAAGCAAACAATCCCTCTGGTGTGCAAGTCAATCTGGTCATGCTGAAAGGATAAACCTGGATGGGGAGGTCTTGGGGTTTCTGCTGGAGAGGAATTAAGCACAATGGGGATGGAGTCTGTGTGTGGTGTGAGCATCTTGGGAAGAGAAGAGCCCAGCGAGGCAGAGGCAAGTCTGGGGTCCTGCCGCAAAGGGAGGATGAGGATGGCTCCTGCCCTCCTCCCTCCTTGCCTGTCTGCACAGCAGGGTTGGGAGGGACGTGCAGAGGGGTGCGTGCACCCACACACGCCAGATTTCCCCATAGCTGCTTCATGTATTTATGTGTCAACATTTTCTGGGTCTATTCCAGCCCTGACTCCAAGCAAGCAGCTCACTCCACTGACAACTGCTCGTGGCCAGCATCCATGGGCTCTTACTCCCACTTAAAGCAAAGACTAAACAATGACTTAAGCAACTCAGGATTTAAGCTCTGTAGATGGTCCCTCATTCCCAGTTGAAGCAGTGAGGACGCTGTGCTGGTGGTTTCTGCTTTGGAGGATGACCTACACCATGAACACCATGGACAATAACCCTTGTGTGCCGTGGTATGTACCAGGGATGCACCAGGAGGGGTCTCCTGGCCCTTTTCCTGTAAAATCCACAAATCAGCAACCCAGAGGAGCGGGATGTGGCGCAGGGATGCGTATCTGCTAGGCTGGGCCACATCAACCCCAAAGACCAAACACACCTCATGTTTTTACACTCCTCGGAATAGTCCTCTAAATCCAATCAAGTGCAGATAAACAGCAAGGAAATTTGCGCAAGGGTGAAGAGCAGGGGATGTGGGGTGAAAAAGGATGATTTGCATGAAACCCACAACATTTGCAGGCATGACTGCAGCTGGGTGAGGCAGCAACGTGTGGCCTCCAAAAGTCCCCCAAAACATCGTCACAGTCATCTCCCAGATGACAGAATTCCTAACCCTGTATTTGCCTATGGAGAGCGGAGGTGACTCATGCTAATTACCCTTCCTGGCCAAGGAGGACTTGTTTTCATTTCTAAAAACCACAGTTTCTTTAAAAAAAAAAAAAAGGGGGGGTGGAAATAGGAAAATACCAAAACACACGGAGAACTCCATGGGATACATCCTGTCCTGCCGCTCTAATACGAATCCCAGACACCCCGATACTCCAGCTTCACTTGGGATGTTCAAAGAGAAAAGGATTAATGAGTTAGAGCGTGGACAGAGCCCAGCAGAGGGGCTGCCAGCATTAGCTCCGTGTCTCCTGATTTCCAGTAATGCTCATTCAATAAATCCCAGCTAAAATAACTGGGGTATGTGTAAGCCGAGCTCAAGAAGGGTCTTGGTCCAGCTTAAAAACCCTCCCACCTCTCCTGGACAAGCTCTCATCTCTCTTGGAGGGCAGCTGGAATTTAAAGCTAAAAATAAGCTTTCCACGACCGGCCTATGCAGGGCTCGTGGCTGCACCTCCTCCACGAGAGGTTTCGGGAGGGGAAAGCAGCTCTGAAGGGAAGCACCAAAGCAAACGACCTTCCCATGGAGAGGAAAAGGGGAAGGAGAGCAGGTCGGGCTCTTTGTAAATCAAGGCCAGGGAGATTAAGGGAGCACGAGAACACCTTGTTATGGCTAACGAGTTCAAGACTGCACCCCCCCACCTGCACAGCCGGGCACTGCGAGAGGAATAACCAAATTCTTCCCCTCCCCTCAAGGGAAATTGATTTGAAGAACTAAATTAAAGCATATTGGGGGGAAGTACGCCTGCTATTCGACATTAAAAAGCCAGCCTGTCAGCAGCCTGAAACAGACCCGTTTCTCCTCTCCGTATCTATATATATCACATATAAAATATCCACATGGATGCAAAGAACCCCCCTGCACAAAAAGAATAACTGAGCATAAAATCCAAGTCAGAGATTTTGCTGAAACACCTTCACCAAGCTGCAACAAGCAACGCTAAGTTCCCACTTTGGACAATTTTTGTTCATTATTGCAATGTTTCTGATGGGGCTCTTTGTCAGGACTATAGTGATGGGACATGGGGTAATGGGTTCAAACTGAAACAGGGGAGATTTAAGCTGGAAATCAAGCAGAAGCTGTTCCCTGTGAGGGTGCTGAGGCGCTGGCACAGGGTGCCCAGAGAAGCTGTGGCTGCCCCATCCCTGGCAGTGTTCAAGGCCAGGTTGGACACAGGGGCTTGGAGCAAGCTGCTCCAGTGGAAGGTGTCCCTGCCCGTGGCAGGGGCTGGGACCGGATGAGCTTTAAGGTCCCTTCCAACCTGAATCAGTCTGGGATTCAATGATGTGGAAGCCTCCTCATCCAACCCCAGTGTGTGCATGGCACAAACCAATGCTATCGACATTATAAACTCTGTCAAGTTTCTAGACTAGAATCCTTAAATTGTTAAAAATAGGAAAGAAACTGCACAGTTCACATATTTTATAAAGCTGGGTTAAAACAACATCTGCAAAAAATATCCCTGTTAAACGAAATAGCAGGATTTTATTAAGTAAATTGCAAGTTGGCAAAAATTCCGAAAGAAAGGGAAAAAGCCACAGCCAGCCCTGTAATTTAAACCTTATTTTAACCGTGACAGCAGGACGGTGAGAGGCTGTGTTTCCAAATGAAAAATAACGCTCAAAATAAAGTACCTGCTCCCCACCTCAGTGTCTGCAGTCACCATGCTAATGGGCTCTTCCCTATGGAGCAGGCCTGGGAGCTGCTCCTGGCCCTCAATCTTTCGTGCTGAATCCACCAAACCTGCAAAATCCAGGATTTTTCACCACTGGAGCGCCCAGCTCCCTGCATGGTGGTGGGGAGTGATGGGTGACAATGTCTGTGAAGCCATGTGAGCTTAGCTACCCCCCCTTGATCTGCATCCCATGGTTCCAAGCAAGGAAAAGGGAGCAAGGCCTTTGCCTGAAGGCTGAGCAGCCAAAGCTGGGATTAACATGGCTGCGGGCCTGAGAAACAGCTCAGCTCAGACGACATTTCATCCCTGTCCACATTTCAAACCCATCCTGCTCCCCTGCACAACACCAGTAGCCAGCCAGGGCTGGTGGCACATACCCCATCCCATGTGGGCAGTGTGGTCCTGCATGGGTGCCCGCTGGGTCTGTGTGGCAGCAGCTGGGCTCCTTACTTTGGTATCTCACAGAATCCTAGGATGGTTTGTGTTGGAAGGCACCTGAAAGCTCACCCAGTTCCAACCCCTGCCATGCGCAGGGACACCTTCCACTAGAGCAGAAGTCCCTGAAGGGACAGGACGTGTCCTGCTCACCTGCAGGGAGCTGGTTTTGAGGTTTCCTTTGGGACTTTGGTGTTTTAGGGCAGTCGAGGCACCACGTGCACAAGCTCAGGGTGCAAGGACACCTCCTCAGCCTGGAGGCACAGCCACCCTCAGCATCCCCTGGGGCAGGCAGGGCGCAGGCAGGGAGCAGGCAGGGCATCGCCTGCCCTTCCAGCCAGTGTTCCAAACCTGCGGAGCTCCTTCCCTTTCCTGCCCGGGGTGACTCAGGCAGGCTGGGCTGGGCTGCGTGGGGAGGCCTTGCTCTTCCCACAGCACCAGCCAAAAGCCTCTGCAGGAGCCATCCCCACAGGGGATGAGGTCAGGGACAGGCGGGGTGGGCTCCTGCTGTGGGGACACCCCAAAGGGCACCGTCCTCTGGGGCCACCTCCTCCAGCACTGGGCACTTGGGGTCCATATATATAAATATATATATATATATGTAGATAGACAGATAGATAGATAGATACTTGAGCTCCAGAACTACCGCAATTAAGATTTCCCATGGAAAGCCCTGCTGTTGCAGGGAAATCACCTGGAAGCAGCGCTCTGGGATCACACTTGATCTGTTTGCTTTGAAAATACTCACAAAACCTCAAAACAAAACCTAAACCCGGCCGGTCCAACAGGCAACCTTGGAGCTGAGGAGGAGACCTTTAACAAAAAGACCAATTATCTGCTTACATTTTGCCTTCGCTATTTTTCCTGGCATTTACGACACCGGAGTTATTTTGAAGGGCTGTTTGCTCCATGAGGAGCTGAGAAAACAGGGATCCCGTTTCCTTTCTGATCTAAACATCCGTTTGCCGTGCAAGCAGGAGGAAAAAAACCCAAACCAAACCAAAACACCCCCCCCCTTACCCCTCGTGCACCTCAGGAAGAGCAAAGAAAGGGGTGGTGGGTGCCAGTGGGGAGGAGAGCACCCACCCTGCTGCTCCCTGCTCAAAGAGGATTTCACCTATTGCCATCCAAGGGGGCATCCGTCCCAAACCATCCCTAAATGAAAGGGAATGGTCTTCCCAAGGGGTTTGGGTTGCTCTCCTTGAAGACCAAGCAATGGACCCATGGCTGGAAGTCAGCGTCTTCCTCAACACATGTACCCAGCTCATCACCACCAGTGGCTGTACTCTCTTGCAGCAGGATTGAGAAGCTCTGAAGGCTGGAAAAACAGGCAGGCTCACAGCCTTGTGCTGGATGAAGCAAGAGATAAAAGCTGCACGGGCACCTCATAGGCATGTTAGAGATAGAGCACCACTGGAGCCTTGCAAAATCAAACATGGGAGCAAAGGAAAGCGGCTGTCCTGGGGCAAGTGCAAGGCAAAGCAGGGAAATCCCTGCCTGCTGCCAAAGCTCATTCCAAGCCATGTGTGCTGTGTGGCACACGTTATCTCAGCACCCAGAAGCGATGAGCATGCTGTAGGGATGCAGAACTGGATAACCAGAGTCATTGCAAGGGCAGGATGGAAGTGCTGGAGATCCTCATGCCTCCCCAAACCCCACTGTGCGCTAATGACTACTTGTGTCTTGGAGGCCCCTTATGTCAGAAAGAGCACCTCTATCAAACCAGCCACACTGACCACAGTGTCACCACCACCAGAACCCCCAAACCTCACATCAGAAACCCCCAAAGCTGCAAGTCCAGGACCAAACCCTGCACAGAGGTGAGATCTTGCACATGCAATTGCTGCACAGACCTCTGGAAGGTGCCTCCTGCCAGGGCTTTATGGCCATTGAGCCTCCCTGTGCGGGGACACACGTGTCACCCCCAGGACCCGGGCTGTCCTTGCCACCATCTCCTCCCAGCTACGCCCTCCACCCTTCAGTGAGCAAAGGGCCAGCTCGCCATCATGTTCCTAAATTTCCTGGCTTTTGAGGATACAAGCCAGGTCATTAACATTATTTATAGGTTCCTGTGTATGAGTTTCCATTTGTTTGTCTGCTTAAAAACAGTGAGGTGAAAAAAAAGGAATTCCTGGAGGTCAGGCAGTGAAAAAACCTCCCGTGTCCATGGTCTCGTGGACCCAAAGGATCAGCAGCTCCTTTAGAGGCAGAGCTGTTTCCTTAAATGCTTATTGTGTAAATATTTAAGCTACTTTACAAAACTTTTACAATGTACTTAGGAAGCATAAATCTCCCCATCAGAGCCAGCGCAGCGGCGCACGCTCAGCCGGTTTAGGGAACACAAACAGGGACAGTTCTAGTGCTAATGCTGGACCCAAGGGGCCCTAAGGTCACAATCTTATGGCGATAATCGCTCAGCTGATCCCATTCCCTCACCCCAAAATGGAGCATGGTGGTTATGAGACATGAGCACTGCAAGACAGGTAACTCCATTGTTACTGTGTCTACAAGAATCTATTCACAGTTACTGCTTAGTGGATGGCATTAGAGAGAGAAGCCCTGAGATCTTCTCTTTGAAATGCAGCACCAGATTTATGTCAGATTAGGGGCAAATCTCTAAAGCCAAACCCATCCGCTAATACACAGCCATTGTAAGAATTAAACCTTTTTATTCCCAAATGCCACGTGGCAGCTTCGAAACAAAACCTAAGCCGTTACAGGCACCACCTGCATCCCTCACCAGTGCAGGGAACTGCAAGTAAACCAATGCCAACCACCCACCACAGCTGCTCTCTGGAGGGATGGACTTCTCAGGTGAGTCGCTGCTTGCATTACAACAAAAAGATGTTGTGCTGCCTGACACATGTGTATTCGGGGTGGTTTCCATATGGAAAGCCATGCAGCTTTATGAGATTTGCTTGACACGGCCTTTCCCAGCTCAAATTCTTCAAATACATGCAGGTCTTCTTATTGACTGCAGGAAATAAGATGTTGAGCAGTTTTTCCCCCCACAAACAGTTTCTTTACTATAATTTAGGTGTGTTTGAGGCCGCAACAACAAATGGAAACAGGGAACTGGAAGTTTATTCACTTTACAGAGAAAAGCTTTCTCTTGGATATGATGAAGTGCATAGAAAGTCCAGAAAAACACTTGGATAGGAGTTCAAACACTGCTGGTGGAAAGATGAAAGCACGCTCTTCCATTCAGTGTTTAAATGAAGTTTCTCATCCTAAATCATTTAGACATTTTCACATTCCCCACATTTCTAGAAGCACTTTTCATTTCTATTTATTGTCCTAACTCAGTGCCTTCAGCGAGCGACCACGGCTCCTTGAGGCAACCTGGTTTCTAAGGGGAAAGTTCTTGCAGGTCAGTAAAGGCTCATGATGAGCAGAGCAGCCTGACTCTTATTCTCCAACCCCCATTTACTCTCCAACCACCATCATATTTTCCTCTTCTTACAGATAAATTCTTCCATGTTGCACACAGGGACAGCCAGGTTCTGCTCCAAATATTGACCAGAAACTCAAAGAAACTCAACTGACTTCACCGTGGTTGTATTTAGACAGCTGTAACTCAGAGCACAAATTGGCCTGGGCCTTCAAATTGTCTCTTTCAGAGACGCTTGGGCTGCTCTCTGCTGTCAGTGATGAAGTCAGCCTTACTCATCTGAGCATAGAGCATGGCTCTGCCATCAGACCATGAAACAGCTCCAACAAGCTTGAGTGCGATTCTTTCTTCCAATGACGCAATTGTAACCAATGGAAGGGTCTGGCCACAGGTATTTTGGCCATCCCCTGTTTCCCAGCATCCCACCAAGGTCATTTTAATGCTCACAATTTACAGTGATGGCAAAGAAACCACTGCCTTGCCATTACTGTGACATGAGATTCTGGGAAAGCTTTGAAACTCTTGAACTATTAAAGCCTATGTGACTATGGAGCCATGGGCAGACCACACACCTTGAGGTGCCCACCTATTCCCTGAGTTTGTTGAGAAGGTCTAACATGAAGCACAATGCTCAAAGCTCTAACCGACCCTCTCCCAGCCAATGCTACAAATCTTAAAGGAATGAGGAACTACAGAAAGACACAGAATAAAGGGGGATAAACTTGCCAGGAGACAATTTAGAGTAGAAACACTGGAAAGGTTTTTATCACAGGACAACACAGCAAAGAAATAGAAATGAGAATTTAAGACAGAGCTTGATAAACACAATGCGCTTCCCAAAGGCGGGAGGTAACTGGTCTAAGGCACCCCGCGTGCAGTTATGTTCTTACCTCCCTGTAAATCCATCATTAAATTAAACAAACAACGCAGCCCCAAGGGGACATTTGTCTTCATGAATCCCGATCCTGCTCAACGCTCCGGCTACCCGGACGGTTCCATCCCTGCTGCACTCCACTGAACCTCTCCCCACGAGCTCGCTGCGCTGTTTAGTTAGCGTGTCCCAGTATAAAACTCTGTTTATTTTGGCACTGTGCACACAGAGAACCCAAATAAAGTCCATTCCCCTTTCTGTGCATCTCCAGCTATTGACACTGCTCAGGACCAATCTGCAAAAGCAAACAAACGCACGTTGTGTAATGGAGCTGGAAAAACAATCAGGAAGGGGCTGGAGATGTGCTCGCAGGCTCCTGTGGGGAGGGCTGGAAGGGGCAGCAGCCCAGGGGAAGATGACTAGAAACTCAACTTTTACTCTGAGAACAACAGCCGCTATTTTCTGCCCATGACTTCATGCTCCCGACCGCTATTACCCAACGGAGATAGTCCAGCGCTGTGAAGTCACAGAGAACTTCACTGCTTCAGTGGCCACTGTGGCACATTTCCCTCTTCAAAATAGCTCTTCACATGCCTTGCAACCAACCAAATCCTCTCCACTGCCTCAGCTGACACAAGGATAAATCACAGCATCCTGGGGCCATGCGAGCAAGGCCAGATCTTCATAGCAGCGCTTCCCAGTAGGGAATGATGCAACCTGTTGGGGTACAACTCATCTGACCTATTTTAGATGTTTCTTTTGAGAGAAGGTGAATTGTGCCCTACAAGTGGCTCCTTCTCCCTCTTGACTGCAGTTAGGCATCTAGAACAGCTCAGGGATGGGTATCTGTATTAATCTAAGTGTGGCAACTGCTACCCAGACACTATCAAAATGGCTCCCGAAATTATCAGCTCTTTATTACACACAACAGCAACATCTCACTAAGAGAATTCAAATCTTATGGGTTTCAAATCTTATGTCACCCTCCTAGATGACTATGGCAGTGAAATCAAGCTGGAAATGGACTGTGAATATAAATACATCCGTGGATCCTTCCACCTGCAGACACAAACCTGAAGTGTAATTGGTGGCAGTCAGCTACACCTATGTAACTAAAGGATGTCTTGAGTATTTTCCAGTGTTGTCAAACACAAAATACACCCCCATGCTTTGAAGAAGGTAAATGAGATCTCCTGATGGCTCTTACAGCCACCACCTGCATGCTGCAGCTTTGCAAAAATCAAAGAGGCTGATATAAGATTAAATGGACTATTTAATCCCTAGAGGAAGCAGGGGCTGAAGAAGCACAATACTGCGGTGTGCAGGAGATTGTGAAGTTAAGCTCAATTCATACAAGCTCTCTCAAAATCAATACTTAAAAGAAAGAGCTGCCACTACCTTCTCCTGCAGTCTGAAGGATCCCGTGATGGCCAAACCCAGGCTGCTGCTGCTGAACAGACTCATGCCAGCCACAAGAGTCTCTGCACCAACACAGTCTCCTCTGATGGGCAATGTAAAAGGCAGAGCATCGATGCTTTTTTAGCCCTGTTGCTAAGACGGACATCTACAAAACTAAGTCCTGCTTGTACCTTCCCTTTGGCACATCCTTGTTCCACTCCTCTCCACAGCACAGAAACGTGGTAGAGGATGGGGTGAGCAGTGCCCAGCCCCATGCGCCCATCCCAGTTAAAGCCAAACTCACCTGGCTTCAGGTTTCCTTACAATTCCCAAAACATGAATACATCCCTAACTGCAGGTGAAGCTGAACCAAGTTTCTGGCAAGGGCTGTGTTTGGGATTGAAACAAGGGGAAAAAAACACAGTGGTTTTGACCCAAAACCAAGATCCCCTCCTCCCCCACCCCCCCCACCCCAACTTGGCAGTTCCCACTGCCTTTTGTCTCAAAGCTCAGGGCTCAAATACTCTCCTTGGGGAATGGGGGCAATTTTCAGAGCCCTGAGAGACACCCAGCTCCGTGCCTGACATTGGACATCCTGATGGACTCGCGCTGCAACAGCCACCGTGAGGCAAACACAGCTTCCAATGCATCAGAAACCCCAAAACACGGGAGACCATTCGTAAGCCCTCACTGCAAATCCCAAATCCCATCCATGCCCGGAGACAAGCACTCAGCAGAGCAGTCAGAGGCTGCACACAAACATAGCTGCAGGCATCTTTCCGACTGCTGCAAAGTCAAGTTTAAAAGCAGGATGTTTGGCTGAGCTGCTCTTCCCTCAAATAAACACCCACAACCTTCCTCAATACAGAGAGGCACCGCGCTGGGAGCACTCGAGTTGCTGGGCTTCCAAAATCCCAGGCTTCAGTTCCCCCCCCCCCCCGCCCAAGCTGGACAGAACCTTGGGAATGGCCAGAGCACTGTAAGGGGCACACAGGCATCCAAGAGCTGTTTCCTTCACATGATTGCATTCACCCAGGTGCTGAATAAATGCCCTTTCCCTCTGTCAAGGCAATAAAACCATGGCTGGTAACAGCAGCCACCCTCACCTACTGCAGATGGGCTTCTTTTTTTCAATCAATTCTAGAGGGAAAACCACATCTGTGGTCCCCTTTCCATCCACGAGACTTGACAGAAGCCAACACAGGTCCCTGCCTAGGTGAGGAGCCCAAGCAGAGACATTAATCCTCCTGGTGCATGTTTTAGCTACAGCACCCAGCTTTCCAGCCTGTGGTGCCTGCATCATTCTGGGCCACTGAAGTCTGGACCTGAGCAGGGGTGTTGGTACTTAATGAAGCAGACAAGTGTTAGCTGTTAATGCTTTAAACCAGTTTCACTTGCAGTTAAACCCTCAGCTTGCTTGCCTGCCCTGGAAGCATCCCCTGAATGCCCAAAACCTTCCCGGATGTTTGAACAGGGTGGAAAACACGGCCTGAAATCCCACTGGGTGCTTCTCTTGCTCAACACACCATCAACACTCAAATCCCCATGGGTCTACACCAAGGCAGCCTGATCCACAGAAGAACTGGAGAAACAAATAAGCACCATGTCTTAACAAACCTCTAATCAAAGCAAGCTTGTGCTGCGATGGCTGGAAAGCCGTGCAGAGCATCCTGCATCCCGGTCTTCCCTCTGCACAGCCCACATGGGCACCCAGGTGATGCTTCAACACGGGACGGTTCAGGAGCCGGTCCCAAACCCAAAGTGTAAAAGCACCCTGTATTTCAGAGCCAGGAGAAAAAGCCTTTTGGAGGCTGAAGGAGAGCCAGGAGCAGTGAGAAGCAGGGGCTGAGTGGTGCCAGCTTCGCCCTCGCCCGGCCCCTGCACGCAGCTTGCTCCTGCCTCCAAGGGGAAATTCGCTTTGTGAGCCAGCTGCTTCTCATTGTGTGCCTCTTGCAGCCTGCATGGGGGGAAGAGAGCCTGCAGAGAAGGGGAGAGGGAAAAGGAGGGGCCAGAGCATGGGATTAAAATAATATTGTGTAGAAATCTCAATGAGAGGGAGAAAAAGGGGAGGGAGAGGAGAGAAACAAACATCTTCTTCAAGGCAGCGATGGAGCGGGGGGATTTGAGCCACGGCTGATCTGAGATTATCTTCTGGCTCTCAGAAATGTTCTGGTGTTGGTAAGTTTGTCCTCGTTTAAACCCTGATTGATAGCATCACACACATCCAACCAGGGCAGCCCCTTCCCATCGGCAAGGTAAAGCTGCCAAGAGCATCACTATGCATTTAACATGGGCAATGCATTCCCTGCTCACATAAACCTACACTAGGCTCTCAAAGCAACTCTCTTGAGCAGCCAAGTCTTGGGGAAGTGACAGCCCTCCCATTAGCCATTAGCATCCTTTTTACTTCCCTTTTTTCTGCTGCTTTTGCATTTTACAATGAACAATTACATTTGCAGCACACTGGGATGCACACAGCTACATCAGGCTGGATGGGAAAGGGCTTCCTGCCCTACCATGGCCAAAACCTGTTTAGTGACAGATCTGATAGAAACATGCAAAAGGCCACAGTGTTAAACAGATTCTTGCATTTTTGCTTTGGAGATTCAATTCCTTTGGGAAAAACCAGGTTTTGAGCCAAGAATCAGGAAACTTTGCAATATTATTTTTACTGTTTACCATTTTTATACAATGGCTATGGCCTGACTGCACCTCTTGAGGCTGGCCTCTGACTGCAAGAGCTCAAGCTGTATTTTCTGGGACCAAGTATCCCTAAGTCTGGTTTTGCCTGCAAGCCTCATTCAGAATCACTGAAAAGCCAGCTAGACCCCCACTGCACCTACATTTATACACAGATCTGCTTGCACCCATGCAGCCAGTGTATGGGAAGGCTTAAGGCTTAATCCTCATGTGAGCATTACAGGATGGGGGGTGGGTTGTACACCAGTCCCTGATGGAGCTCCAGCACTGGTTTCCTATGAGGAATGAGCCCTGGGCACCCAGTTTCCTTGATGGCCTTGAACAGCTATGCTCAGCTTTTCCTTCCTGCAGGTTTTAAGGCAGTCATTAGCTGATGCTTCCCCACGAAGCAGCGCAGCTCAGCATATAAAATACCAAGTGCGAGCAGCCTTTGAAGCGAAGCCCTTCAAAGCCAGACACATACCAAATCCACTGAGGTTTTTTTACACAAACAAATTCAGCATGGCAAGAGCAAAACTAATTTGCAAAGATCTTTAATGTGAAAAGTCTCAAATGACCGACCCTTTCAAGCACAGCTGAATTCAATCTGCCTCTAAAGGTCCATATTGATGATTCAACGTGGAAAAGACCATGGATATTTCCAAATATGTGGCTATAATGACCTGGAAATCAAAACCAACCCTAATTTTCTTGTTGCAGCGGCCCAGAGCGCTCCTATTCTAAACCCAGGGATGTGCGAGTGACATTTTTTTTTCTAAGCATACTTTTGCTGACATTTCCCTTTCATTAAAATAGCTCAACAATGGGGGGAAGAGCAACTCACCATGCACATAGGATCTTTACCTTACTTTGTACTCGCAAAGGGATTTCCTTGCTCTCCTCTGCGGTGGCAGTTTCCAGTCACACGAGTGGCTTTAGCAGAGCGCCACTGGGAAACGACTTTGGGTGTTGGGGCCGACATGTCCCCACCAGAGCCATGGGCTCGGAAGCAAAGCACACAGCATAATGATCAGCTTACTGAGGGACATGAAACAGCCCGAGAGTCTCCTCTTCCTGACTCCTTGTCCCAGGATCACCCCATCCCATTGTAGGAACACTGATGGATTTGGCTGAACTACGAGGAGAGGGACCAACAAAAGCCAGACTGGTCCCATCCTGTGATGGGGACCCAGAATTGGAGCAGCCCTGTGGCTTGGTCCTCTCAGGAGCTGTGTGAATGCTTCACACTGGCCATGCCATCACAGGGATCTGATGGGTTCAGTCATAGCACGGTAATCAATCACCACTGATGGTTACAGACTGATGCAGGCCAACAATGTAGTTACAACTATAATTTGGACTGACCAATCTATTCACTTTCATGCAGTATTTGCTTAAACTCCCTGCAGGAAAAGTGAACAAAAAGGGCAGTAAACACAACACGAGCAGACATGTCCTGGGCACCAATGTCAAAGCTTTGGCCAAGCGCTATTGAGCTACTGAACATACGGCACCTAACAGCATCCAAAGCTCCCTGCACTGGCATGGCCACCCTGACCCAACTCTTCCCCTGGTCCTGGATCCAGTGGGCAGACTGAGCATACCAGGGATGCAACACCCATCCAGTGTCCTCACCTACACTGAGGGAACCCAATGGAAACCCACCTGAGACGGAAGAGAAAGTCCCCACTGAGGTTTTGCAGGCTCCAGAGCTGTCACCCTCACCCAGCTCAGGCCCCAACCATAAACCAAGCTTCACAATAGAGTTATTTGGGGTTTTTTTAAGTCACAAATTATTTCCAGCAGCAGGAAAGTGGAAGGATGCAGCGCGCTGGACCCTGCTCGCCGGCACCCAGCCAGTCTCATAAATGGTTGGCAGCCAGCAGAGCAGCAAACCCGCTCCTATTGAAATGAGCTTGTTACTACTAATTTTTACTGGCTTCCCAGCTGATTCATAAAGTTTTGTTGGGTTTTTTGTTCGGTTGGGGGTGTTTTTGCACATCTCTGAAAGCAATTCCCGAGACACTCGGGGGAAAAACAAGCCCTCGGCCTGCCCACGAAGGGCTGCTCCTTGCACCCTGGCACAGGCATCTATGGTCCCCTCAAAACCACGTCATCTTGTTTTCAGGGCTTCATAAAATCTTATTAGAAAGAGTTCTCTTGTATTGAATAGGCTAAAATCAAAACCTCATGGATTCAGTTTTACCATTATCAGCCGTGGCAAACAGCTTGAGACCTCAATGGCAGCTGCAGACACACATTTTATAGGGAAAGTTTGGGTCCGAGACATTAAACTCCCTGTTTTCCCATCTGCTCCCTGTCTCCACAGCTGGATGCACCAAGTTGTTGCACTAGACAAAAACAACCAGATCTAATCTCAGAGCCCGAGCTTTTTGTAAGTACCAGCAACCATTAGCTGTGAGACTTGGCACAGCTTTGCTCACTGATCTCAGCCTACATGGATGAGATCCCCTTTTTGGACAGGCAAGGGTTGCCAAAGTAATATACCCTGCAAATACCAGAATCATAGAATGATTGGGGTTGGAAAGGACCTTAAAGCTCATCCACTTCCAACCCCCTGCCATCAGGGGGGACACCTTCCACTAGACCAGGCTGCCCAAGGTCCAGGGCCCCAACAGTTTTACTCCATCAAAAACCCCAACACAGAAAGCGTAGAACACAACATGCATACACTTAGCACCATGATGGCCCCCTGGACATGAGCTGAGAGCATCATCAGCCAAGTCAAGCGCTGTAGGAAGATGCTACAGGAACAAGCCCACGCAGCGGCACCTCCCTCAACATCATTTATGTCTGTGTGGTGCTGCAAAGTGTCTCTAACACTTCCATATGGCACTTCCCACGTGCTTTGCTTACTGCTTAGATTTAATTAGTGTGAAGACCTTCCCCTACGCATTAGTTTCCCTTTTCGAAGTGTTGAACCCTAAAGAAACCTGCAGCATGAAGCACAAGCCAAGGAGCCACTCAGTGTAACGCCACAGTTCTCTTTTAGCAAAAAGCCAGATTATGCTATGGCTTCTCTGAATCTTAAGGAAAAGAATGGGAAAACCCCCCAAAACACATAGCTCATTTCCACAGACACTGTAGGGTTGAACAAGCAGCCACAGGAAGAGCTCAGGGCACAATGACTGCGTTTCTACAGAGCCCTGGTGCCCCCGAAGGCACTGCTGGGCACCAGCCACACCATCATTTACTCAGCCATGAGAGAAGGCAGAGCCAGGGGAGTTCCCAGCCACCACTGCCTGTGTTTGCCTTCCCTGCTGCCAGTGTGGGACAGGGGCAGGGATGCTCCCAGATCCCACAGCCCTTCTGCAGGGGGAGACGAATCAACTGCCTCATTCTTCCCAGTGGACAAACTTGTGTTTTGCTGGCGCGGGACCTCACAAACGGAGCGTTGTCCCAGCGCAGCGCCTGCCGCTCGGCCCCTGAATAGGCCATGCTTTGTAACAGCCAGAAGAGGGGGAAAAAGGGAATAAAGGAAATAAAAGCAGAAAACCAGCACATCCATCGCTCCAGGACCCTCTGGAGACAGGTGGGGTAAACCTAAAGACAACAGTGTTATCAACACCCACCAACCAACCCAAGCGCTCCACCTCTGTGGGGCTATCTACAGGGCTTTTGTTCCTCTGTCAAACAGACAACAGTGGTTTGCATCACTACGTGTGAAAGCAAAAAGCAGCTGGCACTTTTTTAGAAGTCTTTAACATTCTTTGGCTCCTCAAATGGAAAAATCTTAGCAAATGAGACCTTAATAAATGGAAAGAGCTGAAAAATAGCCTTTCTGCTGGCGTGTTCCGCTCCAGCTAATGGAATATGTAGATGACACTGACACAGTTGTGTCTCGTACCCTTCCGTAGTGCTGCTGAGAGAAATCCTGCTCAGGTATCCCTGGTGCGGTCCCTCCTTGCATCAAGAGATGCCCCTGCAGCAGGATGAAGTCTCTAAAACAGCCAAGTGAAGGGCTTTTATACCCTGAGATGCAAAATGCCAAGCGGACAGAGAAGCGTTACAGCCTGTATGCTCCCAGCCAAGGTTCGTATTCCTATGGAGAGGCAGGAACAGGTTGTATTGTGTGAGGAAGTTTGGGTCTGATCAGAATTAATTCTTACACAGTAAGAAACCCAATCATAATAAAAAGATGCTGCTGGTACCTTCCCATAGCCAAAGCCTGGGATAAGGAACCCAAGTGATGCTCAGCTTCTCCCCATAGGATAAACACCTCCAGGAAGGGTGCAGCAGGGCAGCAACAAGTTCCAGCACTGCAACGCTGGAGACTGTTTAATCCCTGCTCCAGCCCCAGGAGCTGCAAAGGCCATTACAAGTCAGCATTCAGCAACTCTGGAAGAGGTCAGCCAAGACAGGCACTTCCAGGTGAAATGGCTTTGTTCTTAAGGAAAAAAAACACATCAACATCACAACAAACAGGAATGCAACAGTTCCCAGCATCTGAAGCCCATTCCCCAGGGCTTGCAGCGCATCACACAATGTCTCCTCCATCTCCCCTTTCTGAGCACTCAGCCCCTTGTAGCAATGCTTTTTAACACCCACTTTCTGGAGCAATCAACCAAGGGAAAGGCCTAAAACAGGAGGGAGTGCAAGTGGAGCCTGCTGCTGGGACTAGCACCGTCCAAATCCGATGTCCCACAAGCAAGGTGGGACTTGATGAGCTAACAGCCCTCCTCATCCTCAGTCACCCCTGGGCACCCTGATCCCTGCACAGGACAGGGAGGGAGCCTGCTCTGCTCCTCTCCTCCCTCCCAGATCCCAGGACACACAGCACTGCTCGCCAGGGCTGGAAATCACGGCAGCCGCGTTCCTAATCCCCTCCGATCCCAAGCACTTGGGAAGGACAAAGAGCCGAGTCTCCTTTCCCAGTAAATTGACCCTGCGGTTCCAGGGGCTCGAGGCACTTCAAAGCCTGCAGCAGCCCGGCCAGCAGCAGGAAAGGGATGTACTTTTCGGCTGTGGAGCAGCAAAGTAAAATCCACACAAATAAGCAGTGTTCCAGAAAACCAGGTTTAACCATCAGCGGCTCCCAACGACGGGGGATGTTTTTCCTGAAGGATTTTTTTTTCCCTTTCCCAGTTTGTCTTGAGGTTTTTTTTCCTCTTGATTTTGTACTAAAACAAGTCTCGAGCTCCCACACTGCACACCCCTTCTGGGGCTGAGCATCCTCCAGAGGTAAGATGCTGAGTTCGGCACTGGAGTCTGGGAAAGGAGGTGCCTTTGATGAAGAGCTAATCTACAGACTTCAATCGTTTCAGTGAGCGCCACACATTTAATAAGTTATTTCCGTGGAAAACCTTAGTAACTCGGGTATGAATCAAGCCTATAAACACCTCTCACCCATCAAAGTGCCATAAGAAGAAAAAGTTCTATTACAGTAACTGGGAATATAAACCTCTCTCTACAGGTCCCTATAAGAAGCCAAAATTCCTCCTTCAAAACAGTCACCATTTTCAAAGGTAAATACACTCTGTCCAGTATTCAGCAAATCCCTTTGGGAAGTAAAACACAGGCGCAGAGAAAAAGTAAAGTTGAAACAAAGAAGCAGCATCAGATATACACTGTTTAAAAGACAACCCCAGTTACATCAAAAGAACTTTTACTACCTAGAAAGCCATACCCAACTCCTAATAGGGTGCAAGAATGCAATGTTTTGGCTACAAAGATTAAACTAATTTACTTTTAAGTAACTTGCTTACTTCCGGACTTCTTTTTTAAAGGGTGATGCTTAGGTGCTTGGAGATGTGATTACTCTGTGATTCGAAGCCAAACATCCTAACTGCTCAATGAAGCACAGACAAAACCACACTTTATCGGGGTGTTGTACTGCCTCCAAGAACTTCTAGGCTGAACACTTCCCAGCTAGCTGCGAAAAGCCGTCCCGGTTCCAGGTAAGGGAGGGAAAGAAAAGGCAATTCTTCTCTGCAGAAGCATACTGAGAAATTCAGTGTATTGCCTACAAGGAAATGGTGCTCCCCCCATACTGGTACATCCATTTCAGGGCATCACCCTGCTGGCTCCATCACCACGAATTCTCCCTCAGAGCCAGGATGCTGCATGTGCACACACAAAGGCAGAGGTATCATCTGCAGCTTTAATCCCTGCATTAGGCACAGAACCAAATGCTGGTAGGACAACCTTCTTCCACCCCTCGTGCAACAGGCAGCCTGTGCTACTCCAGACTGCTGCACCCTTCTCCAACTGCACAGCCACTGCCAGAATTCCACCCTCCTTCTGGACAGGACCACCCGCACCTCTCCTCCTTTGCCAGATGGGATGCTGGGTACAGGTGGCAGCATCAAGGTGTACCATCACCCAAGCATGGTCACCCACAAGCTCTATCTGAGGAGCTCCTGCACAACTCAACACTATGGCTGTTGGGTTTGCTGGCCCAACGCGAGTTACTCTGTACCGTTTTAATGGAGAAATAACTACATGCAGGGAATACCTTCCCCAGCCTTGATCCAAGGTGCTTCTCCTTCGGTTAGTAAGTGAGGATGTACTTGCCCAGTCTCAATGCTCAGCACTGAGAGATGCTGCTACAGACAACATCTTCAGCTGCACATTAATAACCCAAGTGGAGCACTCTGCTGGGGTACACCACTTGTGGATAAAGCGCTGCCATCACAACAAGGATTCTGCACATGCAGCTGCAGAATCAGTGATCGCTTCCCTTTCCCTCTTCAAAGAAAGGGATGTTTGAACTCCAGGAGCTGCCAACAAGGCCACCCAGAGTGGCAAACACAAACACAATGCAGAGAAACCCACGGTCCTCCTGTAAATCTCCAGGCTCCAGCTGCTTTATCAACCCACAAAGACATTGGTTGTACAATAAAACAGCACACCTGCATCTCTCTGAAAGGGACCGGCCCTGATGCCACCTCAAGGGCTTCCCCACCTTCCCTTTCAGGGATTAATTCCATGATTCACCTCCTAGCTTGCAAGGTTGCCTTTGATGTCAACCAGGAGCCAGAAGCTGCATGTGAACAAACCCAAAGCAACAGTGGGTCATTGTTCTGAAGCTCTCCAAACCATGGGGAAGGATGCTGCTGCGTGGTCAGCTCTCCAACAGGGATTCCAACACTCACTGCTGACCATGGCCACACCGAGCAAAGAATTCCTCTCTGAAGCACACTGGAAAATAGATGCACTTTATTTCCCATTGGCAAACTAAAGTTACGGAGGAAAACTGTTTAATATAAAAACATCTGACAAAGCACCTCCAGGATGTACTTTTTTGCACCAAAGCAGCAGCTTTTGGCAACCGGCTCGTTCCTCCAACAAGAGCAGTTTTTAGCCAAACCCTGATTGTTATAGACTGTGCAGGGCAGGGCACGCCAGCAAACCTGAAGTTAAATATGAGAGAAAAGGGAAACCAAAACCATTACTGGCCCAAATAAACATCTGGCTGTGATTAAACAGGATGCACAGATACGCTCTACAACAGGACAGGGAGAAGAAAGGACAAAAAGGCTCCAAGGTGCTGCTGCTGGGTCAGACCCCCAGGGCTGCCACCCCGAGCCCAGCACTGAGACACTCCAAAGCCAAAGGAGAGCATCAGCAATGTGCACACCCAACATTTTACCCCCAGAAGGAATGGCTGCCCCATTAATGAGAAAAATAGCTTCTTTTTTTCCCCCTATTAACAGGCAATTTCACAATCTCTCCCCCAATCTGGAAAGGGCAAATGTTTGCCCAGTTTCCACACATATCCGCCTTACATATTTAATAGGCTTCCTCTTTTTTTTCCTACTCCTAACACACAGGATCTTCATAAATTTCCTTGTTAGCATAAATCCTTGCAGGCTGTTATTTCTGGGGGGAGAGGAAGGGAGACGTTCACTTTCTCCATTCAGTGGGTTTAAAATATGCTTCCTGAAGTTCATCCTAAATATTGCTGGAAGCAGAAGAAACCCTCAGGCTCTCGCTCCGGAACCATGGCATTGCTTCAGCAGGGCTGAGTCATCAGCTGGGATGGATGGGCAGGGTCCTGCTTTCCTCCTCCCTTCAGGGGTACAGGGACCCTGCTTCCCAAATCCAACATCCCCCAGTCTCACCACTGCCCTGTAAGCAATTTCACCTTCCCAAGCCTTGGGAAAAGTCCAGGATCATTTAAATAAGCTCCAACCCATTTGGTCTCTTTGCTTCTTCTCTCTGTTTATTCACAATTACCCCCCAACAACTTCGGTGGGGATAGCACAGAGTAAGGCGCTGAGCAAAGCTCATCTCTACATGGAGCCCCCCATCTCCTAGACTTGAGCAGAGCTGCCTGGAGCAGGCTCACACGTGCACTTCTACTCTCAGGTACTGCTCCCTGCTGCACCAAGTGTGGAGAGGAGTTACTCACCCCTCCAACAAACCACCAACTCACAATTCCTTCTTTCAGATGCACATTCCCAGCTACAAATGAGTTCACCAGAGCTGAAACTCTTGAAGAGTTTATCACATGGGAACTGAACTGAGTTCAAAGTAAAAAATAAGTAGTATTCCAAGGAAAATCTAAAGCAGCATCTTCCCTGGCCTCCTGCAAAGCCTCTTGCTGCTGGTACAACATCCCCTTTACCAGCCCCTGCTGTCCCCATTCTCCTCAGCTCTCATTCATTCCCTCCTAGCACTTCTCTCTGCTTGGGTGCATCACCTAGCATCAAGTCACCCTCACCACTAGCTCAGCTGGTCCATGCAGAAGGACCAAGCGCAGGATGCAGAACTAGACACACACACAGGGAGCCCCTTCCCTTTGGAAAACCCCACCACACACAAGGCTCAAGTCTCACAGGCACTATCCCTGCACAAAGGCATTTCCATATGAACAATGAGATTTTCTGTGCAAACACTGGTTTAATTCCAAATTGAGCTTGGAGTATCGAGCAGGCATGTAGGGACACATGAGACAGGCTCTAGTGATGAGTGGCTCATTTTGAGGAAAAATAGCTATTGTAAGAGCTTTGCACTGACTGCTCCAGGCACAGTCTTCATTAAGGGAGACATTAAGGGAGTTCTGTGGAGACACCCAACCCATATGGGACCTCTGCATGGTGGCTGGGGAGGTGAGCAACAAGCTGCACCCATCACTACCCATCCACTCCTACAGCTAGAGACTCACCCTTACTGATTATTCCTCCAAAGAAAACTGATGCCCCAGTATCTCTGCCCTCTCTAGACGATGGACAAGCTGCTCCAGACCTGCAGTGATGACCACGAGCAATGATCAAGTCAGCAGACACCCGCAGGAGGCTTCCAAGCAGCATCACCACCTTCCAGCCTCCTACCTGCACCCAACCCTTCCCCTCCTGCACAGTCCTTAGGGCCTCTAGAATTTCATGCCACCACTATCAAGAACTCTGGCTGCTGCTTCATGGGGCTTTTAAACAGAGCAGTGCAGCAAGCTGTGCAAAGGGAACTCTGAAAATGGGGCTATTGCAGGGTCCTTCCCAAGGAAGGTGAGGGGTAGCCCTGTGGGGTTTAGGGGAAGGCAGGCAGCTCCAAAGCCTGTGGCCCACAGCATCTGCTCCAGCATGTCCCCACTGTCCTGAACCAGCTCCTGCAGCAGCAGCAGCAGCAGTCCAGGCCTCTCTCTACAAGCCTGGCAAGTCCAACGGGTACAGCAGCTTCTTGGCACGCAGTGGAGGAGCCAAGTCTGAGGGGAAGGGAAAAAAACTTACTACAAATGTTCCACCAATTCTGAGTCACGGGGCTGAGCTTTGGTTTCTGCCCTGCTGGATTCTGCCCTTTCCCTGCTATTTCCCTGGCTCCGGCCGGGGGAGCCGCAGGGACGCCGGCTCCAGCCAAGGCTCTGCCAGCACCCGGGGGCTGGCACGGGCTCGAAGTACAGCTCCCACCACAGGTTTTCTCCACCTCTGCTCCCCAGGTGTACATGGCTGCAGGAATAGGCCATGAGGAAGATATCGACCCCCTCTTTAGGCTCCTGCAAGCCTCAATGTGACACTGCCCAAGCTTGGAAGAGGGGAACTCAGGGATCAAACACCTCCAAGTGCTTCTCCCACCCACCCAAAGCCATTGCACATCACTGGGAAATGAGCAGCATCCCCAGTCTGAGAGAAATGCTGTGGCAGGACACTGATCCTTGGACAGCCAGCCTCATTCATGACCCAGATCCTTTGAACCTCAGATGAAGAGGACTCTGGGGTATCATCCCTCAATCCGGTTCACGACACCAAAGGTTGCATCTGCACAACCATTCACAGCGTGTACTTCCAGTTAACACTGACTGCCACTCCAAATCTCACAGAGAGCATGCTAGCTCATGGAAGAGTTTCTCCTATTTAGGAGCAGTATTATAACCATGAAAAGGTCAACTTCAAAAAGAGGGCTTTTCTTTTTAATTCATCCATACGACAGAGGTGATCTTTCGACTCCATGCTTAAACTTCCTGTTTAGAAGTTCATCAAGTAAACAAGTAACAGTAGAAGAATGGTTCTCTTTGTTATCCCAAATTGAATTTTGTGGTTTTAGTAGGAAAAGCCTTTTTGATGATCAAAGCCGAAGCAATAAATAACAGTGGCTTGATGCTAGATCCAAAACGTACTTATTTTTGGAACGGGAGTTAAACGCACATTGAGCGCTCACAAGAAGAGGCTGGGAAGACCGCGTGCTTTGGGTATCATTTATGCAGGCCTACATTTCAAGCAGACCTATTAAATAAGTTGAAATGGAGAATAAACAAACTGAAATGTGGCAGATAGACTGGAGCCTGAGTGGGTTTTTTTCCTCTTAGCTCCTTGTGATGACAAGTATGGGTTAACTGCAGCAAGGCTCTTACCCTCTTTCAGCAATCATGAGCACTGGGGAAAAATAAATCACAGAGCCCCAGACTCTTATTAGAAGTTACACCATTGGAAACTACACAGGGGGAGAGGAGGATCCGATTTCAGCCCAATCTCAGTCACGTGTTATCATTATATTGTTCAAGAAAAAGTTAAAATCCCTCTTCTATTCCAGAAAACCCACCAGATGTCCCATAAAGGACTCGGCTGCGAGAGAAGCGAACCCATTACATCCTCAGGAACCCCGGTTTTCCATCTTGGCTGCTGTAATTAATGGCAATTATCAAGTTACAATAAAAGCCATGGGCATGGGGAGCTTTACGGACGTATATCCAGCCAGAGGAACGTTTGTTAGGAATTGCAAACACTTATTCATTATAGCACAACCCTGAATGATCCAGCTCCTGGCTATCAATTGTTCCCCTGCTACGGACACTTGGCAGCACAACAAAAGCAAGGCGGGTCGGCACGCTGGATTCAGCACACGGCAGCAGGGGGACCTTAAAGGAGAAGAAGGAAAAATCCCAGGAGGAAGCACCACCATGCTATGACACTGCAGTGCCATGTCGTTTAAAAGCTCTTTAAAGTGCTGTGGAGTCGGGATCAGCTTAAAACATCCCAAGGAAGTCACAGGTCTCGCCAAACCAGCCATAAACTCTTGCAGGCAGGTAATGACAAGGGATGACAATAATGAAGCCATAGCTAACGGATCAGTACCCCAAGGGTCCCCTCCACCATCATCAACTTATCATCTCCCAGAGAGCAGCAAATCCCATCCTTGGGCTTAGCAATCCAGCAACTCAGCACTGACAGGTCCAACTCTTACCCCATCACACAGCCCACCTCAGCCACTGAAGGAGGCACATGGGGCTTCACTGAGGATGTGCATCTCCATCTTAGGTCTCAGACCATTAACCAGGTCATTTCTTGCATAGAAATTAAACGTGGTCCTACAGACAGGTCCCTCCTGCCCCCCATGCAGCCAGCCCCCAGCCTGGGATGAGACCCCAGGGGAGAAAGAAGTGAAAGGATCAGCACAGCCAAAGCCCAAAGCCAAGCAAATGAAAGCCCCAACTCTACCTGCTCAGATATAAAATCACCCTAGGCCTCATAGAGCACCATTAAATGAATGAAAGGCTGCAGGGGTGGGGCAGAGCAAAAATCAGAACCTAATTAAGCAAAGCTTTGTTCAGGAGCTTCAATGGCACTGTAGCTGAGAGCCCTGCTCGTGAAAGCAGGGCCAGGACCCAACAGGTAATGCAAGAACCACCACAAAGCAGCATCTCCATGCCACCACATGTCTAAGTGGCTTCCACAGGGGACACACATGGCTGAATGGTCACCTCCCAGATGTCCCAACACACTCGTCCCATGAACAGCATCTTATCACAAGCCACAGGGCACAGATGTCTCTGAAGGATCAACTCAAATCACTGCTATTTCTTTCCCTTCTTTTCACACCAAGAATATAAACCAACAGCAGTACCACAACCCTGTATCTTGTCCCATTATCCAGCCCCAGCCATGAGTTCCCCAGGGCAGACCATGTGTGCCAACCTGAGAAGTCTCCGGGCGTGACGTTGGGCGAGTTTGTAGCCTCTGTTTCAGTGTAAGACAACGTGGAATCTGATAGATCTGGAAGGAAAAGGGAAAACAATAAAGGCACTTTTAGTCCTCCTGTGTTTCCAAGCGCTGCGTGAGCACCCGGGGCTCTTCAGCTTCCCACCACCTCCCCAGGAGGAATTCTCCACCGGGCCAGAAAGCAGTGATTAACTTCGTACCTCTACCACGCAAATGCAAACTTCGAGTTGCTTCGACCACAAAAATAACTGCAGTTAAGTTGATCAAACAAGTAGGAACTTGGTGCTTACTGGGTAAAGTTACATTAAGCCTCTAAACAGCTCCTAGTTACTATACTTAATTATCACCATTAAAATTCTTGAAGCTGTTTATTCTTGCTTCCTTCCTTCCTTCCTCTTTGCTGAAGCGAAGGAAACTTTGTTTTAACAAGTTAAGAGTCTTTGTTATTCTCTCTTGCTTACACCCCTCTAATTAAGTGCTCAACTGTTTGCTCACAGATTAACTATTATTTTTCCAATCCAACAAGCCAGTGAAGCAAATTTCAGTCCCTGGTTGTTGTTTTAAGAAAGTCACGTGTCACTCGCTATCACCTCTCCCTGCAGCACAAGCAGTTTCTAAAGGGAATTAACTTGGAAGGGGGAGCACAGGGAGGGACAATGCCTTTTTTTTTTGCCTCCACACTGAACAAAATACCCAAAGAAAGCTTTGCTCTGCAGGAAATTGTGGTCCCTGCCCTGTCCCACAGGCTGGCTGCGGTGGTGAAAGAGCTGGTCCCTTGCAATAGGAGCGTGCACAGTGGGTGCATGAGCGGCTGCAGGCAGCTCCAGGCCAGGCAGGGAAGGGACTCACCTTTGGCACTGGGCAGCTCCTGCCTTCCCCAAGGGCTGGGTGGGACAGGCAGGTACTGCGCTGTCCGTTCCTACCTCCCTGCCCGTCTCCTCTCCATCCCTGCCTGATGGCGAGCGAAAGCGGCTCACCTTGGTCATTACCTGCCCTGTAAATCAGAGCCACTGACTATGGGATGAAGGGAGAAACCCCACACTTCAGATGTGGCCATGTCTGCACCAATCCTGGCAAGACACCCAAAAGGGATGTGGGATTCCTCCCTTCATAGAATCATAGAATCGTTAGGGTTGGAAAGGACCTTAAGATCATCCAGTTCCAACCCCCTGCCATGGGCAGGAACACCTCACACTAAACCGTACCACCCAAGGCCTCGTCCAACCTGGTCTTGAACACTGCCAGGGATGGAGCATTCACAACCTCCCTGGGCAACCCATTCCAGTGCCTCACCACCCTCACAGGAAAGAATTTCCTCCTTAGATCCAATCTAAACTTCCCCTGTTTATGTTTTAATCTGTTACCCCTTGTCCTGTCACTACAGTCCCTAATGAAGAGTCCCTCCCCAGAATCCCTATAGGCCCCTTTCAGATACTTCCTCCATCTTCCCGCTTACTTGGGCAAGAAGTGGGTGCTGAGAAGGGTTGGTCAGGATGCAGTGATGCCAATTCACAACATGCACACGCACCATGTAGCCCAGGATCCAAGGCTGATTTGCCATGCTCTCTGGGAGCCTTCCCTTCATGCCTACCCAAGCAAGCCACTTTCCCTAGCTTTCATTTTAAGTAACACTTATAATTCCCCATGAAAAGTGAAACATCACTCGGAAATTATACAGCGCTGAGTTTCAAAGAGTTCACGTCTCATTTTAATAAGCAGAGGAAGGGTAATAGCTGGTTCCTCAGGGTGCAGCCAAGGCTGCATGGAAATGGCACCCAGGAGCTCCCACTCCCCCTGCGCCCAATCATCCCGCAGATTACCCACGCAGACAAAACATCATGTCTGCAAACCTTTCATTACAGCTTCATTAAAAATAGAGCTTCGTGTTATTTTGGAAGATCTGCATGTGTCTACATGGCAATTTGAGCTGATAAACCCACATCCATTTACTCCTTAAACCCGTCAGCTGATGCTTGCTCACAAATAATGAGCAGCCATAAAACCCTGACTTGTTGGCTTCTGCCTGCTGTGCCACGTAGGGATGTCTTAGGAGCAACACCAGGGCTGCGCCATGAAAGAGGTGCCGGGAGATCAAAAGAGACAAAACACGTACCCAGTGGCTTTTGCTCATCGTTAGGAGACAGCCGAGAGTAGGGAGGCGGTGGAGACTCTGGAAAACAAAACTTAATGTTAGTGCTGTGCTCAGCTTGTCAATGAAAGCCTGGCGCTTTCTCTGTCAGGGTAGGAGCTCTTCCAAGGTTGTAAACACCCAGTGGAAGGAAACCCACTTGGAAGCAACTCAAAGCCAAGAATTTTGCAAATCTTCAAAGAATGGGGGGGTCCACCTTGACCTTTCAAAGGGGGGTTTACTACTGGAAGTGCTGTGGTTCTCCCCTGCACCCCCTGCCCTGTCTCCCTGCATGGGCCCCCACAACCTGAAGCACACAAAATGGCACGGGGCTCCCAAAGAATGATGCTTACATCATCTGCTCTGGGAGCTGACCCTCCAACCACAGTTTAAACACACACAGGCTTCACAGAAGCTCCCCAAACACACTACAAGGACTGAAATAAGGTGTTGGGTGGTAAAAAGTTGCTCCTCTCTTGGTACATGAAGCCTGACGCCAGGGACCAGACTGACTTCAGCCAATCCAAGTAACTCCGGTCCATCCCAAGGAACCCCTTGGCACTCAAGGGGCTCAGAAGCAGAGGCCAGACCCCCCATGACCCTCCTCCCCTTGACCTCCACCCACCTCCACCCTCCTCCCAAGCACACACTCAGCTTTAAGTAGCAGCACATCAGCAGTCATGGACTTAAAGTTAAGCAAGCCCTTAGAAGTGTTCTGGTCATCTAACAAGCCCTTGCTGCTCTTGTAAAGAGTCAAGGCCATACAAAAGGCTGACTAAGGTCCTCCATCAACTTCATGCTCCGGTTAGAGTTTTTTTTTCCTTCTGAATTATGGTGGTGACGCGTTTCTTTAATTACAACCTGCTAAAATTGAGGACTGCAGCCGGCTGGGCTGTACCATGGCACCAGCACTGAGCACACACTGACTTCACTGAGTAGTCAATGCCATCACCTTGACCCCAGCTTACTGGAACAAGGGTGTGCTCCTCAGTTCCCACACACCAAAAGCACTCAGCCCAACTCGGGTTAGCTCACCAAGAACCACCTCAGCATCATCCATGTGATGACTCTGGGATGGCCTGTGGTCATTTATGGCTTCCAAGAAAAGGTTCCTCATCCCCCATAACCGAGCAAGCTGCCCAGCATCAAGATGCTCTTCTCACAAGGCCCTTAAGAGCTTCCCAATAGAAAAAAAACATAAGGGTGCCAATGTCCCAATCTGGATATAACATCCCAACCTGTGCCATGCACAGTGGGCCAGTGCCATGTTACAGCCAGTCCCGCTGCCACGGGGAAACAACCCTAAGCACCGAGGCATTTTCACACCGTTCAGCTGCATCGCCTGCACGAACACGGATGGTTTTCAAAGCGAGCCACACAAACACTTGTGGAAAAGGGCATCAAGGGCTTTCTCGGGCCCCCTCCACCATCCCCAGCGCCCCGCAGGCGCGGACGAGACCCTGGCACCGGCACCCGCTATCAAAACGATAAAGAGCCACTCGATAAAGCCCTGCTCCTACTACTTCCTGCGCACAGCAGCCCTGCACCGCTGGGAAAACCACCACGGCGGCAGGAAAGGAGCTGGGAAAACTCTGCCCATCTTCAAAACACACGCAGGGCTCCTCCAAACGCTCTACACCAACCGGAGCAAAAAAAGAGCTGCTTCCAGCCTCTAAGCGAGCTCCGGGAGAAGCACGCCCAGCACAGAAGTTTCTTTGAGAGAAGTGATGCAAAGCGTGGCAGGAGGCCGGATTGCAAAACAAGTAATAATAAATAATAATCAATCCGAGGTTTTGCCAAGAAAGGGACCGTCAGCAGGTCGCTGCTGTAAAGCACTGCCCAAGGAACGCATGTGCTCCGGGTCCCGGCGCTTCCACGCTAGTTCGGGCCATCCCCCGCGGCCCCCTCAGGCCCCGTTCCGAGCGGCAGCAGCCAGGCTGGCGCCGGCAGGATGCGAACGGCCCGTTATGGCCCCTCCTGCACCTCAACAGCAGAGGAACCTCCGCGGGACGGGGAGGAAAAGGGGCTCTTTAAGCAGGAGTGGGAACTGGGGAGGGGGAGAATGCCATCCCGGAGCCAAGAGCATCCCCAGGGTTCAAATAAGCCGAGGAAGGGGCCAGATGCCCCAAATCACGGGGGAGGGAAGGTCCCCGACTCCGCTCCGCTCCTCACCTGGCCCACAGAGGCGGCTGAAGTGGTAGGGGTTGCAGCAGACGGTGGGTCCGTCGGCAACGCCGAAGCTCTGGCACTCGCAGAGGGGTTTCAGCTCGGCGGGGTGCTGCAGGTCGGGCCATCGGAAGAGTTTCCCCAGGAGGAGGTGGGGGGGAGCCGCATGTCCCCCCAGGCGCAGCTCCGTGCGGGCCACCAGCACGCAGCCGCTGGGCATGCCCCCGCGGGACTCCACCGCCTCCAGCAGGCTGTCCAGCGAGCGCTCCTTCAGCCGCTTCAGCAGCGAGTAGGTGACGGCCTTCAGCTCCTGCTCCAGCAGCACCAGCCGCGACCGCGCCTCCCGGCCCCGCCGCTCCGGGGAGCCGCCGTCGGCCGCGCCGTCGGGGCTGGGGTGGCCGCCGACGGTGTCTGTGTCCGGGGGCTGGGGGCCGCCCGGCTCCCGCTCCTTGAAGAGGCAGCAGGTCACGGTCCGACCGTCGCTCTCCGGCGCCCGCCGCGGGCTCGCCCCGCCGGCGCCGTCCCGCCGCGGTGGGGAGCGGAGCCGGGCCCCGCGCCGCTCCGCCATGGGGTCCCCGCGGGGCGCCGCCTCGCCCCGCCGCTCCTCCGCCTCCCGCAGCAGGCTGCGCGCTACCGCGCGGATCTCCGACGAAGGGTTTTTCTCCGGGATTTTACAGCTACCGGTGGCTCCGAGGTCGTGGCCGCTCCTGGCGCTCCCATCTCCGCCGTCCCTGTCCGGAATGACGCGGCTCCTCCAAAGTCGCCGCACCAGCCCTGAGCGTTTGGACCTGAACATACGACACGCGGGCGGCCGGGGGTCGCGTCGCTCTCCGCCGCTTCCCCCCCCCCCCTCCGCGGGGCTCCTCGCTCCGCCGCCGGCTCTATCTCATCTCAGACCCGCCGCCCTCGCAGCCTGCCCGCACTTCCCGGCGCCGCCGTTTCCCCGCGGCCCTTCCCAGCGAATCGCCGACGGCCCGCGGCGGGGGCCGCACCATGGGGGAAGGCGGCGGGGGAGGGAGCGCAGCGCGGGCATAGACGGTGCCGCCGGGGTTGCGCCGATGCCCGCGGGCGGTGCGGGGCCGCTCCCGTGGCGGCGCTGGGGCTCGGGCGCGCCGCGCCGTGCCCTACATCGGCTGCCAACGCGGGGACGGGGCCGGGGGGGAGCCCGGGGCAGCGCTCGGCTGCGCCCCGCGGCTGCTCCACCGTACAAGGTGGGAGCTGGGAGAAGATGGGTGGAAGCGGCGCCGGGTTCCGCGCTCGGAGCTGCCGGTTCCGTTCGGCCGAAAAATCGTTCAAAAAACAGAAAAATTATTTAAAAAAAATAAAAGGTAAAAAATGATCAAAAGCAGCAAAAGGGCGAGACCCGCGCGCGGCCGCTGCCCGCGCACACGCGGGGTCCCTCTGCCCGCTCCCGCTCTCCTTCCAGCTCCGCTCCAGGTAGGGGAGGGCCGACGGGGAGGCACGGCGCCGCGTCCCGCCCCACGCGGCCGGGTGGGAACGGCGGCGGCGCGGAGGGAGGGAGGAGGGTGCCCCTGTGGGAGATGCGGGTAGGGGTGGGACACCCCCCCCCCCCCCCCCCCCCCCCGTTAATTAAAAACTGAATGAAATACCGTAAAAAAGCGATTCTTCTTGCGGGGTTCAGGCGAGGAGGTCCCACGGGCACAGCAGCCTTTGGCCGTGGCAGGGACACGCTCCGGAGGCACCGGCCGCAGGGCTCGATCCTGGGGTATCGGGGGTTACATTCCCCTCGCTCGTGGAAAGCAGCGTGGTGTGGGTCAGTGGGAACCTGGAATAGCAAGTGATGGAGCTTTGTCTGGGGGCTCAGCCCGGGAACCCACGGGGAATTGTCAGTGATGAGTGAAAATGAATCTCAGCAATTATTTCCCTGCAGCTGATCAGCAGGGAAAAAAACACCCCCAAAAATAAACCAATAAAAGTATTTCAACCAAGAAACTGCAGTCAGACCTGGATGTTCATCGTTTTCCTTGTATCTTTGCATAGCCAAAGGTTGATGTCCACATTTCCCCAAACCTGCAGGAAAACACCCAATACACTTGGTTAAGTTAGTGCATTTTTTTACAGCCAACTTCATTCACGTGCATCAACTACGTAAGGGATGGCAAAATACCCCGTTTAAAACCTGTATGTGGGACCCAGTGGTGTTTGCACCAACATAAAGGTAACACATCCATAGGTCTTTGACTTCAGGGTTACTTCTGCCCTTAACTGACCAAAGCTCCTTTTCCCTTGCCCTTTCTGCAGTAAAAGCAGGTGATGTTATTTGGGCACTGGCTCACTTTGGGTGGAAATGATGTTCGTCATGGCCCTGTGCTCTCAGTGACCTGCAGAGCAGCTACAGTTTGCACCTACATCACCATTATCACCATTTAGAGCTATTTACAAAAGTCAGCCAATGTCTCACTGTGTTAGGAAGATCCTTATAGCTTCTTTTTGCATTAGGGAATGAACACAAGTTAAGTTGAAAGTCATGGAAGGGCTGAAAATAAAGATTCTCAGACATGGAAGCAGGAATTAGGATTTCCTGGATCTTGGACCCAGGCAGGATCCCTGCCCATCCCTAGGCTGCTCCAGAGAAGTTCCAAAGCTTGTTTAATATCCACATTGATCAATATGCCCTGCATGACCCCAGCATTTACCCCTTAAATGCAGCTGACGCTTTTCTTTCCAATATCATATTTACACACTGCCAGCCAAATTACAGTATGTCACAAATGTGCAATTACCCACATTTAAATACACATAAATATAGCACTGTTTAAACTAAGGATAGGTTATTATTTCAACGTCTTACTGCTTATCCAACACTATATAATCATAGTGCGTGTAGCATGGCATGAAGAACAATGGAGCTTTCATGGAATGCCGACCATCTCTGCGGGCACAGGTATGTGATGGAGAAGCCCTGATTTCCCCCTCCAGTGCCACCCATTCCAGCTCCTGCAACAAGAGCACATTGTTCCTTGCACTAACGTGGGCAAGGAAAACAAAACACTCAATTGTACTTGTCATAATGCACATATAATTTTTAGTAATGTCGGTTATTAAAGGATTTCTAGTAATTAACAGCAATGTGCTCTTTCACTGTCTCTTTTTCCCCCACCTCTTTTTCTTTGCTTGTAATAACAAACATTCCTGGGAGATGCTCTGGAACACATCCTATAGGACTTGGCACAAAAGCTAGGGAGAAGCTTTTGAAAGCCTGCCAGGCTTATCTGACATGGATCTCCCAGGTACTATATAAAGCCAAACCCTCTTGGGTCTGAGAGGATGGTGGGTGGCCGAAAGGGCATCAGCACCAGTCTCGTTCCAGAGCCAATCTATGCCTGGGGGTTGCCATCGTGTCCATGCCTGTGGGGTCTGAGGCATCAGCAGGCACTGGGTTTTCAGTAAGGAAAACTAATCTTATAATAATTTTCAGCTTTATTTTATCTCTAGTATTTTATACATTTCCGGTCAAAGAGAAGGATGCAGAGGTTAAAGCCCAAAATGAATAATGGCCATCTAAATAATGCTTTGATGGTTCGGTTTGTAGATTATTTAAACGCTTTGAAAATGGGGTTGAGCTGGGAATCCCGCTGTGGGGCAGTGAGGGTTGGGGACACACTGCACCCCCATGTCACAGCCTGGGGACAGGGACATGGAGTGTATGAGCCCCACCAGAGAAACCACAACGGAACTGCTGCGCCAGAGCGAAGGGTTCTGCCAAGAACTAAACCGCCTCATAAAATCAGGCTGGTTTTGCTGGAAGCTGATTTTGAAAGGAACCAGAGAAAAAAGGTTTTGACAACATCAGAATGTCCCATTTCCTTTGTTTTAATGACATGGCCGTGATTTTCCAGTTCAAACCGACTTTTCATTTTACCCTTGCAAATGTTATATTCTGTGTGGTAACACACTGTGATAGGACCTTGGCCTGTCTTCAAAATGGAAAGAGCTAAAATCAGAACAAGGCATTCTGATAAATCCAAAGTTGTTAAAAAAATAGATGTTTGAAGAATTTTCCTTCATGGGGAATTTCACAACCGCTGGGCTCTGTGCTCCCAGAGCTTGGCACCATGAAATCCTTGATGCAGAGGATGTGATCCACCCCACCACCTCAGTGTCTGCCTCCATCCCGGGTGGGCTGCAGCTACAGCAAAGCCCATCCCAGCTCCTCAGGGCTCCTGTTGTAGCCATCCTTTGCCACCACTCCTAGGACACGTGTCAGGGGAACACACTGTGGGTTGTTTCACATCACCGTACACTGTTAAGACCTGGTGTTTGCTACCTCCATGTGTTTTCCAGTTGGCAATAAATGCAGTGTGTAGATGGCTCCGAGATAGCCTGAGGTCAGTGGTTTGCACAGACTGCTCTGAGTTGTGTGCGTGCTCCCGTGCAGCTTTTGCCTGCATCCCAATGGGGAGCAGAGCAGCCCCTCATCTCCTGGGACACCTCTGTATGACCTTCCTCCCTGCCAGGAGATGCCCACATCAATGCATTTATATCCCAGCACAGCGATCCGGAGGGCTTTGCACTGGCAAAGTTTGTGTTGGCACCTTTCCTCCAAGTGGGATGAAAGTTTTGCCATCCAGCGATCCCAGCCAAATCCCCACTGGATCTGGTGGCACCGCGGCGCGTGCTGCGTTTGCTGCCTAGGTCCAGCCTGTCCCACAGGGCCTGGGGGGTGAACTGCGGCCACAGCAGCCAAATTGCTCAGGGACAAAAAGAAATTAAATATCCTCCAACATTTATCAGAATCACAAAGGGGGTGGGTCGAAAAAGGGACAAAATCCAATGGGAATTCACCAAAACCCGCATTTCACTGGACCTGAAATTAATGTTAATGGGTTAATGGAAACTCCACAAGGCAAAAACTGCAGGAGTTTCCAGGCTTTTCAAGGCCCTTCCCACCAGTATCTGCTGTGGGTGGGGACAAGCTGACTCACAGTTTCCAGGGCTGTAGTAACATTTCAACACCCCAGCGCTCCAGCCTTGGGGACTGATGGCAAAGAGCACAATCCCAGCAGAATGGTTGGGAAGGATTTTTGACAATGTGTTTTCTTGTGTCAGAAAATGCCTGTTTGGTAAAGCCAAAACTTTGTGGAAGTCATTTGCTACCAAAAAAAAAACAAAAAAAAAAACAAACAAAGTGCCGCTTGGAAAGGTTGCCTGGGCCCAAGCCTGGATTTCTAGTCAAACCCAAGGAGGTACATTCATCTCCCAACAGGTCCTCAGCAGTGGGTGATGGCACCCATCCATAGTGGTCCCTGCTGCAGGAAAGGCCCCTTGCTTGGAGCAGGGACATGGACTCTTGAATCCCAGGAGAAGACTCAGCTCTATGGGTGGTTGCAGCCTCATTTCTCTCTCGGATGCAGCTTTATAAGTCATTGTTATTTGGGGAGAAAAAGCCCAGATGAGATGGATGCTGGAGATGAGAGCACCCATCTGAGATATGGCGTCTTGGGTTCAATTCCCTGGTTTGGGTCAGGATGTACAGGGACTGAACCACAAGTCAGGCCAGTCCACAAGACCAGGACTATCCCCTGTATTATTCCCCACTGAGCACACTGGATTACACCAACAACTGCTGAGAACTGCTGCTGGCTCAGGAGGTTGGTATCAGTGAGGGAAGAGCAGCCACTGGCCACTGCCAGTCCTGTGCCCAGTAGCTACGAGTTGGCTTTGTTGGCTGGATGCTCAGTGAAACATTGCTGATTGATAGTTCCAGTCCCGTCCCTGCTACTGGCATCTAGGAGAGGACAAATGGCACATGGGGACAGGACCAGCCTCTGAGGAGGTTCCCCTGCTGTCACACCTCAAAACTGCTCCAACCCCGCCCTTCTGTCCAGGATGACTGAGGGCAGAAGTTCCTTAACTGCTGTACGCACTCAATGAATGCTGTAGAGAAGATGGGGGAGGTTAGGCCACTGCTCCTCCAGAGGTAGGTTTCTGAGGACTTCTTGGGGTTGGAAAACAAAGCTGTGATTCCTCAAAGCAACAGAATCTTGTGACCCTCCCTCTGCTTTACAGATTCATTTGACAGCTGCAGGATGTGGATCTCCTGACCACCAGTGTGGCACAGGAGTGACTGCCAGGCATCATTACTCCTCTGTGCTCTGGAACAAAGCTGCTGATGCAGGGGAAGGTCTACCTGCCACCAAACCTTCCAGTGTCTTTCCCAATGCCATTGACAGTGATTTTCTATGTCACTTTGAACTAATAATCAGATAAAATGAGGCATGGGGGGGGACAGGATGAAGACATTGACTCTTGGGCTTTAATCTAGTGCTTTATCCAGGAAGACATCCTACCTTGTGGCCCATTATGATCCAATGTGAGCGCCGTGGCTGGCTCCCAGGGTTCTCACAAGCAGGTACTGGTGCAAGATGAAGTGGATGGGGAGGAGAAGTCATGTTCAGCCAGTGCAAGGATGGTGCAGCCTCTGAGACTCCTGCAGGAGAGAGATGTACATGCTCAGTCCAGCCATCCATTTGCATGAGAGAAGAGGGGATTCTAGGCCCACAACAACTCATAGCATCTACCTCAGCCCCATTCTGTCCTTCCCCAGTTGCAGGCAGCACAGCAGGGCTTTGCCATTAAACTCCTCCTGCCCTGGTCTGGCTATAGGAGTCAAGTAATATCACATAAACCAGATGCTGTGTTCAAATAGGAAGGGAATCCCAACTGCCTGCATCCACCAGAGGATACATCTGAAAGCCACACCACCCATAACAAACATACAGGAGTTTGTCCTTTTTATCAGCATTTATTCAGCAGCCTGTGGAGACAGTCTGCTTCTCTGGAGCCCTTTCCAGGCAGATAACACCCAGTTATGAAACGGCCCTTTACTGTTTTTTGGGTTGGCTTTGGTGAATTGTCATTTTGGAGCTGGAAAGGGTCTATCTGTGGAAGGATACCAGTGTGGTGCTGCCACCAGGCTGGTCTAGCAACAAACGGTGTGTAATATGCCAAGCCCAGAGTCTTTAAAAGTAAATCCATCTCCCCCTATCCATATTTACCCATACAATTTGCAAACACAAACCTGGAAGTTCCCTGGGAGGGCAGGATTAAGAAAAGGATTACTCTATTTGGAGCTGGGCCAGAGAGCTGAGGGAGCCTACACCTATGTCCAAAATGGATTTTAATTGAGGTTTGTGGTGCCCAGTGGTGCTCTCCTAGAAGCAGGAGCTAAAAGCACGGTGGGGCTGGACGAGAAGGAAGCATCGGTTGACGAAGCCATCAAAGAAGAGCTGAGAAAGGTCAGATATAAATGGCAACCTGTCCGTTTATGCAATAGTTTGCTCTTCTATTTATGATGGTATTTTCTGGGAAGAGCTGGTCAGAGCCAACTAGGGCAGGCTTGTAAAAAGATAATTTTTCTGCCTTAGAAAACACAAAGGCAGACAGACGGGGCTGCTGGCTTTCCTCCTTTCCCAAGATCTGCTGCCCTGGGCAATTTGTTCTGTTGCAGCAGCTTTTTGCTGAAGTGACTGGCGTCTGGTGCGCTTCAGAGCAGACGCCAGTCACTCCAGTAAAGAGCTGCTTACCACAGCTTTGGTAAATATTTTCTGCAGTGGTGCAGCAGTGTCTTAAAGAGCAGCTCTGTTATTTCATAGGCATCTCCAATAATAACGCGGAGAGAAGCAGCCACAAAACATTAGCAAAAGCTGCTGCCACTGACCAAAACTTCAGAGAAGCAGGAACAGAAGTGGGAAGAGAATAGAAATAGTGACTGAGTCATTGGCTGGAGAGGCTGAAAGCAGCAAGGCTGAAAGCAGCTTCAAAAGCTGGTCCCAGGACACCAGCTTCCCCCAACTGCTTGCAACCTCAAAATGGGGATATGAAAATCATTATGGGAGAAAGAGAATACTGTCTTCTCTGGTCTGAGCCTGGACTGAAGGTAGCCAGAGGCAATCACTTCTAAAGTACCAAAACGACATCTCTTTTTGCTCCAAAACTGTGTTTTTGAGTATCTCTGCTGGCAGCTGGCTGTAGGATCTCCAGGGCTTGCTCATGCAGAAGAACATGAAAATAGAAAGCAGGATTAAGGAGGAAAGGAGCTGACCCTAAAGTCATTGGCACTGCTGGGTGTTACTGAGAGCAAATCATCCTTAAATAGGATACAGAAGTATGCAGTTTGACCCAGCAGTAGCACAGTTGCTTCTTAGACACCCAGCACATGGAGCAGGCTTTGCTGAGAAAGGAGGTGGTGGCTGGAAGCCACTCAGGTCTCCAGGGGATGTTCTCCATCCCATTGCCACACCATGGAATGAGAAACTCCTCTCTGAGCAGGCACCCTGCAGGGTCGGTCCTGCTGTACCTTAAACAGTGCTGAGAAGACATCTCTGTCCAGGAAACTGCTGGCTCCAACATCTCAGAGATGATCAGAAGCAGCAGCTTCTTCCCTAAGGCAGCCTGGGTGCCAGCAGGATGTCTCCCTGCTGGGCAGCCACCCCAGCCACCAGTGCATGGGCACAGACCTGTGGATGAAATGCTGAGTCAGGCAGCCCTGGAGGTGCAGGTCTCCCCTGCAGACCCCAGACGTCCTTTTGGAGCCACAACTGGGGTTTTCCATAGTTCAGCACTAAACCGTCTCACTGCTATTTTGGTGCCAGGCGTCTCTAGCAGCCAAGCCCTCGGAGGGTGTAAGTGGGGTAGCCCTGATCACCTTCCCTGGATAGGTCGCAGCCAAAATCTGACCTCTTGTTTACCTTCTTACACAGATGATTACCTGGGACCATGCCTGACTCCACAGCCTGACCCCGCATGCTGGCTCTTACCCACTCTACCCGAAGTCCAGCCCGTGCTACAACTGACCTGGCACAGGGATGCAAAACTGTCCCGATGTCTGGAAACAGCAGAAGGCTTCCTATGGCCCGTCAGGCTATCCAGGCACAATGTGGGATGAGAACAAGAGGATGGAGCACTGACTGGAGCAGATACCTGATAACAAATGACATTTTACATGAAGTGAGTGTTTTTTACCTCTCAGCCTCTTTTTTTTGGCTACTGAGTAAATGATGATTAATGCACGATCATCAGCTGTGGATGAACTGAGACCAAAAAGGCAAAAGGGTGATGGCTTTAACCTGCCAAAGGGGAGACTGAGATGAGCTCTTAGGCAGAAGCTCTTCCCTGCGGGGATGCTGAGGCGCTGGCACAGGGTGCCCAGAGAAGCTGTGGCTGCCCCATCCCTGGCAGTGTTCAAGGCCAGGTTGGACACAGGGGCTTGGGAGCAAGCTGCTCTAGTGGAAGGTGGTTGGAACTGGATGAGCTTTAAGGTCCCTTCCAATCCAAACTGTTCCATGATTCTATCAAATTGTGTTGCATTAAAAAGAATAATCCCCAAGTTAGGACATCATTTTTGTCTCAGCTGACAGAGCTGCCAACACCTCCCGAAGCCACCTCCAACTGAGGGCTGCAGCCTGCTCCTGCTTCCACATCCCCATGCTATGGCACTGGTCACCATTTGTGCCAAAGACCCCCTGGCTCACCCATGCCTTGTACTGAGGAACAGCATGCTGCCAGTACAGTCCCCATACTCTCAAGGCAAATGCTCGACACACAGGACAAGAGAATGACATCAACCACCCCAACACAAGTTATTAATCTCACCATTAGCCAAACAACAAACGTTCCTCCCCGAGTCGTAAAGCAGGGGTGGCATTTTTATTAGCTGAGGTTTCCTCCTTCCTTTTTTTTCCCTTCCTTTTTTATGGCCTTATCCACAAATGCTGAGAGCCAGAGGGAATTATTTGTTACTTACATTAAAGCAAGAAGCCATCAGACCACAGCTCCACAACCACTCCCCATATCATTATTTTCTTCTTTTGGATTTATATGAACCTCATTATTAAACCTTAGCTAATGCAGACATCCTAACAATGCACCGAGTGCTAATAACTGCTAAGCAGCATTATTAATTATTGTCATTACAGCATTGCAAATAGATTTTGATTATATTAAAGAGAATACTTTCCTACTTTTCCAACCAAAAAAATCCACAAATGTAGCTTATTAACAGCAATTCTATTCTTCTTGGTAAAACTATTGTTAGATTGCAAAGGCAGCTTGTCTGGGCCCTACAAAAACCATATCACGCTGGGATGGCGTGGCATGTTCTCAGACTGGTGTCGCTTAGCTGGGGTTGGGGCTGGAGAGAGCTCAGCAAAATGTGTTAGCGGGGATTCAGAGGAGGAATTGAGGCCTTGAAGCATGACAGCACCCAGTGCTGGTGGCCTATAGGAGACCTAGAAATACATACATCTGCCTTTGAGCTTACACCCCCCTTATATCCCTCCTAAAGCTGACATCAGTGGATGCTGGCAGGTTCCATGAAGGCCTGGGGGAACCAGGATCATCTGTCCCATGGGTGTTTCTGTGCAGTAGGCTGGAAGCAGATATAAGCCCACCTATGTCGAGTTATAGAGCTGACGATGTACAGTATAAGTCCAAGATCCTGTGACAGGCTTTCTCATCATTAACCCTTGCTTATAGCATTCAATGGAATTACTCATGCTGAACCCAGACACAGGAGGGCCACGTAAACACACAGCCACACTTTTAATTAAAGATGTGCTGAGATAAAAAGCTTCAGAAAACAATTTTCAACAATTAAAAGTAATATTAGAGGTGTTTGTCTGCCCCATCTGCATGTGTCCTGAGCAGCTGCGGAGGCTCGATGCACTTTTGCCATCACTGTTTGCAGTGATTGCTCTCCGCTTTGCTGTCAGGCTGAAGGGGCATCCAGACTCTTTGCTCCAAAGAGTTAAGATTTCACTTGTCAGGCTGTTTTTGTTTCTATTCACATGTCAGTGCCTGTCATTTATTTAGTCAATGGGACATGTCCAAGGGATGGAGACAGACTGGGTTAGTCATTCTGACCGTGGGTCGCCAGTCACTGCAAACTGCCTGAGGTCATTTCCAAAAGCGCCACTAACAATGAGAGGGAAGCTGGGCCCGGGAGACCTGCAGGAAACGGCGAGGAGATTAAAGACAGAGATAGTCCTTTGCAAAAGTACACTTGAGGAATGTTCCCTATGTTCTGTCAACAGAGTTTCTTCCTCGCTCAAGACTGTCTATTTTAAGTCTGAGCTCGCACCAAAAATGGAAATCCTTGCTCAATTGCTATCAGCGGATCTTGGGATTCTGGGGCTGCAGCAGCGCTACGGCCGAGGAAATGAACCCTCCAGCTTGGCCTTTGCTGCTGGAGCAGCTTTAAACAATTCCTCCTTGCAGCAGCAGCTCTCTTCTGGGTTTGCTCCTTTGCCTGGTTAAACCTGGCTGGAGCCCATGGTACCACCCTGCACTGCCTGGGAGCATCCAGCATCGTCCCACCGCTGTACCACCGGCACTGCACCTGGCTCCAGGGATGGCACCTCAGCCCATGCAGGGCAGCTGAAAGCAGAGGAGGGTTGCAAGGGCCACAGTTCAGACTCAATCCACACTTCAGGACATTCTCCTGCTTTAAGGAAGGGAATGGAAAAGAAGCATTGAAACGCAACCATAAATATTTGCTGCTGCATCTTGGGCTGAAATCAAGCCCCGTGACTGCAGATCTGGGGGAATGGGAAATTCCTCTGGCAGCCATCTGGGCCTCAATACAAGGCTGAAATACAAGAGCAGTTTTAGGTGCAGAGATGCACATTTTGCTTTTTAAGCGAAATAGTACAGGCTGCTCTTATTAACACACAAGGTACCTCTGGGTGTTTTGGAAAACATTAACAACAACCACATGATTGGTGTAAAACACTGATTTTCCATCCAGACTCTATTGTTTTCAGATAAATACATTCCATCAAGCTTCTTTTTTCGTATCTGAACTTTCTGCATGTGGCTTTTCTCTGTCTCAGACTGATAGGAATGGGGGATTAACAGCCTCCTCCTCATGGTGGCCCAGGAGGAGCCACCGGAGCCCAATGACTCAGAAACTAGTGACAGGGACTAACCCAGCCCTTTGGTTTGGGTGCAATCACCAGTGACATGGGACAGGGGTTAAAGGTAAGGAAGGGGCAGGAAAAGGAGCTGCACAGTGGATTTGAGCTGCTTTGCAGAGGTAAGGAAAAGCAGCAAATGCATTTCTGTCTTAGAATGCAAACATCCATCATGGACACAGACGAGAGTATCCAAATTCCTCAGTGTTGTATTTATGAAGCCATTCGGAGACATGATACAGGCCAGTTCCTGAAGATTTTTCCATGTGTTGTTAAAGATTCAAATTACAGAGCAATTTTCAGGCTTTGAAGACATTGGTCTTGGTATTGCAGAGCCTGGAGGCTGCTCCAGGCAGGGTCTGTCTACGCTGCAGACAGGAGATAACGCAGAGCCACCACGAGCACTGTGCGAGCTCAGGAGTCAGGAGCAGGCCAGGAATGACGGCACGGAGGCACTGGGGGGAATTTGCTCTGCTTGCAGATAAGGGAAGCATCCTGCTTTAAAGCACAGGATAAACAACTTTTAATACGCAAGGGAATTATCTCGAGAAGCCCCCAGGAGGAAGCGTGTCTAGCATGAGGCTCTGCAGGCACATCTGTGCTGCGTGGCACGGCACTGTGCAGGGATGGTCGCCCAGCCTGGACACCCAGGTGGATTTGGGTATCCAAATCCATGCTCATGGATGCTCACCGGGGCCATGTGAGGCTCCACCAACTTGCAAAAGGGAATTGAGATAGTTGTGTCTGTCTCCATGAGAAGAGCGTGGCTCTTGATCTGTTGGTGGCCTCATGGTTGCCCATGTAGGACTTGGGCCACCCAAGGGAGAAATCACCAAAGAGTTGGGTGAAATCAGAAAGACTTAAAAACTCTTTTTCAGCTCAAAACTGGCAATACCAATCACTTTTCCCCACTAATTTCAAGGCAAGGTTGGATGGGGCTTGGAGCAACCTGGTCTAGTGGAAGGTGTCCCTGCCCATGGCATGGGGTTGGAACTAGATGAGCTTTAAGATCCCTTTGAACCCAAACCATCCTAGGGGTCTTTGATAATTACACAGAATAACCGACCTAATTAAATTTGGGTGTGTTTTCATTGATAAGGCTGTGAAAACGCTCAAGGCTGGAGAAGACAAGTTTCATCTCAGAGTGACAGCATTCAGGAGAAGGAACGTGATCACAGCTGCTCCCCAGTGCTCCCCATGAAGCTGCAGGGTCCATCTCACTGCAGAGCCACAGTCTGAACCCTCGATGAGCATCAATCCTGCATGGCATTCCGGGGAATGCGGGCACAAGTTCAGCCCTTTGCCTTATCACAGAGAGGGGGATGGAGGGAGCAGAAAGAGCTAATCTCAAGTTCAGAGCCTGATTTACGGCTGAGGCCTCAGGCAAATCACTTACTGGCTTTGTGGTTTCATTTCCTCATCCCTAGAATCTCTTTCACGGGTGATGTGTGAGGGGGAATTAACATTCAAACGTTGTTTTTAATAAATATTTAAAGATTCATCTTGTGTTTTATGACTATTTCTGAATGATCTTCCTGCCCTTGGGTAAGGGTCTTTCCCTGCCAGCTCTTTAATCTGAGCTCCTCTCCCTGGAGTGGGTGCGATGGCTCTGCTGCAGATTTGTGCTTTCATTGAGTAACAATTAAGCTGCCCCAGTTCAACATAAAGGCATGTAAAGAAAGTTCTCTGCTGCCAGTTCCGCATCACACCGCGCTGGATGCCAGCAGGACACATCAAACCAAAGTGTTCCTCTGCATCAAAACCAAAGCAGCGCCCAGCACACGCTGATGAGCTGTGAGCAAGCTCCAAGTGACCCCCAGCACTCCCAAATTCTTTATTTATGTGTGAAGCATCAGTCAAAAACTCTGTTTTCACCAGCTCAGCATGATTTGGAAGTGAAAGTGTGGGTTTGAAGCTACCCTGTGCTGAGGCCAGTGGAAATTCAGCATGGGTTTGACCTGAGGACTGCGCACGCTTCAGTCGCTGCCTGTTTATTGTTAAACTCATTAAAAACATCAGGGTTTTTGCATCTTAAAAGTCTTTCCTAACATCATAAAATATGTGAATGCTTAAGAAAGAATCCGTGTGCAACTGTATAAATAGTGACTAACAAGTAGGAATTCTGTGGTGTTCAAAGGGAGCAAAAGAAGTTGTCGAGCCTGTGGTATAATGAGTTCATTTGCCTTGCAGCCTACCTGGTGCCCAGCGCCAGCTCGCCCTCCTGATGGGTTATGTGCTCCTCCACCCAGATGAGTGATTTTCAGTTAAAGATTCAAAATTAGCTGTGTGAGACATGCCCCAGCCCAAGGATGGTCACTTCCTCATGAGGTGGATGCTGGATTTCTATGAGAAGAAAATTCAGTGCGCTTCAAAATGAAGCACTTTGACACTTGTGTTGAAATCATCGCCGTTTCTAAGTGACATTTTGGTGTGTTTTTAAAATGCTGCAGGGTTTTGAGAGCAAACCCAACCGTGCCTTCAACCAAACCAACATTCTTGTTCAAATCCTCGCTTCCCAGAAAAGCTGTCAGCCATTTGTTGTATTCAGAACTAGAACAAACCTTTTCCCCAAACCTTCACGCCTGCCAATAATCCTTTTTTATCCCAGATTTAATGTTGTTATAAAACTTCCTTACTGGAACTGCTGGAACTTGACGTTGTCATTAAGTTGATACCTTGCACTGTCACTAAAATTCATGCCATTTTGTAATCCTGTAACTCCCCAAACTCATCTCAGGCTTCAGTGCCCCTCTCGCAGGGATGTTTACAGCTTATTCTTCCTCTGTAGGCAAAATTAACCCGAGAGCTAAACCTGATGAAAGGCACATTGCTGTCTGTCATAAGGGGTATATGTTGAAATATGGAGTGAAAAAAGCCAGTAGTGCTCAAACCACTGCAGAATCCCAGTGGAATGAGGCATGTGAAGGATATTTTATATTTAGCCAGAGGAGGAGAAAGGCAGGAGCCGGATGATGCTGGGTTTTTGTGTGATGATGAACATTTCCAGGGAGAGCTCTCTGCCATGGGAAGAGTTCCACACTTGAGCCTTCTAATGAACAACTGTCTGCAGTGTTTCACAACACCAGGTTGCTTTCCATGGAGAGCTGGAGCAAAGCTGCTTTCTCTCTCCAGGTCCTTTTAGCCCACACAGCTTTATTAGCCCCATGCCTGGGAGTGCTCAAGGCCAGGCTGGACTTGGAGCAACCTTGGAGCAACCTGGTCTAATGGAAGGTGTACATGCCCATGGCAGGGGGTTGGAACTGGATGAGCTTTAAGGTCCCTTCCACCCAAATTGTTCCATGATTCCATGATTAGCTGGGATGGGAAGAAGACTTGGAAGGCATAATCAGAAAACCATAACATCAGTTCCAAGAAGACACATCATCATCATCCTCCCCACTCAAAAGAGTGAACTGGTTCCCAAACTGGGGAGCCACACAAACCCTCAGGCTTAAGGGACACTTAAAAGCTGCGCTTTCGTGGATCATCCAGCGTACACCTCATGAGCAATGATGGGAATTCATGGAGCCTGCTGCTTTCTAAGGGGACAAGCATTTGGATCCCATCAAGTTACAGACTGTGCTGCTGCCTGTGAAGTTCCCTGCTTTGATTCTCTTGCTGAACACTTAAGCCAGTGACTTGGCCAGGAGCAGGCTCACTTTCAACAGAGGCAGTCACATTTCATTCCTGAATGCTCTATGTCCCTCCTGCTGCAGAGTGTCTCTGTGCTGGACCACATCACACTCCTGCAATGGCTGCTCTGTCCTGGGGCTCCTCTGCTGCATGTGAGAAGGTGGAACAATGCTGCTTTCTGAGAGTCCCTCAGAACAGAGGAGCTGGGCATTGTTTGCTTTTCCTGTTTTGTTTTGCATGGAATAACTCCCCTCCATGGAGCCACTTCGGCTCCAGAAACAGACTATTAATAAACTGAACTGCTTTGAATAGCCCAAGCTAAATGCTGGCCTTAGAGGGGGAAAAAGGTCTACGATTGCATAGAGCCTTTTCATCCCTGAGAGCCTTCCAAAGCCCATGTAGTGATTATCCACCACTGAAACGCCACTACTTCTACAGTGGCACGGAGGAGCTGTTTAACACCACAGCCCGGTCTGCCATGGTGGAGTGGAAGTCCTTATGCACAGCAGATGCTTCCTCCACGTTGGATGCTGTCTGGTGGCTTTCATCAACTCACTTTTCGTCTACAAAGAAATGGCCATAGCAAAGGGGGTAAGAGGTGGCCCTGTGGTTAAGGCACAGATCTGGAAGTCAGGAGACTCAGCTGGAGGTTGAGAGAGTCTTTTGGTATCAACATTTTCTCTGCTGGCCTCATCACATTCTGCAGAACATAAGCTTCAGGTTTTAAAGAGAAAACCAGCTCAGTTTGGGAGTCTAAGGTCCAAATTCAAGCAACCGACATGGATGAACTAGATGATCTAAAGGTCCTTTCCAACCCTAACCATTCTATGATTCTATGATTCTATGAAAGCACAGTTGTTTACGCTGTGCTGCCCACTCACCTTTAAATCTTACTCCAGGCACAGGATCAGACTCTGAGGGCCACCTCTGATATGACCAAGGATGTCCATGGTCATCCCAAATGATTCCCATACAGTATTAATAGACGTCTTGGTGAAACAACAAACGGCACAAGCCAAGTGCTCAACCCCAAGCACTCAAACCCTAAAACAGCACCTGCCCCCTCCCAGGACAGAGCTGAGCCTAAAAATGAGCAGTTTTTAAAACAACACGTCTTTCACTCAAAATCCCCAGATAATGACAGGTTTCACTTTCTTCTAGCACCTCCACCACCAAGAAAGCACAGCAGCTTCATTGGATATAGTAACTGCCTTTCCTTAGCATTAACACCCCCCCCTCCTCCCCCAGCTGACACTGTGGTAGGTCACCTCTGTTCTCTTCCCTATTAAATGAAACTGTGGGTTGCCCACGGATCAAGGCTAGTACCTGCACCTGATAATGGTACATATCGTTCATGTACTTCAGCTGATGGAGTGGGAAAGCGTCCCCCGTGCTCACCGCAGAGCAAGGCAAAGCTTTGCCTCTTCCACCAGCTTCATGTGACTGATCTGTAGGAACTTGCTTTGGCACCATCAGATTACTTGCTGTTAACATCATTTATCCTGTTGAAGTTTCTTCCCAGTGAGCAATGAAACATGCCTAATCCAGGCATATTAAAGAGAAACACGTTTCATCATCTCTCCCTCGGCTTCAACCACTCCATGAGAAGGAACAAGGCATTTGGGTTTATGAATTGCTCATAGCTGCAGCAGGCTGAAGCAGCAGCCGGTGGCCAGAATAGAGACACAGACTGACACATTTCAGACCTATGGGGATGTTTAGCTGTGAAAACGATTTGCACGGTGCTTTTCCTCAAACTGCTGCGGATGCTTTGTACCCTGGAACAGCACCAGACCTGAGTGGCTGCTGCTTCCAGCACGTGGTTTCCACGTGGGGGTCAAGCAGCCCCATCACTGCAGCTCCAGCCTCCTCCCAAGCCTTGCTCCAGGCTCAATTTGTGAGTCTGGGAGATGATACTTTACATGGCCTTTTCCAATATATATCACTTCCTATGTTTTAACCTGGTCCCTAAACAAAAGCTGATGTATTTGTTCTCAGTGGATGTGTGCCTATGGGGCATGTTCCCCACAACCAGGGCAGGGATGTGTAAAGCCATGGGTCAGTCACCATCTAATTTAGCAGCAGCATGGCAGGCTCAGCTGTACCACACATCAGGGGCTCCGTGAACATTGCCTCTGAGTGCTGCTGCTGGGCAAAGACCAAACTAGCAGCTCAGACAGCAGGATGGAAATAGGGTGTCAGAAAGAGCTTGAATTGGAGGCTGCACTTTCTTTGTTACCAGATCTTGGAGCAGGGGCTTTCATGTACCTGCCTGTGGCACTGCCAGTTTCTGAGCTCCAGGAGGACCCTGCCAGGGCCATAGTCTCTGCAGTGAAGTCCCTGCTTTTCTGAGACATGGCTAGCCACAATGAAGCAAGAACAGAGAGAGCAAAGACTGACTGCACCCTCAGATGCAAAACAGAGACAGTGCTGCTCTGCCATGGTATGGAGCAAACCCATTTAGAACCAAACCAAGCTTTTCACTTGCCACCAAAATAAGCATATTATGGAATTGCTATCCTCCCCAAACCACAGGGCTGTTTTAATGACCTTCCATTTAAGCATTAAGGAGTGAAATGTCTAATCCTGTCGAGTGTGTAAGAATGTGACTCATTCCTTTAACGCTGTGAACTGCCTCCTTTTTGGCAGCGGTTCCACATGGCAACCAGTGCAGCATTGAAAATGGCAGGATTTGAGTCTGCTACATGAAAATGATAAATAAATTCTAACTGCAGGTGATACCTAATAAAACGTGTGTGTGTGCAATAATATTATCCTGGTTGCCAAGCAACTAACAGTGAAAGAAAGAGATAAAACCTCCTGAATATGGGTATGCACTTCATTCACTTCATAAAGGGACCCACTGGCTCACGCTGGGTTTAGCAGATCTTGCCAGTGGTTAGCACCAAGATCTGCTCTGGCTGAACACAAAGAGAAAGGTGATGAATTATTTGCAGTAAATCAGGGCTGGATTCAAACCCATAGAAATCCCTGGAAGTGCTGCCACTGAGCTTTCCACCAGGTTTCTCTGAGCTTTCCACCAGGTTGGAAACAGGCAACGGGATAGGAGAAAATGGAAAACTGTGATCATGTCCCACACGGATGGGTTCTGCTGCTGCAAATGGGGATGGTCTTGAAGTCAGCTCCTTCAACTCTTCCTATGAGATAAGCAACAAACAAGCAGAAACAACCTATGGCTCCGCACCTACGTATGTGTTCAGCTGCATCCATTGCTCATGTAAGCACTTGTTTGTACACATCTATGCACGTTGCAAGATGCTACTTGGGCAATTAAAGGGGTGAGCTAGCCCCTAATGGGTTTTCATCAGCAGAACCCAAACCACTGAGCCCTCTCCTGCAGTTCTCTAAGTAAAAGAGATGCCGCATTAGTCTTCCAATGAGGATAATTGCATTATCAGTGAGAGCTCTCAAGATCTCCCAGGAGATGTTCTGGAGTTAGCAGGATCAGGTCCTAAGCATGCATGATTCACTGAAATAAACAGTGGTCTGCATGTTTAAACTTGGCTTTCAAATTTACTCCCAGAAATGAATGGCCCACACTCCACAGCATCAGCATCAGACAGGAGGATGTCCGTAACACAGAGGTGGTTGTAACATCTGATGAGACAGCTTTCTCTGATAAGGGTGTGTTGCCCTGTTTCATGCAGGTGTGAAAATGAAGAGCTGAAATTCTGAAGTTGCTTCTAAAACCTGGCCTAACACACGCAGAAGCACAGGCTCCCAGCAGGCATGCAAGGATCCTAGAATCCCAGCTTGGAAGGGACCTCAAAGATCATCTGGTCCAACCTTTCTAGGCAAAGCATGACCTAGACTTGATGTCCCAGCACCGTGTCCAGACAAATCTCAAAAATGTCCAATGCTGGGGAGCCCACCATTTCCCTGAGGAGATTATTCCAGTGGCTGGTAGTTCTCATTGTGGAACTTTCCTCTTGTGTCCACTCAGAATCTCCCCAGGAGTAACCTGTGCCCATCACCCCTTGTCTGTTCCTTGGGAAGTGCATTTGCATTTCTTCTTCCCTTCTGGGCACTCTTTTGGTTCCTCTCCTCTAGCTGGAGGAGATGATGCCCCACACCTGACAGCCATGCACTGGATGTTAGAGGTAGTGCCACCCATCAGTCCCCACAGATGATGCTCTTTTCTGTTTCATATTAAGCAATGCACTGCACCTGAGTTGTATGTTTTAAGGAATGGCTCAAGCTGATCTCCAGTTTCACAGAGCTGGTTCAATTTGCAAGCTAAAAGAAATGAGAAACAAACTTCATGTGAAATCTCACAGTTATCGCGCTGCAGGATCACTGGTGTACGGTTACTCCATGGAAAATACAATAAAAACAAGCACCAGAGTTTTAAAGAGAGGCAGAGGAGGAAAAGCACATAGCAAGAGAAGAACAAAAGGAGCTCCACAGAAATGCAGTGCAGCGAGATGAAGTGTGTTACATACCGAGTGCAATGGTTGCTGCAAATGTCACCCCTCTTTTTGCCTTCTGTTTGCATATCAGTTCAGTTAAACTGTGTTTCATACCTACTGCGTGTAACCTGTGACTACATGATGGCCTGAGCTTCCAGTGATAGGCTGTATTGTACCAGGACCTCCAGCTGAACAAGGGGAACCACTCACAGCCTTGCCCAGGTGCCTGCAGCACAGAGCTGCCAGTAAAGGCCTGACTCCTGGATTTCAGGATTTAAGGTTAAGGATTTTCAGTAGGAGGCTCTTCCGTGCCGACTGTTATGAATCTTCAAGGCTCTGCAGACACTTATATCAGCCCTGGCTATCACTCAACTGCTTGCAAACAATGACTAACACGAGCCCACACATAGCTCTGCTCAAGCACACCACTGCTCACCATCCCTCGTGAGCTGCCCGGCTGTGTCACACCACGTTAGGCCATGGGGATGGTTGCCTTCTGGTCGAGAGATGATTTGTACCAAAGGGTATAAGCACATGCTTGCTTTAAACCTAAGTAACTCATATTCTAGCCCCAGGACTGGCTGCAAGCTTGGCACGCACAGGGCCAGCGTGGAAATCCACTCTGCCATGGAAACACCGTTCAGGGCATCCAAGCTGCAGAGACCAGAGAAAACTTGGGTCAACGTACATGCTCTGGTCACGCCTCTGATGGCAGCTCCGACAGTGTGCATGAGTCACAGGGAAAAGAGTAGAGGAAAGTTCCCTCCTGTTTTAATGAATGAATAAGCTCTAAGATTTTTCTAGGGTGTGGAAAAAGATAAGGCTTAAGGGGGAAATGCAATTGTCTGTGTAGCTTTCAGGTCTACCTGGTGCTTCCAGCACATTCCTAGAAACAGCTGGCATTAGATCATGTAACATATAGGTGCCTTCAGACCATTCTCTGGACTAACTGGAACTAGTACACCTGAGATCCTAACTGCAATACGTGTCATTGTGGAGGGTTTACAGGTTTTATGAAGGTCTTCATGTGCTAAGTCCTAAGGCCACATGGAAAAGCCTTCAGAAGGATTTTTCACTGGAGCTGGCTGCACACAGTGAAGTGAATGGTGGCAGAAACTTTGCTGTGCCTACCTAGATCCCTGGCAGTCTGCAGAGACACCAGCAGCATCTACCTCCCCTTGCTCTGCGCCCCAGGTGAAGGGCAGAGACTGCACAATAGCTTTGTGGACCAAACCCTACCACCACTACACAAAGTCTCAGGGAAGCAAGAAACTGCTCCACTCCAGCCATACACTGATACTCAAGGTCAGAGAACAAACTGGAGCAACATTCAGCCTCAAGGCTCCATCACATAGGTGCTGAAGCCATCTTCACTCTGCCCTACAGAGGCCTTTCAGGGCTCAGATCAGTAGTGACTGGAGGCTGCCTTCCTGCAAGGGTAAAGCCAACACCAGTCTGCTGATGGGGACCATGTCAGCGATTTCTGGAAGCAACCAGATGGAGCCTAAGTGGGTCCTTTACCTTTTATTTCTACTTCTGCCTCTACCACGAGCACAGGGTCTGAGGTGAGTTATTGCTGCAGCTGAGGAATGCGGGGCAGCCCAGAGCCCGCAGCACCGGCACCATCCAAGGAGAGATGTCTTCTGCTGGCATTGTATCTAGTATTCTTCAAGAGAAGGTTAAAGCCTGGGCAGACAACAGTGAGGTGCGTGTGACTGTGACAGGATCTCTTACACTGAACTTTTGGACTCTTTACAGTATGAAACTATATATTATCCCTTCACTGGCTCCACAAGATGTCTGTGAAAGATGCAGCCAGGAATACTCAAGTTCACCCACTGGGGAAACATTGTGTTACGTGAAGATTGCAGCCTTCTCCCCTTATCTGAGAGGCAGTTGATGAAGGGCCTGGCGTCAGTCTGGCAACTCTGATGGCTCCCAGTTAGCACCAGCAAGAGCTGCCTATCAGCAGAAAGCTGGGGCAGATAGCAGACGGGACTATCTAATCACATACCTTTTGCATTAGTGCTGCCATATATTCCTTCCATTTACAATCAGGAGAGTGGACCGCACTGAATTTTCACAGGAATGAACTGTCAACAACCCCATCCTTCCCAAGGCCTAAAAATGGGAGCTTTATCACAGAGGCCAGTAGACTTCTTTTCTTAGACTTCCAGGCAATGGCCGGAGCAGACTTGGAGCCCCCACGAGCGAGACATTAAGGAGACCTTTTTGAGATAACAGCAGTTCACTTGGCTCTCTCAAGAATGCCTTATGGCTGTTCCTTTTCAAAGCCGAAGTAAGGAAACTAGCTCAATTAGAGCATATCAAGAAACTTTGTGTCTCCTGGTTTGTTTACCTTTTATCAGTGCTCTTAATATGCTTTCCTGCTTTTCCAAGAGGAGAAGGAGGGCCATGCTTTGTAAGATCACACTAGGAAAATCCAGTAAGAGGCAGCTTTTTAAAGTAACAAACCAGAGTTAATAACAGGACATAAAAGAACTGCTACCAGCTTTCTGGTAGCTTGATGTTTCACTGCTTCTCTCTGTGGTGGTTTGGCTGCGTGATTATATTTCATTTCCATTTTACAGAAGTCTATAGTTTTAACACACATTGCCAACCTATAATCACTCGGGTTGTGTTTAAATACCTGTGTAACCATTAGCTCTTTCTTGAGCCAAATGCCCATTAGGACTTGTCCTAAATAAAAAGCCCAGTAAAACATCTGCCATAAGGATGGCATCTCAAAGCCAAGCTCTGACTCTGCAGCAGACTCAAGTTCATCAGCTCTTGGAGCCTACATTATGCCATTAATTGCAGGCATCATTAATGGTGGCCAAATCTCAAAAAAAAAAAAAAAGCCAAATGAGATTTCCCTTGAGACAAGCAGATGTATTTGGGACGTCTGGATAAGGCCAAATCCTGCCCGCTACTGAAGCCTTGAAGTCTGGTCACAGAAGGAGAATCAGATTTGCAGCCTTCACATGACTCAGCTCTCTAAGCTGGAATGAGAAGCTCAAACCCCCCTGACTGCAACACACAATTGCTTTCAGTGCTTCTGAAAAGAAAAGTTCCTTTGGAGGTTGGTTGGCTCATCCTACATGTATATATAAAGGCCTTTGTCCCCCCTGCACGCGTCTCCCTTTGAATATGAGCTAGAAACCAGTGTCCTGCACTGCCACCTGATTTCCCAGTTCCTCTTGTGATGAGAAGGGGAAATGCTAACAGAAAAAGGAGACAAATCCTCCACCAGATTTTATATTACAGTGACTTAGTTCTCACTTGCTGCATCCCAGCACCACGCTGAGTTGTTCCAATGTCTGATCTCTGCTCACCTCAGTTGGATTTGAAACTTGCTTTACTGTTTCATCTTTGGAACAGTTTAGGAGAGGAGAACACAAAGCCTGGCCAGGGAAGTCCAGCTTTCATCTGGCTTGATCTGTAACCCAGGGGGTTGGGCTATTAAATCCAGTCTCACCCTTTCCCTCCAGAAAACTAATTTTACTCATTTCCCACTGGGAGATAGAATACAGGTCTGCTCCCATTCCAGGGCCCTTTGCCTGGGACACAAATAGCTTTGGAAACACTCTTATCGAGGCTCAAATGTCCCTTCAGAACATACATCAGCCCAAAAAGGGCTGCCTTGGTACCACTGAACCTCTTAATGAGAAAAATGGGAGCTCAGTGCACAACCAGAGCTTTCCAGGGAGATTTGCTTTCCTCTTAACACCAACACCCCACAGCACACAGGGGCAAATGTCCTAGTTGCAGGAGAAGCCTCTTACAGCCTGCATCCACTGCGAAAGGAACCTGCCCACACATTTTAGGGGGGTCCTCAGGTTGTCTCTGAGGGTTGGTCATGGCGAGGTGATGCTGCACCCCCAGCCATGCACCCCAAAGTCAGGTTATCTCCTGCTAGAGGCTCCTGTTATCCAAGACAGCTTCTCTGGGATCCCCTGTTTTACACATGCTTGCCATCTTTTATGGTTCCTCTTACAACACAGGCATAATCTTAGCTCACAGCCCAGGCTCATACCAATTGCTGAGAGCAGAAACGGTTCGGAAGCGCGGCCAAGTTGAAACCTGGTCTTGAACAGCTTGGGGCTGGCCAAGATGTCCTTGGGTTCAAGCCCCTGCGCTCTGCAGGCTTCCTGAGCCTGACCTCTCCCTCACGTCGGTGACACTTGGCTCACGTGGGTTGAGATTTCACCACCAAAGCACTGGCACCGCTCCTGTTACGGTGCCAGCGAGTTAACAGGCGATCACTAACTCCTGACAGACACATCTGCTGCCCCAGGACACCCAAACCCCGTCTGTGGAAACCATTGTATGTGCTTTTGAGCAAATAAAAAAGAGGGTTTGGCCTTGCACGTCAGGAACAGTGAAACCCCACGTGCTGCTCCCTTCTTCCATGCCAGCCAAGCCTGCTCTCTCAGCTCTGGAAAGGGGCTGCGGGATCCGGCACCAATGGTGGTTGTATTTGGGTGACACAGGGCCAGGCTTGGTGTGAGCTCCTGAGCTGGGTTTTGGAGCCTGCCTCGGACTCCTGCACCAGCAAGCCTCAGGATTTTCTCTCCTGGTATAGAAGGAGATGGAGCAATGGGAGCACAGTGTGAAGGCAGAGGCAGGCACAGGCACTGCAGGCAGCGGCGTGGTGAGCCCCCATCTCCACATCCTGTCATAGCAAAAGCTCATCCCTAGGCTTGTCTCTAGCATGCCCCAGTCTTATCCTAATTGTAAAGGACTAGGCAGGGCCATCAGAGCACGAAGGAGATGCCCACAGGATGAATAAGTGTGCTATAAAAGAGAGGCAGAGCTGGAAGAGACTCCTTCAAACATCTCGCTTGCCCAGTCTTGCACTGGGGTCTTGCCCTAGTCATGGCAGGGACACTGCCACCCTAAGGGAACAGTTTGCTCCTGACAGTTCCCAACCCCTCTTCCCAATGCTTTGCCTAATGGCTTCCAAACCTCCTGTGCTGTGGAGCATCAGGCACCTCTTGCAGACCACCACACGCCATAAAGGAGAGCAGTGGGACGGAGAGGGAACTTTTATGGTTGATGACAGCTTACAGACAAGCTGCAGGCTCCTTCCCATGGCCTCCAGGGTCACCAGCAGCTGCCATTTGGGAACCAAGGCTCCCCGTGTTGGGAGGATGTATTTCCACCGCCCTGTACTCTGCACACTGGTGTTTTTAAGGGCTGACACGTAGCAAAACAAGAACAAAATGTTTGCAGCACACTATCAAACCTCAGTGGCTTCATTTATCCCCACAGGACTGGTGTAAATGGTCAAACAAGATAGCAGAGAGCCAGGCCCACCACCTCTTGGCCTGGAGCCTGCAGAGCAACAACCACTGTGTTTTTCCATCAGCTCTATTTATGAGTTGTCTCTCATAGGAGCTACCTTTGCCTTGTGACAGAAAGCTCCTCTCCAAGTATTTCTGAGATACTCAGAACCTTCACAGGGAAGAACTTCCTAATGTCTCATCTCAATCTCCCCTCTGGCAGGTTAAAGCCATTCCCCTTATCCTGTCCCTACAGGCCCTTGGCCAAAGCCCCTCTCCAGATTAAGGAGTCTCCCCATGTGCTTATGTGCCAGAAAATAGGAAGGGCTGAATCACCTCCTGCATTACATGAAGACCATCGTTCCATTTACTTAATGGAACACATTTTTACAAGGCCTTCACCCCATCTCGACCTTCAGGCTGCCCATACCTTTCCTGCATTTTGTTTCCTTATCACACCATATAATTTGCAGACAAATGAAAATCTGGGCTTGCTCTTGCACAAACCTTTGGCCATAAAAACCTTGCCATTGCCAACTCTTACAAACGTCTCCTCACAGCTGATGGGTTTTGTAAGCCCTTGGTCCTGGGAGGCTTGTCAATACACCAGGATCTCGGCTTCCTTTCTGTTTTAGAAGTCACTTTCTAGCCTTCACAGTTACAGAGGAACGCATGAACCCCAATAACACAAAAGGTAGAAGGCAGAGAAGAACTCCCTTGTTATGAGTTAAGAGAGTATGCATTTGATGGCTTTTTAAGGGAATCTCGTTGGGGTTGGCAGAGGCCTGGGAGCCCAGCCCAGGACCCTGCTCTAGCACCTCCGTTGGAAACAGGGTCCAGCACAACACCCCCTCCCCACTGGGGGCTCTTATCCTGGGAAGTACTTCACCGTGTCTCCAGACATCCCCTTTTCCAGGCTGTTTTTCAACTTGTTACAAAAACTAAAGATGCATTGTATGCATTGGGACGCCTTTGCCAAGACAAATAAACTCCTAGATGCCTTTTTTTCGAGGCATTCGCAGTCAAATGAAGGCAGCCATGAACAATCACTACATTAGACCCAAACTTCAGTGAAATAATAAAAGAAGGTGACACTGCAACCCCGTGTCTTAAATCATATGTGTAATGCACCTCTATCTGCTGCTTTCCATCCAAAAGCTCTGGTAATTAATAGATAAGTGATAAGGCAGAAAGTAATAACGCCAGGAAGCAGAACAATTCCTTTTTATGAAAGACTGTGTTACTGTTTGCTTTCCCTGGAGTGATCTGAGAGCAAGGAATTCACTGCTGATGCTGGAGTGGGGAGTGAATGGTGGTGGGAATTAGAGATCAGTGGTCACTCTGTTGCAGACCTGTTGCAGCCCACCGGAAGGGCGAAGGATGCAGGATGCAGGATGGAGGGTGCCTGTCCCTCCATCAGTTCAGCTCCATTCAGGTTGGCCAGACAAGCATTGCACTGTGGGGGGCTTGTAAAGAGTGGGCATATCCCTGGGACCTTCTAATTAAAGCAAAAGAGGCAGAGAGAAGATGTCACAGAGGTGTGCAGGAAGCTGGTATCAAGGGGTTTACACAAACCTTGCACAGCTTTGCATCAAAGACAAATTCATGAACATAAGAGCATCAGGGGCTTGGTCCATAAGTATTTCAGCCTCATATTTTCTCACACAAGCTCCCCCAAGTCCCTTTCTGCTGCCACACAATTACATGAGAGCAGAATCTTCTTGCTCAACTCCTGGAGAGTAATTGTAGGCTAATAACATGTGCTGGCATGTGGGCTGGGACGTTAAGTATGTGTGTAGGTGCCTCTGGAAATATGTCACTTAGAAAACACCCCTTTAGCCCACAAAAGCACTGTTCAACAACAGGAATTCCTTCAGATCTATATTCATTCAAACTCTAAAGCCACTTTTTGTTGCTATGGGAGGCAATAAACCAGCGCTAAATGGAGGAATTTACACATCAGACATCTCAGATTCCTCTCCCTGCTTTCCCAAGAGCAGTATGAGGGGACAGTTAACGATGGTAGTTTATGGGATAAATATTTTGACAGAATATATTTTGATACCATAAATTTTAACAGTTCTGGCTGGTTTTAAACTCTGTTTTTCCCCAACCAGGAATCTGTGTAAAGTAATAATATCTGAAGTGTTTCTTAAGGAGCATAACCTGTCCTAGGAAAACATTCTCCTGCCCTTAAAATAATATCACTTTGCCTGACAAAGAAACTCCAAATGCCTGCACTTGCAGAGCATTCATGACTCAAAGCTCTTTTATTCCATCTTTAGGTGAGACCTTGTGATCGCTTGTGTGCAGGACCACTTGCTCACAACATTCCTGATGGGCTCCTGCTACCAAACCACCTCCACAGCACCCTTCTGAAGTAGGGGGAAAAGTGCTGCTGGTCTTGTACATGGGAAAACAAAGCAAAAATGACCGATTTGCTCAAGTTGGTGATGAAAGAGAAGTTTTAAGGAAATGGAGGAAGAAAGTGAGCATCAGGGTCCTGGGAGTAACACCTAGGGATGGGTTTCAGAATCCAGAAAGAGAAGTTAGGATGCTAACGCTGCTCCCGTTCCAATTTTGAACACACATCTTGCTTACTTCAAGTGACAGCATAACCTGTCGCGTTGAGCCCACGGACCAAGGCTTGTTTGTTGTGTTGTCAATGACAAACTGCCCTTGGCTTCCATGGGAACCTTGGGGCGCCCAGACAAGAGGGCTCGGAGGATGTGAGAAATTACGCAGCACTCAGTCTGGGAATGTGTCCCTGCCATAAAACTGGCACCTTCACCTGTCTGCTGCCTGCCTGGGGCAGCAGGAGGAGGTTGGCTTTGCCTGGCTCTCAGTTTAGCATAGAGGGGCAAGGGAAAGCTTTCCCCACTGGACTTAGCTATGAATGAGCAAGCTTTCACCTTACCTGCTAAAGAAACCATCACCCTGCAAGTCCATTTGCAAGGCTCTTGGTCCCTCCTCACACACCTTCTGAGCCCAGTTTCCAATAACAGAGGAAGAGAGACCTTGAGACCTTTCACAGCAACTGTTCTTCAATATGGGACAAGAGGCAGGTTTGTTCCCCCACACAGGCAGTGACCAGCGCCTTCCGATGCCTGTTTGCATGGGCAGACCATGGGAAATCACCCATCCCAGGTAGGATTATTATAGACAAGCATGCAAGGGACAGAGACTACAAATCCCAACAAAATCAAGCTTCGTTAGTGCCACTTCTTAATGAGCAGCTTGTTTAATTATACAGCTGAAAAGGAAGCAGTTTCGAACAACTTTCCAATATGCTTCTTGGATGCCATTACACCCACATAGGTCTGTTAATGGGATGGATGTGAAACACCCTGCAAAGTTTTGGGTTAGAGAGTGTGCTGGGACACTTTTTCCACAGTGGAGTTTAAATTCTCTGCAAGTATAAAACCAGAACTCTCCGACTGCACTGCAAAGTGCCATAGCTTCACCTTTTGCAACGATCTGTGATGGCCACGAGTTTCTCTTTCCTACCAAAAGAAGAATATCTACGAACAGCAGGGCCTGTGTCAGTCTTCAGACATGCCAGCTGAGGGCTGAGAACTAGACATGCAGAAAAATGTTGCTGGGAGAAGGCTCTGGCCATATCTGCTTCCAAACTTTCCCATGCACAGAAACGAAATGTGGACCCTGGCACCTCGGTGTCTGGCTCCAGCTCTAAAGTGGTTTCCACTAGTTATAGAACATGCTGACAGGCTCTTCAGATAAGTAGGGCAAGGCAAGGGCACTCGGGCGCTTGGCAGACGGAGACTCTGGCGTCCTGCTTGTGTGGCTTCAGGAGCAGCTTCTGAACGCCAGTTCTAGTGTCTATGAACAATTCCTGTACCGAAGGCACCTGACCCATCAACCCCTTTGGTAATTTAAAGCTCATTAAACTCTCCAATCAATAGTGCAGGACACTTGGAAGCCCTCAAATCCATTACTGTAAATGTCAGAAGGATGGGAAGACAATCACTGTTGAATGTGAACTGACTTCCATGCCTGCTCCCAAATTTAAAAGGATTTCAAGCTGTCCATCCATCTTACATTTTACGTTGTTCCCATCACTGGGCTGCCCAGATCCTTTCCCTATATCAAATAGTTTGCAGTGCCCAAACCTTTAATGGTATTCATGGAATTTCTGTTCTTAGGATAAAATTTCAGTGGAATTTGGAGCTCTCACATGATGATCTTTTCAAATGAGCTCCTATTTATTTAAACACACATTAAACACTGCTCTTTTGGGGTGGGGGAGGCCGAGATCTTCGGATAGCTGCAATTTGGAGACAGAGGCAATTTTGTCTCTCTGCAGAAGCTTGCACAACTGACCATTAACCAAATTGTTGGTGGCGTCAGGATGTTCTACCTGCATTTTCAGGTCTCTCTCCTATTACAGCACTTCCATTTCACAACTGGCGCGTCAGTTTGGAAAGTGCAGAAATTGCTTTATAGCACTATAAAGCTCTGCTTGAGATAATAGGTTATTTTTATCGAGTAAACTCTTCCCCCTGTTAAGATATTTCAGGGAGGCAGGCAGGTGCCTGCAATTGCTGTGATGGTCCTGCCCCAAAACCCCCAATGTCTGTGATGGTTTGGTGTGACCAATGTTTGAGCTGTCAAGTGACACAATGACACCTTTTGGAGGGAAATAAACAGGAAGGGATCCGGATCCTTCAGCAGCCTAAGGCTGTGGCAGGGTGATGGCAACAAAAGGGGGGTTTTGCATGAGTTTGGGGCAGGAGCTGCTTTTTCAGATGGGTTCCCCATCGCTCAGGACACGCTTGTACCGTGTTGCTTAGCCAGGCTCTGTGTTGAACAAACACTCCAGGAACGTGTCGGCAGAGTGGGGGGAGAGGCTGTCACAGGGTATTACTTCCATCCTTGTAATGTTGCTGAAACAGAAGTAGAGGCTCTTTCACACACACAAATTATGCTGTAGCGTAAACATAGCCTAGAGGAGCCCACTCGGATTTCAAAGCCGCACGGCACAGTCCATCAGCCTCACCCAGGATTTGCACACACACACACACAGACACACGCTTTTTTCAGGACAATGAAAAGAAAGCTTCTGCCTCACAATAAACCAGAGCTGATAAGCTCTGCTCTGCCTCTTCTCCAAATAATCTCTCTGCCATCAGCCGGGCAGCCTGAAACAGAGGCGGAAAAACAGAGCATGGGGAGACGTCTTCCCCTACGAAACACATCCCTGACCTGGCGCCCTCCTGAGCACTGAAGACGTTTGCTGACAGCCAGCACCAGCCCTGGTGTGTTCAGAGACTCCAGGCAGCCCCAGACCTCTGCACTGACGCCAACCAAGGTTGGGAAGATGGCAAGTCCTTTGCCACCGTCTCTGGCTCTTGCAAATGAAGGTCAGGCCATAACCATGCAGAGCTGCTCAGCAGAGACTATGGGATGCTGCAGTATCAGTGACCTGGGTTTAAAAGTTACCCAGTGTTTTCCCTGCTCATTGCAGGGGGGTTGATGACCTCTGAAGGTCCCTTCCAACCAGAACTATTCTGTGATTCAGCTGCCTTTTACCCAGCTCCAGAAACATGATTCAAACTAGAAGGCTGACATCTCCAGCAAGCTCCCATTAGTCTGGGACAGTTTGGTTTCCAGCAGATTGGGGATAATTGCTACTGGTTGATCGCCCAAACCTTTCTGCTTTGAACTCGCTTTTCAGTTGCTTATTCATTTCCCCCAAAGTGTGTCTCCTGCTTACACCATGGCGCAGTTTGGACAGGGAAGGAGCAAGTCCTGAATCGCCAGCACCTCCCTCTGCTCATGGACTGCATCTCCACACTTATCCTGGACCACGGGATGGAGGGGCTGGCGTGACAGGGCATTTATTGCTGGAGCAACAGGGTAAACAGAATCCCACATCAACCAGTGCTGTTTAAAGAGTTTACTACATTTCATGGCTGCCATAATTGACAGCAGGGCCCTCAGGTTTGGAAGGCTTCTCTGTTTTCTTTTACGTCCCTGTGTAAAGGCTTTGCACATTGTTAAGGAGGGTCTCCTTGCAGCTCAATTTGCCCTCTGTTCAGGATGAAACTTCCCAAATTCCATCCACCCCCACCCCCACCCCCCTTGTGAGATGGAGAGGTGTTAATGAGAGAAAAGCAATGAATCACAGCCAGCCCAGCAGTACAGGCTGCTCTTGAGCTGTGTAAAGAAGGTAATGTTCATAGGGAAGTGGTTCAACTGGTTTCTTTCTCTGAAAAAGGCCCTAAGAAGAGCTGGAAATGTTTTTGTAGAGCAAATGTCAACAATGGAGGACTCTCCCCCTCATCTCCTTCAGCACAGACCCAAAGCAAAGCCGTGGAGAGATGCATAAGCCATAATTCAAAGCAGCCTATTTAAATCTCAATTCAGAATTACACTCGTATCAAGGAAACTTAATATCTGTATTTTAACATCTTATCTCCACTACGATTTCTCCAAACAAACAGCACTCTGGAAACAGCCAGTAGATAATCCGTCCAATCTCTGGTATCTCAGTTGGGAAAGTCAGCGCCTGGGGCAGGGGAAAGGGATCGAAGGGGGAGCCAGGAGTGCCCAATTCCCATAGGGACATGCAGCATGCTTGCCTCAGCCTGGGGCATCGTCTGCTAGAGGAGCGCCTGGATCCAGCCAGCGTGGAAGAGGTCTGGTTGCATGGGCAAAGCATCATTCCCCTGCATGAGCCCTCCACAAGCTTAGCAAGAGCCACTGTTCATGAAGCAGTGCTCAGCATCAAACCCACCAGCGCAAGACACTGCTGCAACCAGCCAGCTGAGCACAGCCATGGGCTAAGATGCTCCTGTGTGTGTTACCAACATGATAACACACCTAAATTCATATGGGAGAAATCAACGTGTGAGTAAGCACCTGTGGGAATGTGGGGCATGTGGGGAAAAATAGTTTTTTTCAGCATTCCTTTGAAGGTGAATGCTTTTTCAACCAAGAATTGGGCAACAAATTCCCATTCTAATAGCTCAGCAAGCATGACTGGCTCCTGGGTCTAGCATCTCCAGTCTGTCAGTAAAATTGGGCCCTTGGGCACTCCCTTAAGGTCAACAAGCTCTCTGAAAGGAACCTAAAAGAAGTTTGGGGATTGATAAAGCTGCTAAAGCTGTTCCCCACCCACTAGTTTTCACATGCTACACCCCAAACACAACCACCTTCTTCCACATGCAAAGTGCTGACCCGAGTCTGGTCCTATTACATCAGTGGCAAAACTCCTTGTGATGAGGACAGTATTAATGGCTAATTCTGATAGTAATGAAAAGACAAGGAGAACTTTTCATCCAAAATGATACCAGAAGCACCAGCTAACTCTTGGCAGACAGACGGAACAAAGGGCGTGGAAGTTCACTCTGTGAACTGTGTAATGTTTCCTATCCTTACCCTTGCCAAAGGAGCCCAAGATGGGATCGCCCTGGAGAACCTGGATAAAAGATATGGTCCCTGGTACTATTTGGGAGCCAGATCTTCCTCGAGTAAGAAACATTTTCCAAGACCAAACTCAACATCACACCTAACCTATGGTAAAGCTTTCACTCTGTGCTCATTCAGCAAGATCCTCAGCCAGATCCTCACCTATGTACCTATGGGCTTATCTTCCACAAGTCAGAAGGAATTTCATGGATATGTATGAGATTGTCTCATACATATTTGTGGTTATTTACTTGTTTCCTAGCTGAAAAATGCAGATCAAGGAATGGGAAATTACTTATTTTGGCCTCACCCCCAATACTTGAACAGAACTGGAATTTGGACCCACAGTGTTACTCTTTTTTTGTTTAGATGGGACAGAGAGCAAGGGAATTCCTCTGAGACTTTCCCAAACCAACCGGCTTCCTAAAAATAGCTGCCCAGATTGGTTTGTTGGCCTGAGGTGCATTGCATTTTAATGGCGTTATAGGAAGGCTGCGTTTTTATGCGGCAACCTCTTAATCTCATGAAAGATCATTCCTCAAGAACCACCGCTCCCTGTCCCACTTTAAAGGCTCCTTTTCCTCTTTGTTTGTTTCTGCAATCTCTGTCATTGTGTTCATCAAGCATAATAATGGATGCTTTACTGAGAGGTGTGATGGCTTCCTCTGCAAGTCCTCCTGGTGCAGATATGGCAGAATATCTCCTGAAAAGAGCTCACTTTAATTGACTTTGGGTGAGTCATGAGGCAAGAAGAAAAACCACCTCTGAGTATCTGCAAGATGCTTCACCCAGCAAACAGTGTGATACAGCAAATCTGGCAATCTCTTTGTAGAGTACTGCACCAGGTATGCAATGTGAGTGAGGTTTAGATATCAAAAATTCCTAAGAGCAATAGGTTGGCACAATGCTGGTGGTGCTGACCCCTTCCAGGCAGCAAGGGTACCACCAGGTCATTGCCCCTTTCATATGATTTGTCAGATGTTTGACCTGTCACTGACTAGGACCCTGTGGTTGCATCTTGTTGATTTGCACAGTCTCACATCTCCAAGCAAGCAAGCTGGGCTAAATGGACAACACACATCAAAGCATCACAGTTTCAGCCCTCTGCACAAACATGTGGCTTGCCTTCTGGTTGGTTTCAAGCACTAGATCATCTGCAAGAATTCCCCTTCAGAGGATTCATGCACTTCTGCTGACTTCTTGGAATAGGTGCTGGAGGTGTCCTGGGGCTCAGGAACACCCTGACACCTAAGAGCTCTCGTCCATCCCATCCTGTAGGCAGCCCAGCTTCAATTCCAGTTCAGGCTGAAGCTCTGTCAAGTTGTCACCTTGCAGAGGATCCAGAAGCCTACCCAGGAAGCCCTGGGCTGTCTTCTCTCCTGGTGGCAAATCCCTGTGGCATCACCTCAAGAGCTGATGAGAGACACGCAAAGTGCCTCCTCAAAGTTGGCTGCTATACCTTAACATTGTAGTTTTCTTCACTGTAGGGGAAAAAAGCTATCGTTGTAGAATATAACCCTTGAGAGAGCATTGGAAGGTCTTGTTCTCTAATGCAGTGATTTGTTTGTTTGCTGTGATCTGCTTGAAAAGGAGAATTACAGAGTAGTGGGAGAAACACACAAACCACAAACCTGCAGTTTCTTTTTTATGAGGATGCACAGCTCAGGGTATGTGCATCCCAAGCCAAGATTCAACCCACCTTACACAGACATTTCACAAGCCTGCGAGTCTGGTCACCTTAGGCTCCTTCCACAGTAAGTGGAGAACTGTATGCATCTCCACTGGGCACTGCCTAAGACCTTAATTACTCCCTAAGATCTTAATTAATCCCTGGAGGTGTTCGCCTGCATTCCTCCACTGCAGAGGGAGCCAAGTTCCACTTCAGGCATCTCATGCAACGCAACACCTAAATAAGTTCAGGATGAGTCCGCAGAGGTGCAGAACTGTGCAATGCATTTTGTTTCTTGCCCAGGTTTGGACTCTCCCTGCAGTGAATGATCTTCCCACTGCTGAAGTTCTTATGGCAGGAGTAGCACAGAAGCTATGACACTCCTTGGCAGTAGGTAGAACGGTGCTGTGGAAGAGCACCTTCCGCATTCATTTGGGATTTATCCCTCTGGAATAGACATGAAATAGCAGACTGAATCAAATTCAAACACAATTCCTGGCACGGGGGCTGATCCATCATGGAATCGACTAGAAATAGGGGGAAGTTCCTGCAAACCCTAAGTTCCAGTGCCCATGGATGCCAGATCTTCTGGTGATAGATGCAGGACACCGAGTACCATTCCCACCATGCTTTGCACTCTCCCTTGCTCCCAACCATTGCTGGTTCAGTGGGAACCTGTCCTTGGCTGAGGTCAGCTGTTCACCTCACAAAATGTGATCTGAATTTCATCTTTTGCTAGATTTATCCTGCAAAAAGCTCTTGGGGCTTCCTCTTCCATTCTGTGCTGCTCAGCAAGGAACAGATAAGATCCCTTGAACCCTGCTGGAACCCTTCCCATCCCAGTGGCTCCTGGGGACTGGGAAGATCGGGGCTTTTTGGTAGTGAAAGGCTCAGCTCTGTTGATGATCCCAGGCTTTCCCTATCCATGTGAGCCATTTGGTGGGAATGCTGCACCACGTGCATTGCTGTGCTTTGCTCTACCTGTGGGATGGCAGGTCGCCATGGTCAGAAGTTCCTCCTTGCTGAACTGTTCATCACATCTCCAACAAAAATACCCTTTTTATGTGCTAAACCCAGCATCTCATTCCAAATGTAACAAATTAAAGTGTACGAAAGTTTGAAAATACCTTAACTGCTAGGATAAGCAAAACTATAAAAAGCCTAACGCCGCAAATCAGGGACTGTAGTGGGAACCTGAAAAATCTGGGATTGTCTGGGTGAGGGGATTATGATTCCTTTGGGTTGCTACTCCCTGGCATCCATTCATGCTGTGGGAACAAGCACAAGTAGCTTCTGGATTTCTGCTGTTGTCCAGGGGGCTGGGGTTGTTTCTCCAAGTTCTCTATTCCCACAATGTACTTTAAAATAGTCCCTGCCATGGCAATGCTCTTCAGGACTTGCACAGAAGTTCATTACCGTGAATTCAGGTTGTTTGCTCCTTCACCGCTCACCCAAAGTGCTTTTTTCTGCTGTGTTTGCTCAGAGCTGTCACCAAACTGATCTGCACAGTGCTCCACTAAAAACGCAGGCTTTGGAACTGCAAGCTGCAGTTTGCCCAGTAATTTCTGTTTGGGTGGAAAGCACATTTTCCCATGCAGAGAGGGACAAAAGAACATCTTTACAAACTACTGAGTGTATTTGTGCGCGTGTGACAGAGAGGCACAGAGCTGCTTCCTTTGCATTCCTGCTGGTATTCACAGCACACAGATCCAAACCATGGTAACTTGTCTATTTGATGAACGTGGATTACTCCAGTCCTCCATAAAGCAATACTGCTTCTATTGGGTTTCATTTGCAGACAGTTGAGTTTTCCATTCTTTCACACTATCTTGGAATTCTGTCATACTATTGCCAAGAAAACAGCCCCAGTTTGTCACAGGTACCATCAAAACTAGGTAAAAGGAGCACCGTTACTGCCTCTGACAGCCAGGCGTGTCTACCAAACCTCTGCATCTGTATTGCAGATCCTGGGCAAACCTCTGAAAGAAACCTCTCTATACTATAAAATATATTAACTGAATATTTCCTTTCTGAAACTTTGTTCTGTACAAACCAGAAATGATGTTTGAAATGAGTGCCCATCCTTTCCCCCTGCACAACCTCTGCAGACACCATGCTCGGTAACATCCTTCCCGTGCTGGGCTACCATGTCTCAGCACCCTCACAGGAAAGAACTTCTGCCTAAGAGCTCATCTCAGTCTCCCCTCTGGCAGGTTAAAGCCATTCCCCTTGTCCTGTCCCTGCAGGCCCTTGTCCCAAGCCCCTCTCCAGGTTTCCTGGAGCCCCTTTAGGCACTGGAGCTGCTCTAAGGTCTCCCCTTAAGGAGCCTTCTCTTCTCCAGGCTGAACCAGCCCAGCTCTCAGCCTGGCTTTCAGAGCAGAGCTGCTCCAGCCCTCGCAGCATCTCCATGGCCTCCTCTGGATTCACTCCCTCTTGTGTTGGGGCCACAGAGCTGGAGGCAGTGCTCCAGTTCAGTCATGTTGGTCCATTCTCACATACATGCACGGTCTGATGCACAATCCATCCCTGAGCCAGACTGCCTGAACCACCACACAGCACACTGCACTGGTACCTGCGGGGTGACAAGTGTCCATCACATGAAGCACTAGAGGAAAGATCTTGTGTATCTCCCCCGTTTCATGTCTAGTACAAGGTATCATTTGTGATACCAATTCGCTCTCGAGCTCCCTTTGCAAAGAGGGATTACCAGGTGAAACTAAGTTAATGAGAGAGAGAAATACTCAGGGTCTTGCAAGCAAGACAGGTGAAACAGGAATAGTTCAGGGAATACGTGTTAGGAGGAGGCAGAGGCACCAAAGGCTTATGTCTTCAAATGCTTTCATTAGATATAGTTTGGTTGCTGGTGCTGGGAACATAAAACTAGAACAATTGGGGAAGTAAAATAGAAAAGGAAAAAAAAAAAACAAAACAAGAACCCAAAGGGAAAATCAGAAGTGGGAATTTTAAACAGGAAAAGCATGGCGTCGGCTCGGGCGGAAGATAACAGAGAGCTCTGCTGAACACACAAACAAACAAAGGCCAACAGAGACAAACTGGCAAAACATTCCTCTGGCTGACTTAACCACTGCTCTGCTCCACTCACAGGTCTCCAGCCGATGCTGCCACTTTGTCACTGCTCCAGCATCCTTCCCTGCAGATAAATGTGAGTGGAAGGGATCTCTTTGCTGTTATAGGGGCTTGGTAACAAAAGAGCCATGAGAGAGAAATGTCGAGAGCCAAATGAGAAATAGTTCTCCTCTTGTTAAATGAGGATAATACTTCTGACCTCACTGTGAAGTACTTAAAAAGTTATTAGTAAAAGGCTCTAGATAAGGGGTAGGGCATATCCCTGGTACTGCTGACTGCAGCTGCTTCCACAGAGCAAGGTTTTCCCTTTAAAGTCAAGTCCAAAATGTGATGCAAACAAACAAGATGACTGATCCCTCCTGGCCTCGGTGCCACAGGAAAGCAAAATGCTGCAGCTCTGAAGACCAGCACTGCTCCCTCCCAGTCCAGCTGCCACAAAAGCTAAATCCCATAAAGGAGAAATGGCCACATCCATGTCCCAGCTCCTCCTGGTATCCCTGCCATGCTGCCCCACCAGCAGCTTCTTCCTCCACCCTAGTGTGTGATGAATTATCCCAGCGTGTTAAATAGACCTCCCCAGCTCTTCCCCCAGCACAGCACGGCAATGGCACTCACCATCTTCTTGGGAACTGACAGAAACCAAGGTCTAATGGCAATGATTGCTCATCTAATTCAAGTTTGGGTTACTTTAAAAGACTAAAATCATCTAGAGACCTCAGCACATTGCCCTGGAGATACGAATAGCAACCTTCAGATCTACAGCCCTACTGACAGCCATCAAGCAGAGCTGAGGACAGGGTCCATGATCTCCTGGGGAATGTGGAGTTTATTCCAGTTACTCTAATTGTTCCTAACACTATTTCCCAAATAGCACTGCATTCTCAGGAGATGAAGAAAGGATGGCTGTTTATACCGCATGCCATAACTAAACAGTGCTGGAGAATTATCTTATCTTCCCATCAGGATTCAAATGCGGAGGGTTCCTTTTAAAGCCCAAATGAGCCCCCTGGAAGTTTTCCCAAACATTGTTTTACACATTATTTCATCCACGGAAGTTAAAGGTCTCTCTTCAAAGAATGGGAAACGTATCACTTCTTTCTCTTCAGATCTCCGTGAGAAATCATCCCAAGTGGATGAAATCAGTGGAAAGCTGAGATCCCTCTCTTGTGTACAAGGCACTGGGAGAGTCACCATCAGTCCCTCATGCTGATGGCAGTTCTATGAAGCCAAAGCCTGAAATTCCTTCTGCCAGACACAAGAACCCCTTACCCATACATGGAGCTGGTGTAGTGTGATCAGAGGTATCTCACACCAGCAAAACAGGCTGTCTCATCCTGCACCAGGACAGGGAGTGGTGCTCAGCCTGACCTCGGTGTGGCAAAAGTTTGGCTGATGGTAGCTGAGCAAAGGCTTCCTTGGAAAGCTCTGCTCCCCACTGCCCTGAGAGCTGGCCGCATTCCCCACTGCATCATTTTCACCCCCTTGCAAGACTGCTCCTCACATTGAATTGAGAAAAAATGAAGAACGTACAGAAAGAACCATGAGGGGAAGACGAAGTGAGCCTCTGAAAAGGTTCTGATTGATTATTAGTCCCTGCCTCATATACAGCACTTCAAAACACCAGCTCATGAAGTCCTTTCAGCGTCCTGTAATTTCCTTATCTCCATATTGTAGTATTGTAGGAAAAGAGATGTGGGGATAGACACCACCCCCTGCCCACCATCATACAAAAAGCTGCCTGGATGGGGGAACCAGTGTTTTGGGAAGAACCCAACCCAACCTGTCTCTAACTGAACCATCATCAATGAACATCATGAGCAAACTTGGCCCACATGTGATAGCTCCGTATGCCAATCTTTTAAATAGTAACAACCACAATAATAATAATATATTATTAGTAGTAATAATATATAATAATAATAATTATTATTAAGAAAAGGACAATAACAGTTAAATTACCACTACCACCAACTGCTCAGGTGTTTTCAGAGGAACGATTCTCCAGAGTGACAATTATTTCCCTGCATGTATCCCCCTGATTTTCCACAGACTCCTGTTCTTACTGCCATCAAGCACCTTAGAAAACTGAGTCTTCTCTTGATGTCCCTCAGAAGGACTGAGAAACATGGCGGGGGGGGGGAGAGAGAGAGAGAAAAGACAAAGAATAGTGACCAAGAAACAGGAAAAGCCATTATATACAGTAATAGAAAGACTGCTTCCCTCCCCTTCAAAACACGATCGTATTATCTTAGCAACCAGCACAGCAAAGCAGATTTTACCACAGGAATTGTATAACCATTCCTAAAGAAACGGGAAGGGGAAGGCATTTATTCCTTTCTATATTTTATGACGTGAGAACTGATATGATTTGCTGAAGGTGAGGTTGCACATCGGCTTCACACTCATTGTTTTTGTATTTCACTGAATATACGCTGCAGGGCGAGGTAGTTTCCTACTGCTGGTGTTTGAAGAGCCTGAAACCATAATAGTCTCTCTGTAACATTCCCGAATGTTGGCATGTTTGGTGCCTGTTTTGTCAAGCAAACCTTTGCAGTCTCTTTCAGAGTCGACTCGGGTGCACTAAATGAGTTGCTCTCCCACTTCTGCTTGCTACTTTCTGCCTGGCTTCATAAAAAGCCCTTCAGGAGAAATAGATACAGCCATGTAAAAAAAAACCCCACAAAAGTTTTTCATGCTATGTAAAGAGTGTGCTCAGATCCAGCACTTTGGGAATGCTCCGTGGTGCTCGCATTCCATAACCCGTGCCGTGAGAAGGGTTAAATGTGATTTACAACCGTTCGGAGCAATTACACAGCACTGCAATTTAATGGTAATTCCAGCAAGAGCATCTCTGAACAAGACAGACATGTTGGGAGAGCCACTCACAGGAAGCTCTTCAGGCAAAACATTACATACACTGTTAATTAGGGTCATTGACTCCTCTGTGGAATGATCCTTATCAAGGATGGTGAGGCAGAGAGCGCAGGAGAGGACAGGGATGGTTTGCAGAGGGAGGATGGGTGGAGAACCAGGTCCTGTTCAACTTGGTAAATCATTTTCCCTGCTTTATATTGCTGAAGGATTGTGGGCACTGAGGAGATCTTGGAGCAAACCAGGCTTTGCTTGAACTGTGAAAGCTGTTTGTTTGCTTTCTGCTCTACCTGGGCAGTGAGAACAGCTTTGCTTTCTGCCTGTCGACCCCTAGCAGGCTGCTGAAATGCCTGAGTGACAAACGTGGCAGGAGGAGGTTTCAGGCTAAACAAGAACCCGTTTTCATTGCCTTTTTGCCCTTTTATTTCCCTGCAAGATCTCTATTCACGGAGGGCTTCATAAAACATCACCACGCAGTTTAAATGTGCGGCCCACGGTACCTGCCAGTTCTCCTCTCAAGCAAGTCTAACCCCTAATTGCTGGGCCTGGCCTGCTGAATGCTTAGCATCTGAATAATGAATTACTTATCTTTGCTGTTGAGGCAGAAATGTATTAGGCATTACTAGCTCCAGCCTCAGATTCTTTGACTGGGTTCCAGCTGTAAACATTCAACAGGAAGAGGTTAATTTTTTGATTCAGTTAATATAAATACTGAAAGGTTCCTTACTTCACTGTCCCACATCACTGCAACATACATGCTGTAATTAGAAGCATATTTTTGTGATTTCAAGGTATATTTTGCCAAACCAACAAAAAGCATCGAACTCCGACATTTATGCCAAAAATACCCGCTGTATAATTTATGCCAAATCAACAAAAGTCTTCTTTTGTCCTTCCCAAAACCACACTAAAGAGCAGCCTGTGAAGAAGTCCAAATGTTAAAGTTCAAAAAAAGCCCTCTATTATACAGCGTACAAGATAGGGAGAAACAACAAACCCGACTGATTCCGGCGCTGCCATTCCTGTGAGATGGAAGTCAGCATCTTTGTCCCTGCCAGGAATGGTATCTCTCTTTAACTCTGTTTATTCCCCCTCCACCCCATGCACAGTTCTCTGTATTTCTCTCTCTCCCCCCCCCATTTTCCTAAAGCTTACTTAGCATCTGGAATGTGTAGGCAGGGATCCATGTGTTTGCAGTAAACTTTGAAAGCAGAGCCAATGAGGACCACATGGGCAGGTATCCTGGAAAGCTAACCTGGCTTTCAGGGGCTGCTTAATGTAAGATGTACCAAAACCTATTGGACACAGCTCAATTAGGAACAACAACATGGAAAAAACCAAGGAAAAGAAAGAAAAGGAGAGCGTTTTGGTGGTAATTAAGCCTTTCCTTTCCCTGACTTGAAGAACAATTTTAATTAGAAGTTCAAGCATTTGGTTTTAATTCAGCCCAATGCACAAATGGTTTATTTCCACACGGCATATTTTCTTAGTCTACGAAAGAGCCTCCAACTAGGAAGCCATTATGGCCAGTGATTACAGCTTCTACATGCACTTATTGTACTTTTGGAAATAGTGGCAGGAGGGATTCACTTACATTTCTCCCTGCACATGAGGGTGGATCCACGTGCAATTAATTAGACAGGCTCAGTACAGGCAATTAACAAACATTCTTTTTTAAACAGAGAAATTCAGTAGTCTTTACATAGTCAGCATTGATAGTAGAAAATGGCTTTTTGCCAGCGCGCACAGCTCCGAATGGAATTTACTTTAGAACATCTGCTAAGTCTTTAACTAACTGCACCATGACTGAATATTGTTTGGATGAACGTTAGACAATAATGTTCAATCTGGCACCAGCAGAGACCGAATGATTCATTGCCATAGTAACCACTAATGCAAAGGGTCCCTTAAATAAGGATTCGTTATTTAGGGACACATCAAGGATGCTCCAATGCCTTTTCCTTTCGAATTTGATTTTCTGATGCATGCCAAGTGCTGAAAGTCACTTTGGTGGTGTTGAACCCAAGGTCTGGGCTGCCAGAAGACCATCAAAGCCCCCCTGGACCTCAGCAGCTTTGCCCTATTCCATTGCCTCCAACATAAAGGCAAGGGGTTCAACTGGCAGCACGTGATAAGGGCTCTGAAACGGTGGTATCAAAGACCCCACGGAGTGCAGCTATTCCTGAATAAGTACACAGAAATTACAGGGAAAAAAAGTCTATAGAAAGAAGTATATAGTAAGTAGAAATTATATAATTTGGAGAATTTCTTAGGCTATGTCAGTCAAGCAAAGACGGTGGGAGGAAGAGCTCTGTCTATAATCACACCTGATCGGGTCTCCTTGCGCATATGAATAGATAGGAAATACTTCACCAGGAACAACAAATTCAGCTCCATCAGCTGACGTTTTGGGACCAAGTACAAAATTACACGGATTTTAGGAATGGTGGGGCCTTCATCCATTACAAGGGGTCCTCAACCACCTCTGCAGAACAGGTTTACTCCCACCAATGGTATTGAAACTTCTCAGGATGGATGTAGCTTAGTGAGCCATAGGACTGGGAGAGCCACAGTAGCTTCCGAGGTACAAACACCCACTATAACCCTCCGTGCTCAGCTAGCAAGGTGGATGAACCCTCTGCCTCCAAGGTCAGCATAAAAGGCAAGGCAAGACTTCTTGTGTAGGCTGGGAGGTCCCGAGGAACCAGGACCGCTGTCTTATGGCTCTCTCAGAAGCATAAGAGTGGGAGTGCTCAGACACACAGTGAAATAGTCCACGAGACAGCATCTGGGGAGAGAGGCTTATCATCAGTCCAGCCATTTCTGCAAAAATTCCTGATTCATTTCCTGCTGGCTACTGTCAGAGTGAGGGGACAGGACTAGCTGGGCCACATCCCAGATCCCGTCTGTGTTCCTGAATACTTACTTTATCTCTCTGTGTCATGGCGCTGTGATGACATAGCTTGAGGGGCTAAAAATATTGCCAAAAGCTTTAAAAAGAGGCAGAGTTTTATATTTTTTAACTGCACCAGTAAATGGGAATGACTGGATAGATGGGGGTCAGGCTAGGGCCTGGGTGGTTACAGCAGATCTGGATGAAGCCCCATTCCTGCCTGACATGGGTTCTTTTTATTAGGCTTTCACCTGCACGTTGAAGACGTGGCAGAAATGGCAGTGGGAGAAGCAGCAAAGCCATCAGAGCAACCTTCTTTTGGCCACCACTTATCAAACTTGGCTTCCTTTAGGCCTGGCTTTGGTCACAAGTGTGGCTTTGGTCAGCAAAATTGGTTGGAAAGCCAGAGTGAGAATCTGGGGTCATGTTTTCATGGCTGCAAGCCCTTTGCAGAGCCAAGTGGGGGCCACCCCCATGGGCTGCAAGGGTGACTGAGCAGCTCCATGCCCCAGCACCCATCCCTGGGACTGATGGGCTCTGAGTGAGTGTTGTCAAAAGCACAGACCCCTCTGCCCTGGAGACAGCCTCCATCTGCAGGATCTGTCTGCCAGTGCTTCCAGTAGCAAGCTGGGAGGGTCAGGCACAATGCACTTGGCAGAGGAGGTGGGGAAAGGAGCCAGTGTGAGACTTCTGGGTGAGCTCAGTGGTGCAGAGAGGTGAGCCAGGGACATGCTCGGGGGCTGGCTAACACACATCTGCAAATGGCACGGAGCAAGGAAGCCAGATGAGACCCCTGAGCCATTCACCAAGCTGGCAGGCAAGGAAAAGCAGGGCGTTGCTGCTGTCCCCATCACAAACCCCACCAACCATGAACCTAATAGCTCATTCAGAGCTGAAACACGAAGCACAAAACTGCCAGACTCCACCAGGAGTGACCTTTCACGTTACCTCCAGTACTATTTAGACTGGCTGAGCTTCCCTGGCCTAGCAGCAATTGCAGAGTCTCCATCTGCCCACTCCAAATTAGAGTTATAGCGTGTGCAGCCAATGCAGTCTCTTGGGTTTGTTTTTTTTCTTGCAATCTTGACTTCATCCCAGCAAGGGCTCCTGTCTCTAACTCGCCGCTGTCAAAACAACTCCAGCGGGGAGATAAGGGAGAGAAGACTTTGAAGAGGCTCCTTCCTGCAAGCTGCTCGCTATCTCCGCAAGACATTTGTCAGCATCCCCTAGGAAGGGCAGCAGACGTGGGGAAGGCAGGAACCATTCCCCTTCTTAAGCCTCCAGTCACATCACAACACAGTATTTAAAATGGCTCGTGAATCCCAGATAAAAAGCAAGCGATTAGCGTCTAGGAGAAACCTCTGTTTTCTATCACCAGATGTGGCCGTTTCCCATCAGGACAGATATTCATTCATGGAAGGACAAATATTTCTGTCCATTTTTCCCAGCTTTCTTGCTTCTCTGCTCTTCACAGCCACCTTTCTCCTGATTTAAATTAGGCTGTGGCTTTGGAGCATGCCCAAATCCACCCCCAAGAGAAAATAAGATTAGAAAAGGGATGTGATTCATTTGGTAGTTTCCCCTTTCTTACATCTTGCTTTGAGTGAACCGTCGTCAGGCAAAACTGGCAATCAACAAGAGCCAGCTTCTTCACCAGAGGACATGATCCAGGGCTGTTCTGCTTTCTGGTGCTGGTGCAGTTGGTCACTCTGCTTTCATGGCCCAGCATGGCTAAGGCTTCCCTCCCCTCCGCTGGGCTCTGCAGGCTAATGCAGCTCCCTTTATCTGATAAGCAAATCATGCCCAAACTGAACCAGCTTCTGCCATCAGGGAGAAATTCCCCCCTTGGGTGGGTGAAGTGGGTCATTTCCATGCCTCTTGGCTGTTTGCAAGAGGCTTGTTTGCAGTATTCATCAATAGCTGCAAGCCTGTGGCACAGCTGGCATGCAGCAGCACTGCCCATGGAGCTCACCTGGTGATAAATAACCAAAGCCTCTCCAACTGGCCGAGGGTTTGGTTATTTTTTATTAAAAGAGCAAACCACAGACTTTGAGCGCCAATTTTCAAGTTTAAACCTGTGAAACAAGGGGATATGGAAATATTCCCATCCCAGTTTTTTCTGGGTACCTGCTGATCAGCACGAGCCCACAAACCACGCTCAACGCAGGGCTCTTCTTCACTCCTCACTGATTATTTGCATTGATTACTTGACTATTTCATTATTGATGTGATTATTGATGGGCTTTAGCTGCAAAGCCTCCTTTTATACTTGCTGTGACACAGGGCTAACACAGTGTTGTCAGGTCTTGTTTTCTTGGGAAACCCAGCATCCTCTCTGAGGACTCCCTGCTGAGAAGGTCCCCTTGGACCACTGAGAGCAGATCCCACTGATCCGCAACCTGTTCTGCATCCCCATGGAAAACCCAACACCCAGCACCATCCTCAAGCCCCCCAGCACTGAGCAAGCCCTAAACATGTTTTCCCAAGGGCTTGCTGAGCAGAACCATGCCACAGCCATTGAGGATGCCTGGCTAGAAACTCAGGAGCTCACTGCCCAAAGGGACCCCGGAGTGGACGATGGTGAGACATGGTGCAGCCACCACTGCCAAAGGCAGCAGAGGCGGTGAATGGGAGACGCCAGGCGCAGGGAACAGGATGGAGGGGTCGCAGCACCTGAGCCCCAGCCTGGCTCCACAGCATTTCCTGCACCACCGCTTCCAAGGGAGCTCAAAAAAGCCACCAGGGCCGATACTGTTTTCTTCTCTTTAAAATGGGCAAACAAAACACAGGAGTAAGAGCTATTAAAAAAGAAAATACTGAAGTCTGCAGAGAAGAAAAGGCTCCAGCGCTCCGCGCCTTTCTCTGGCTCAGCCCATTGTTCAGCGGAGGCCTGCTGTCCCTTTCCCATGCCAGCGAGAGATTTGCCTGGTGCCGGCCAGTTCTTTATCCCACTGCGCAATTAATACAGCTTCCCTCAGATAAACATGAGCTTGTTTAACTATGTCTCTTGATAGGTCCCAGTAAGGCTTGATAACATGGATGGTCGGATGTTGTCAGGACGAAGGAGTCAGACATGCTGGCAACAACCTTTTCCCTTTCAAAGCACACATGTTTAGAAAAGAAAAGGGCTGCGGCTCTGCACGGCAAAGCGCGGCTGAAATCTCGCAGGAGCATCAAACGGGAGGCAGAGGCACGGTCTGGGAGCTGCACCCTGCCTGCTGCTGAGCCAGGAGCCAGGCTGGTCCTGGCACAGGCTGTTCCCAAGCCAGTAAAAAGCATGACTTACAGTGCTCAGACTATGATTTCTATAGCAGCAGCAGAGGAAAAGCTAGGAAGAACAGTCCTTTTAATTCTCTCCTGTTTTTAACCCCCCAGCACGCATTGATGTCAGCTTCCAAAGGTCACCCCCGACCACAAGCACTAGTTTCTTAATTTAGTAACTTTTTAACTTTATCTTAAAAATCCCTTTGATTTGATTGTGCAAGAATCTCAGCACTCATTAAAAATAAACTAATTATCTGTGGTGAGACTGGGATCAGGACAGCGACAGTGCCACAGCCACAGCAGTGGTAAAACTTCTATGGAAATGATCCCTTTATGGGTCAGGACTGCACCCACATTCCTGGCTGCTCGGGTGCCTGGCTTTCAGGATGCACCCTGTACCCTGATGGATTTGGGGATGGTGAAGATCCCCTCTACAAGATGCCTGTCCCACTGTGAAAGGATGGCGTGGAGGTACCTGGCCAGGACTTTCAATGGGTACTCGCAGGAAGATATACAGGGATTTGAGGGCACCTCACTGATGCTGCTTCGGGGCCTCTTCACCCAGCCACCCACTTCAGGGGTCCTGTACACCTCCTGTCCTCTCTTCATGCTCAAGGCTGAGTTATCTCCACTGCCCTGAGGCCACCCTACTCCAAACACTCCTATCTCCCAGCTCCTCCTCTCCCCTGCTGAAGACATCCCTTCCTTTCCCATCTTTCTCTTGGAAACTATCCTGTTCTTTCCATATTCCCTCCTTCCTTCCTTCCTGCTTAGCTGCAGACACTGTTCCCCAAGTATCAGTCCTTTATCTGTGGGGCAGGATATGGGGGAAGCACAGCCTGCAATGACAGATGTTCTCTTCCTTCCCACCCTGTCCCAGCCTGTATAGCCTCCCTTGTGTGCCCACCAACCTCCCACCTCTCCCAGTCACGCTGGGTTATGCTTGGAAAAGGGCAGCACCCATGGTCACCGATGGCACCCATGGGAGCACCCACTGACACCCAGGTCACCTCACCTCACCCTGCACAGGAGGAGCAAATCAGCACCTCGGTTCAACTGAGGTCTTCAGCTTAATGTGAGGGAGCCGCAGGTGTTCATCGAACAACAGCAGAGCAAAGAAAGCTCCCAAAGCACCACAGCCCCCAATTACAGGGGTAGGGCTGGCTCCAGAGCTGGCCTGAAGCAAAACCCAGCAGGTCTATTAAAATAATAAACCCCCAGTGTCTCAAAAGTACAGGGCAGCATCATCAGATAAAAGGTGAGAAGATCTGTCCAGGGACTAGGGGTGTGCACAAAACCAAACGCAGCCTCAGAGCCCTCTTTGCAAACCTCCCTATGAGAAGATCAGCCCATGGCACCAGGAATTAATCCTGTGATAGGTTTCTTTCTATTGTGGTCACAAATGTTCTGCTGGCACGGATCCTCTCAGCCGGCAGTTGTGTTCTGTGTTATTTCAAAATCTCCATGTAATAGGCAGATTAAGCAGGTTCACGCTTGCAGTTTGCAAATAACATGGTCAGCAGCAGAAGGAATGAAATTCAGGACCTTGTGAATGAAAGCACCAAGTGACCTTGGTGGGGTAGTACTTGATGATGGAGAAAACAAGGAGAGGATGGCACAGCCATGCACAGCAACAGATGAGTGCATGGAGTCTGGCTCAAGGTGATCACTTTCCATTTATCTGAAAGGATACTGATCCTTCAGAAGGCAGAGGCAGGTTCAGAGAGAGGAAATGGCTTTAGGAGGAGCAAGGAGGAAGGCAAAGATGGCTTGTACCCTCTTGTCTTCCATTTCTTTCTTTAGCTTTTCCCTGTGACAGGCTGCTAAGATGCTGCTGGGACAGATGAAGGCTGCACAAGTAGCAGCATGGCCATGTTCAGCTGACATCAGGGGACAGTGAGTGCTATCCCTTAAGGCAGGCATTGGGTCAGCAGGTCAGGTCACCATTATGTGAGTTCCCATGAACACAAAACCACGCTGCTATAACCAGCCCTGATGCTGCCAAATGCACCTTGCCCTTTCCTTTATCTGCAGCAGACTGGGCCACAAATGTACTGCTCTGAAACCGTATCAGTGCACTAGGAAGGTAAGAGAAAAGATTTGTGAGCCAGAACTCCAGGGGTAAGGTCTGTCATGGAACTGATAGTAGTTGGAGCTGGGTGGTCTGGGTGGTCCATGACAGTCTTTGCGGACATTGAGGGCTCCAGTCCTCTTCTGCTCACACTAGACACACAAAGTCACAGCCCTTCTAGACCAGAAAAGCTCTTCCCTTCCAAACCATCACCCCATCTGTTGTCCTGAAGGTTGAGGTACCTGAGACCAGCATGCATGCTGAGGGATATTCAGAATCACCTCCAGCTTCAAGTGTAGCTGTTGATGCCATGCACCTCGGTGCAGAACTCAGCCTTAAGTAGATTCTTGCCCAGTCCAATCACAGCAGTATCTGAACAGAGCTTTCTGCAACATGCCATGAGTACAGTGGAATATTACTTAAGCAAAGAGCAAATTAGAGATTGACCATTGCTGGCTTTCCAAAATTACTAGCACGCACACACTAATATTTAGCATTCCACAGTGTTATCCAACCAGTGCGCCTGTGCCTGCCAGATGGCCTCGCATCAGCCTGATCCTCGTTTGACAGCTAAAGAGCAGACAGAGGACCAAAGTGAAGGGCCTGGATTAGAAAACAGAGCTGCCTGACTCCCAGCTCAACACGCCTTCATCCACATTGCACTGACATCTGAAACAATATGGAGACAATCCTTTGATTCCCTTAAACCATGAAGGATGATCTGAGACTCCCTTTTGTGATACAGTAAAAGAAAAGCAGAGTTGAACCAGGGCATGCAATGCCACAGGATTCATTTGAAAGTACCTGCCAAGCCTCCAGCCTGGCTTCACCACCTGCACAGTGCTGACAGGTGTCAGTATTATCAATATGACATAGAAATTATAAATCCTGCCATGCACCAGGGCCACATTCACCTCTCCCCACAGGAACTGTGCTGCAGTCATGCCTTTCCCTTCCTTTCCTTTTCCCTTCCCTTCCCTTCCCTTCCCTTCCCTTCCCTTTCCTTTCCCTCCTGTTAGACCCCAAAGAGCTATACATCCTTCAGTGAGGCCCTACACTACCCCTTCAATACCCTCACTTGGAGGACTGAGGCTGGGTCAATAGGTTGATTAGTAGGAGGCCTCGTACTCCTCTAACCGAGCCTATTTCTGAGGAAGTCCTTTGGAGGGAGGTGGGAAGAGGGGACCTGAGAGAGTTCTTTCATTGATCAGATTATTTTTAGAAAGCAGATTTCCCTGAATGGGTGTCTGGTTTCAGTGAGAAGAGCAGCTGGTGCCAGTGTTTACGACTCTGAGTCATGTTACAGAGTCTCAAGGCAGCGGAAAGTCTTATGAGCCTTGGACAGTGGTCCATGTTCTAGGTGTGCTGGGTTGTCAAACTTAGCTCTAAGGAACCAAACAGCATCAGTCATTCAACCATTGGGTGGACTCTAGTGACTATCTGCTGGACGAGTTGGAGCCACACACCTCTAAACCACTGGCAAAGAGGACAGCAGAAGAGTGAGGGCAACATTTCAATGGCTGAGGTGCTACTAAAAAGAAACTCATGTTGTTCTGACAACGTAAATTCCCTTTTCACATCACAGAGCTCATTTTTCGCCTTGATCATTCTGTGATGTTTTCTGCAAATGCTTTTGTGTCTTCCGGCACACTACGCCCAAGACCTACCTGCAGCACATACTCCCAAATTTGTATCACTTGTGCAGGCGAAGAGGCTCTGAGGATCTGCCCTGCTATTCTCTATTTCCCCTCACCATTCTCCTCTTCTAATCCCAAGGAAGTCCAGGATGGGAAAAATTACATGGTTTTGCACATCAGAACCCTTCCTGCATAAACCCCAGCTCAGCCCTGTCACCCAGCTCCAGTGAAGCCTGGTTCTGCCTACTTCCATTGCCTGCTGGTGCCTACCTCCTCCTCTGCAGAGCACCGATAAAGCTCAAGACAGATCATCCCTGCCAGAGTCAGGCCAAGTCCTCAGTGATGCAGATCCTTCAGCCTTGGAAGCACCAGGGTCCCCTGTGTGTCACACATGTCCCCAGCTGTGAAGGCTGCTGTTCCCCTCCACACAAGCAATCCCCCTTGACAAAGATCTGATCTAAGCCCCAATAGCCCTGGTGGGTCTTCAGCCCTCTTGCAGGCTCTTGAACTTGCCTTGTGTGGGGCTGGAGGCTGGCACATCCCTGCACAGGAGCAGGGGTCAAGGAGGAACAAGCCACATGGCCATCTAGTGGCTACTTCCCGCAGCTCAGTCAAGCCCACAGCACCCTGACCTGCTCCAAACCCCATTTCCGTCAAGGATCAGGCCCCAAAAGCAGAGGAGAGCCTGGTTTGGAGGAAATAAAGCACACTTTTTTCTCCCTCTGAGCTTCTCCACCCAGCTTTCCACCCACAAAACAGCCAGAAATCAACTGTCAAGCAGGAAAAATCGAAGAAGCAGCAGTTCTAAAAGGAATAAAATAATCCTTTTGTTGGTTTGTGATGGTTTTCAGCACATGGATTCGGCCAAACCCTCACGCAACTCACAAGGCTCAGCTGGCCTTTGGTTTGGAACCAGGGCTCAGATTCGTGCACATCTTCTGAGGGCACCATTCCACTCCCTAACGTGGGATGGTCACACCCAGACAGCTTGCAGGATTAGGTCAACAGATGCTCTTTTCTTTAATTGTTAAGAAAGTCAGCCCTTAGGGAGATGTAGTCCTGAAAGACTGCTCAAGAAGCATGCAGGATTAGCAGAAAAATCAAGGACAACTCAAGGGAGGCCAGTCTTGCTAAAAATGAACTAAAAACACTTTTAAAAGGGGGGGGGAAGACAAAAGGATGCTGGCCATTATGGAATATCTCCCCGTAATGGCACAGGGTGAGGCTCTTTCAGTGGGGTTGTGCATTTTTGGGCAAGTTGAGGATCTGAGTTGGAGCTTTCCAAATCCTTCCGCTCACCCCAGCCTATCAGGGCATGCAAAAGCCCTGAATGGACCCAAATGTCTTTAGAATCAACATCTGGCTCCAATAAGCAGCCCGATGGTCATGCTTTAACAATGTTTGTTCCAAACTAAATCTTTAACTAAACATTTTCTGAAAAGGGGTTTTGATAGTGGAGTTGCAACAGCTAAGAGGCTGCTTGTGTTTGTTTTTACTAGAGATCCCAATTCGCTTGGGTTTAACTCATCCTCACACATTCTTTTGGGGCTGCAACTTGGTGAAGCAGAAGAGGTTTCTGTCATTAGAACCCAATTTGATGGGAGGCATCACTCTGGAGGTTTTAACCTGCAAACTAAAAATGGGCGTAGCATCAGAGCAGATGCTTGGGTCATATTTGGGTACTTCCTCCTTGTGTCCAGGATAGGCAGGACAAAGAAATCTACAGCAAGGAAGATTCAGGACAGAGAAAAAGGATTATAAGGATTAGGTAGAATACAATTGAGGGATGTTTGCAAGAAAATAACCCCCATCTCCTGAACAACGATTTTGCCCTGTGATGGGGATGGATGAGTTGATTTTCCAAGGTGCCTTTTAGCCTTACTCTGTGATGCTGCCCTGAAGACAGCAGCAGAGCCACAGCACCTATATGCCAGCAATCACCCATCACAGATCAGTTCATGCCATCATCTGCAAGGGGTGATTACCAGCCCGCTGAAGATTACAGGCCTCTGCAGAAGAGACATCCAGTCTCCTTCACTCATAGGCTACAAGCCACAGTCAAGACCAGACTCGCCCATCATCCAGGTTGTAAACTCTCTGCACGGGGCCAAGTTCTCACTCAGTCTAGACAAACCAGGCAGAGTGGGTTGCAGCCTGGGGAGAGGCAGGAGCATGGCTGGAAAGCACTTGGGTCACAGGCTCAGCAAGCAGGAGCCTCTTCAGGGGGCTCAGAGGGTTGGTGACTGTCACACAGGGTGTGATTTGCATTGTTCCCACTCTATGGGAAAAGGGGAGCATGCAGGTACACAAACCAGCCAGCCCAGGAGCACTGGGTTCTGCCTCTGGCCCTAACAGTAATGCAGCCACTGTTGCTAGCTGTATCACAGGGATACAAAATGCTTCCCTTGTTTCCTAAAGCACTGACAAATATACTTAAACCATTAAAGAATAGGTAGTTCTAAAGCAGCTGCTAGGAGTCCTATCTTTGTATCTGCTGTCATGAAACATGGAAAGAAACCTCCAGTGCAGAGCAGTATGGGTCAGGTTGGAGACTGGATGGCAACCAACCTCTCTGCATGTCCCGCTTCATTCCCATTCTGCTTTGGGATGCTCAGGGTGGTTGGGACCTGGGTACCATCTCCAAGCACCACTGGTTTAGCCATTGTAGCTGATCCAAGAGAGGAAGAGCCAGTAGATTGCATTTATTTCCTAAATCTAATAAAATAGTTGTAAAAACTCCCCTTAGGATCCCACTGCACTCACTCACCTCCCCACATTCCTGCTTATACCCTCTTCCTTCTAGCTCCAAACATAACCCCAAAGCTAAAACTGGACTTAACACTGCCTATGTTTTACACCTCAACTTCTCTGAGAGCTGGTCCACGCTGAGATCCTGGGAGCCAGCCCAGACCGTGATCCATGGCCAGGTAACACTGCACATCCCATCCCATCCCATCCCATCCCATCTGCCCTGTGAACCTTGATTTGCAATTTTTGTTTTTCCAATTGTCCCTTTCCCATTCCAGAGACGTTTCCTGGCTTGGCTTGCCGAAAGGAAGGACACTTTGCAAACTGCAGATGTGGAGTCTGATTCCCATTTAGGACAGAGGGCCCCTTTACCCTGCTCCAGCACCGCATAAAGGCTTCAAATGCAAATGGGAACCAGGCCCTTGGAGGTCTCACTTTGAACAGGTTATATTCTTACCACTTTAAACAAACCTTTAGGAGAGGGGGGCAACTGGGGTTTAACCAGTACAATATGGCAGGGCCTGATGTTTTAGGCCTGATCTCTTCCTCATCCCAGGAGGACCAGCCCTTCCTGTCTGACACCCCGGGCACCGCTGGGGAAGAGCTGAAGGGGAACGGTCAGGAACCAATTGCAGCCAAACAGAAACCTTATTTTTTTTTTTTTTAGCTGAATAAATATAAAGATACTGTACATGAACAAAAATGAAGCACGCTCCACAGAGGATTTTAAAGCTTCCAAAAATATTCCCTCAGCCCTTGCCAAAGGTAATAGAGGCAGACTTTCCATGGAAAGCATCATTGTGCACGGTGGGGTTCAAGGAGGTCGCTCTGCTTGAAGTGCACAGCCAGCGCCCTGTCCCGGCCCTCCTCTCCACACACAGGCTCTGCCACCGGGAACAAGTGCCCTTTTTTTTTTCCATGAGAAAGAAAACAACTCTTTTTCCCTCAAAGGTGGTATGGAATTCACCCTGGCTGTACCGCAGCAGCCAGCTACAGCTTGTATTTACAAGAAGCCCCCTTAAGAGGACTTTGACGGCTGTTTATAGAAAGCCCGGATAGCAACAGGTTTGCTCAGGGGGGTTCTGGAGCTGTGGAGGTTTTTCTAAGCCCTGCTTTCTTCCCCATCCCCAAAGCAATGGCTGTAACAGATCCTGCAGTAAGGAGGTGGGAAAGGCACTGAGGAGAGGTTACTGCACACATACACATTACTGCATGCTTCTTGGAGGGCTGGAAAATAACCCTCTTTTCTAAAGTTGCTGCCTTCCACCTAATTATCCCCAAAGCTTTGACTTGTAAACACCTGACCTAATTCTTTCCATGGGCAGTTTTTAATAAGAGAAATTCTTCAAACGTGTCTTTATGATGCATCACGCCGTGTTACCTTGTAAATGAGCTGCGCACCGACCCAGCACTTCACAGTGCAACCAGAGAAAGACACTGACTCACCCAATACTCAGTGTTAGGGAGAGGCGATACAGGGAGGGTGGCAGAGGTCAGTCCCCTGCATCTGAAAACCCACGTCTGAGCTGCTGCAGAGGAAGGAAGGTCCTTAGACCTTGTCCTCAGAACAATGCATATGCATATATATTTCCTTTCTCTTTTGGATTACAAAGATTTCTGCAAATATACATCAATGAGGATGCAAAATGTGTTCAACACTTTGGTAAGCCGGGGGGGGGGGGGGGGGAGGTATAAATAGAAACTTAGTGATGCCCAAGCCTCCTTTGCTCAGCACCAGCGGTACCGTGCTCATCGCAGGGGGGGTGGACTCGATGAAGGTCCCTTCTAACCCAAACTGTTCTATGATTCTAGCCCGTGCGGACACTGGGCACAGGATGAAATCATCAGTTCCCATGCACTTCCCAGGCACCACAAAGGTACACGTGGCAAAGCCTGGGAGCCTCTCCAGGAGATCAGCAGGTTTGCCTGCAGCAGCACTCCACGCCGAGGGAAGAGTTGAGAGAGGAACCCTGATCTCCCCACTTCCCCATCTCATGCTCCATCCCGTGTCTTCTCTTGGCACTCCAGATCAGAGCTGATTTTGCAAATCCTCCCTATTTGCATCTTGGATTTGTATATATTTGTATATGGCCATGCCCAAACCTGAAGTTGTTTCGGTAGCGCACATACACCTGGACTAGCAAACGCACCGTATTCAGTGGCTGAGCTCAGCCTTGGTCCACAGTGACCCAGCAGAGCCCCAAGGAGACCAAGGGGCAGGGGAGGGATGCTGCCAGCTCCTGCTGGCCTTCAGCAAGAGAGATTAACCCTCCTGGCTGGAGGGAGGGAGTTAAGGAGCAGGCCTGGAGAAAGAGTTGCCGAAAGCATTGCAACACGATAGAAGCTCTGCAGGCCTTTGATCTCGGAGCTGTTCTTGAACTGTCACTTTAATGATGTGTCAAAGACTAAAAAGAGTTGAGATTAAGAATACTGGAGCCTGGGGAGAAGGAGAAGGCCGTTTTAAACCCTCTGGGTCTTCACTGGGTTTCTGGAAGCTTTTAGATCCTTACAGCATACTGTGCACCAATATATAGCTGCAAAGCAGGTCAGATTTTCGACGTCCTGCACCACGGTTTGCCTTGTAAAAAGCCTGCGTGCTCCCTGCATGGGCAAATCCCTGCCTGCTCCAAACGTGCACGTGCACGCTCTGCTCTAGCAAGTTTTTCACACAAAAGGCTAAAGTGAGTTGTTTTCCCGAGTTTCTCTGTGGGATGCTCTCCCCCTTTTAACGTGTCCCAAAAGCAATGCCAGGGCTGGGCTGCAGAACTAGCGTGGTGGCTGTAAAAGAGGCAGGTCTTCCTTAAACCAGCCTGAACTGCAGCAGACACTGGCAGGTTTATCAGTCCCTGACTGGCAGGAGGACATTTGGGCTCTCTGCAACTGCATATATTTCATTAATATCCCAGCCAGCTTTAATGGCATTACCATCAGGTTAATCTACTTTAGATTAATGAACCTCAGTTTCAGCCAGGCAAGCTAATTAAGATGATTTTCTTTGAACTTGTTCTAATGAATGTATTAATATCATTCAGGGCTTCTTTTGGAGCTACAAGCATGGCCATGTTATTCCTGAGAAGAGGCCAAACATTTTTTATTAGAGAATCATGTGCTGCGCAGAGGCTGGGGCTGCCTTGCCTTTGTTTTCTCTGTGTTGTACCTTTACGCTCCGCAGGGAGAACAGCCCTTTGGCTTGCAGATTTTGCCACGGCTCCACGAGTCAGTAAGAGTTCAGGAGTGCTCAGGATGGGACCTGTTGCCAAAGGTCAGGAACATTCACCACTGACCGGCTCTTGTTCTTAAAAAACACTGTTGTTTCTTTAATGGCTCCTCTACCGTCCTTCCAACAGCAAAATGCAAAGCTGTAGCTTTGTATGAACGATGCCCATGCTGGTATCACCATCAGCAGAATTTTAGGGTTCCCTGTTTCCTGAGTGCTGCTCACACATTTGGCAGATACGCTTCAATGCAGAAGCATCCATACACGCCTGGTGTAAAAGAATGGCATATTCTTTGGGAAAAACTACATTTAACTCCGCTCACATGAAAACAGAGCATGAGGCCATGTGTCTGTATGAAGACCTGACCATAAGATTGGCTCGCTCAGCCTAAGCCACCTGATGTGGTGTCCTCCCAGCGGTATTGAACCTTGCTCCTGTCCTCAAAGACAATTCAGCTACAGTTATGTGCAAACCGACCCCTCCAGTCTGCAAAACTCGCCCATAGGATGAGTACTATAGGAGTACTACAGGTACTAGTGGAGCCAGGCAGGAAAGGAGAATGGTGGGGTTGCTGGTAGCCCCCCAGCACAGTGTGGGGCTGGGAAGGCTGCAGAGATGGGAAGAGCCTCCAAGGCAGGAGCTGTGCAGAGCTCTGATGGTGGTAAGGAACCAAGTCTGAGGGTCCATGGTGTAAGTAGCTGGGCTGGGTGGGCAGGGATCCTGTCCCTCACCATCACGAGCACAGCCAAGTGCAGTTACTGGCTTTCTAGAGTGCTGATGACCCCCACAAGCAAGCATGGCTGTTACAGCTTTTCTAGGTGATTCTGTGTCAGTTTCCCATGTGAGTAAAATGGCAAGGCTACGTTCAAGGCTGGAGTTCAAAGGAGGGAGAAATAACTCACAACTTGGCTTTGCTACAAGCTGCCTGCACTGGGGTCTCTCTTGGACACCACTATGGGAATCTTCCTGGGCTGTTGTTCTGAACAAACATAAAGAATGCATAGGGATAAACACTGGGTTTGCTCAGCCTCTCACTCTTTGCCTTCCTGACAGCCACCGTCGCACCCCACGTCCCTGGGGATGCCACTAAAGAGACAAGTCTTCTAAATGACTCCTTTCTCCAGCCCCAAAGACACTCAACTTGACACCACCACAGCTCAGGGCTTGGGAGCAGCTTCCAAACCCATGTCCCTGGACATGTACAACACGGACAGCACAACACGGTGCTGGCTTAAATAAGCTCTTTAATGAATTGTTACTCAGATGAAATGAGAAAACCACAGGTCCCATCTCTGAGAGTCACAATCCCTCAACATGAATAAACTAAACAGCCTGGAAACAGTGCTATAAAAACATACTGTCACACAGGTATCATTCAAAAGCAGGGAGTATTCTTCTTTCCCCCCCTCCCCCAAGTAACCAGCCTGCAATTGATGCGCCAGGCCAAGGTGGAGTTTATTTATAAATGCACATTTGTGATGAATCACTGGGGGAAATGCATGCAGACTGGAGACAAAAGTCTGCAGTTGCTAAACCAAATAGGAAGTGCTCTTTACATCTCCTCTTCAGTTGGCATCCACTTCCCTTAAGTTTCTTTTCTGCTGGGTAGGCCTGTTTATTTTTGGGCTACTTTTGTTTGCAAAGCCAAACAGAGCTTCTGATTTTTATATTTATCTCTTTTTTGTCTTTGTAAACAGCACTTCTCACTTATTCAAGCCCCAAATTATTAACAGTGGAAATCGGATCACCTTCCTGTGTAGGGTTGTTTACTCTCTTCGGGGAAAGCAAACCCACAGAGTGGAACCAGGGTGGAAAAACAGCCTCATTAAAATGATATAAAAATAAGGACAATGCTGGAGCTACCCTGCCAGCTATGGAAGAACTCCCATTCTCTATTTTCTATTAGGTTTACTTTAAATATTACTAAATTGGAATGATTAAATCAGTATAAATCACTAACCAATGACTACTCATACCTCAGCAGTAAGCTTTCACGTGGCAGGACACTGGTTGGTGGCACTCCCTGTCATTTTTACTTGTTTTTCCCCAAACTGGCCCTACCAAAGCACATAACAGTAAAAGGAACAAGCATCATGTGTTTGCCCAACAGATTCCCGTAGATCTCTAATGGGACACTATCAGGCCTATGGGGATTCACACATCTCCATGCAATAAAGAATCAGCAGAGCTGGAGAGAGAACCTGCATCCCACCAATGAATCCTATTCACCTCCCTACCTCATCCATGTAACCCTTCAAGTCTTAGACCTCTGTTACTGCACTGCACTATTTACTGTGTTTGAATATGAGCTGAGGTGAGATAAGGAACAAGCTCTTGGTCATAAGCCTGACAGGCTGAGAGAGCCTGGAGAAGAGAAGGCTCGAGGGAGGCTTTAGAGCAGCTTCCAGTGCCTAAAGGGGCTACAAGAAACCTGGAGAGGGGCTTTGGATAAGGGCCTGTTGGGACAGGACAAGGGGAATGGCTTTAACCTGCCAGAGGGGAGACTGAGATGAGCTCTTAGGCAGAAGCTCTTCCCTGGGAGGGTGCTGAGGCGCTGGCACAGGGTGCCCAGAGAAGCTGTGGCTGCCCCATCCCTGGCAGTGTTCAAGGCCAGGTTGGACACAGGGGATTGGAGCAAGCTGCTCTAGTGGAAGGGGTCCCTGCCTGTGGCAGGGTTTGGAACTGGATGAACTTTAAGGTCCCTTTCAACCTGAACCCATCTGGGATTCTATGATTCTATCATTAAGCCTTGCATTTCTCATATGAAAATTACACATTGGCTATTTAATCACCATTACTAAGCTCAGAGTTTGTATGCAGAGGGCTGCCATGGTCTTTCCTTCCTGAGACTTTAAAATCCTTCCAACCCCACTGCAGAGAGAATTCACTCTGCCAATTTCTTTTTTTTCCAAAGGGTTTATAGAATGTGCAATGCATGCAAAAAGCAGCCTTTAACTGTTAGCAAAATACAGTCATCTGAAATGTAAGCAGCAAAAATAGACGCGCACCAAAACAGAAACAAAGATGGATGATTTTATCCGCTTCAGACTCGCTGCAGGAAGAAGCACCCTGGTAACCATTATCAATGCTAAACACTGCCTTTTAGTTCTGCAGGACAGAGCAGTGCCTCTTCTTGCTGCTCGCTTTTTATAGTAGGTTAAAAAATAACAATATTGCCACGGCAGGGTGATGCAGGCTCTAAGCTCGCGCTGTCAGAACAATCGCAGCAGTCAAGGCAAAGCCCAGGAACGTGTCGGTGAAGTACAGGACTCCTCACTCGCTTTGGTTGGAAGGCAGAGGACGGCTGGAGTCTGTGGTTTGCAGGCACTGGAGGGGCAGTGCTCATACTTCTGCAATCTTGGTTTTGTGGAATGCTCTGCCTCCTCCTGACCTTCGGAGCATGGATCCAGCCAGCCTGAAGCAGCACTTAAGTGGCTTGAATGCTCTTAGGGGCTCTTTGGTCCTTCGTCCCCGTTCACTGGCTCGGAGAACGCCATGGGAGTCTGCCTATTTATTTTACTGGCCTCGGGAGCAAGGCTTTATTTGGGGAGGGAACCTTGAGCAGGTTTAATGACTTTACACCCTCAAAAGTAATCCCCAAGCTTTTTCTCTGCCTTACTCCAAGTAGTGGCAGTGACAAAGCCCTGCACATCGGCTCTGCAGCCACTGAAAGAGCAGCAGCACCTTCTCTTCCAGGTCTGGCCGCAGGCATGGCCCTTTGCACAGGGTCACATCTCCTGGTTGCCAATGCAGCTCACGGTGCCAGGGCTTCCCGAGGTACTCCAAAGCTTTCAAGACTGCAGAGGGATATGTTTGAATAACAGCCTGCTCCCAAAATTCAGAAGAGCTGTATTATCCCTCCTGCCAGAAATAACGTAAACCAGTGTTACTCTAGGAATGGGGGTGGGTGACCGGTTCCAGTGCCATGCTCAGGACAGAGGGGAACTTGCTGTTCTTAAAATAAAACAGTTCACTAATGAAAAACTGATAAGAAAATCACTGAAATGCCAAAAATTCTCTCTCACACTAAACAAATACTAGTTCTTGTGATCCTATATATATATTTGTTGGTTAAAAAGCACATACCAGCCTGTCTAAATCTGTGATCGGTGCCCAGTTTATAACACCTTTGTGGCTTTATTTTCTCACCCAGACACATCAAAGCAGGGGACAGTTAGCCAAGGAAAACTTCATTGTTAGTATTAACTCACTCCAAGAAAAAGATTTTTGGAAGTTTGAGAATTTTTCACTTCGTGGCAATTGTTGATTAATGAACCTCAATGGCTGCAGCCTAAAAGAGGACTTTGTTCATCAAAAATGCTAAACAGCCCAGGCGGGGTAAGGAGATACTTTCTTTGAACCGAATTGATAGAAAGGCATATACAAAAGAAGAACTGTGAAGATGGATTTATTCAGTGTGATCCTGTTTGCTTTCCAGTTCTGCCCCGGGCTATTTCTACTTGCAGAAAAACAATTACTGAGGACAGGAGGAGAAATCAAAGCATCACAATATAGCTGGAAAGATTAAAGCACTTAGGAAATACTTAGCAGCAATGATAGGAAAGGAAGAGCATTACTCCTCCTCCTCCTCTTGGCTACCCCAGCAGAGCTCTTGTATCAGAGCAGGAGCAGGGCCCAAAGCAGTGACACCTTCTAAAAGGGATGGGAGCACCAGGATCCTGGGGTCTGTCTCTTCCTGGCTCTCTCATGGCTTTGTTTGGAGAAGTCAAAGATCTAAGTCAAAGTCTTAGATCTTGTTCAGAGAAGTCAAAGCAAGCTAAGATCTCTGCAGCTAATTGTGTCAGTCTGAAAACAGCGTTAATAAAAATGACTCATTACACTGGGATGATCCAAGCTTAATTCCTGTTTACTCGCTGCTTTAGGCTTCCCAGCAGAGAGATACCACGTGGAAACACGATTTTATATCTGTTAGCAGATGGTGCTGATGTTCAGCTTGAGCTGATCACCAGCACCAGCAGAGATATGGCGAGGGACCTGCACACAGAAACCAAGCTCGTGCTTGGAGGTGGCATCAGTCACAACTGGAGACTTCAGATTTTTTATGGTTGCCAGGGTAGGGAGGAAGGTTTCTAAGGAAGGTTTTGGCCAGCTGTGAGGAAACAGCATGGCCTAATAGGCAGAGCATGAGGTCAGGGTGACCTCAGTTGCGTCCTTCCCCTCATCTAGAACTCGCTTTCCTCACACATTTGTAGGTTTATTGAGGCAATTGTTTGGGATGTGGACTCATATCTCAGATATGTTTGGGATCATTACAACACCCAGGCAGCTCTGGTTAGACATCAGTTCCTCAGTGCTCTTGAAGCCCACATGAGGATGACCCCGTCTGGTCTGCTCCAGCTGGCTGGAACATTCATGAAGATCTGGAGCACCCACTGCCAGAAAAAAACCCGACCCTTTCCTTGGGGACGCTTGAGAGCTAAACCTTTGTATGTCATTTTGAGATGCCTATCGCAGACAGGGGGAGAGGAATGTAGCATTATGGTAACAGGCTGTGTATTTAGGGAGTCTGCACTGCAGTCAGAGGAAAGGGCTGTATTATGGAAATTATATGGGAAGAGATATGCCCAGGCAGTGCTGGCTGTGCTCGGTAGTCTCAAATCGTTGTGTGAGGGGGTGGTTAGATGATGGGAAGAGACTGCTGTTTACTGTGGAATGTCCTTTCCATCCCTAAGTTTCTCAGAAAGAAAGGAGAACTGTGTGCCTTTATGAAACTCAGTATTTGTATCCTGCCTCTATGATAAGGAGCAGTTTATAAATCACTGAATAAACCAGCTGTAAATCATCATCCAAGCCATTAAAGCCTCTGGGGTCTTTAATAGATTTCCTACCCCTGCTAGTTCATAAGCACAATCCAAAATGTCACCCAGACACTTCTCCCCAAGGCCTTATTTTTCATTTTGGGCTGGAAGTCTGAATTCACAACAGATCCAAAGCAGCATTTATCCCAGATGGGGTTTCAAGCACCACATCCCTGCCTTGCCTCGGCACTTCCTTTATCACGCAGTCCTCAGGACACTAAATAACACGACACAAGGGCAGACCTATTTCTCTCCATCATGGATCTCTGATTTCCACGGAGCACAGCTGTAAGGGTGCAGCAAGGCACCAAAAAAGGTTGAAATTCAAGACACTGGCAGCACACACCTCATACAGAGCCAGCCCTCCTCCCCCTGAAAGCAGGGCAGATGCTTTCATGGGTCTCCACCGCCATAGGAACAGGCCTCCATGCCAGGAGATGAGAACAGGCCTCAGCAGGGGTTACCGGCTTCCTGATGGTGGGCTGCAACACGGACAACGAGGGGATTGCAAAACGTTTGAGGGTTCCCTGTGCTCAGGAGCCTGATGACAAATCCTAGCTGGAAGGAGAAGCTCAGCAGCCAAACTCGACAACCAAGACTGAAGCACAACAGGCGAATGTCTCCACATACCCCACCTTTTAGCTCCTTAGTTCTGCCAGGCTGGAGTCCATCTTAGCTCCAGACTTCCATGGCCAGCAAACCCAAGTAACTACTTCTAATGAGTTTTCCCCTGTTTTTTGAGCATTCACTTTCAAATCCATCAAAAAAGGCTTGGATATATTGCAAGCTCAGGGCACAGTCCACAGTAAGTTGTTCCTCCAAACTCGAAGGACCAGCTTGACATTCAGCTCATCACTAATACAAAACATCCCTTAAACAATGAGGACCATATACAGGACCTCAAGGCCTGTGTTTTAGATATAATATTGCAGCTGACTTACATAGTGCCTTTGCATTAAACAGCTATAACATCTCACATGGCAGAGGTGCCTTAATAAACATACTCCTGGGTTAATCTCTTGAGTAGGAAACTATTACTCAAGCTGGAGAGAACCAAACAAGGCCCTCAAGACTAAAAAAAACCCAGACACTTCCAGGGACTTTATCATAAGCCCCAAAAGACAAGTTTTCAATGGTAGCTTTAGGACACCAAGGATTCACAGCCTGTTACTACTGCAACCAAACCACTTTGGCTCAGCAGTTAGTTAAAGTAAAGTTTAGAAAAGAAAGCTTAAGCAAAACTGATGATTCCAGTCAAGACCCGAGCAAAGCAGAACTACACACCAACTTAGGCACTACAGACTTTTCTGGATCAAACTAAGGAAGCCCAAAGGAATCCTTGTCAAAATCAGGAGAAGGAACAAAAAGGCTGCCACCATTACAAAAGAGATGCCATTTGATCTTGTTAGTGTTTGAGCCCTGTAGCTGAAAACAACTAAATTTGCCTTAGACCAGATGCAGAGGTGTCCCTGCCTATGGCAGGGATTGGAACTGGATGAGCTTTAAGGTCCCTTTCAACCCAAACCATTCTAGGATTCTACTCCTGAATGACCACACTGGTACTTTCTAAAGTCCCATTTCAATCACTATTTTTACCAGGCATTAATTCACCCACAGTAAACCAATGCAGATAAGGCAATTGTAGGTATATAAATACTAGCAAACAGCTCCAAACTACACGTACTTTGCAAGCTGACATGTACAAACTGTGTTCTCACTGTCAGTGGATTTTTTTTCAGCAGGTTGACCAAGACAGGAAACAAGATGCAGGTAGCTCCTCTGATGAAGCCAGCACTGCCAGGTTATGCTCTGGGTAGATCCCACTTTGTGGTATGAAATGCAGAGCCCTGACTGTGGTATGGACTTCTTTGTTGCATTGAATCCCTCAGTGCAGGAGCTGGCTGCCAAGATGAGTTTGCACGGAGCACACCTGGGCCTTCATCTTGAATGCAGCTTCCGTGTTGCATCAGGTAATGTAAAGAGAAACAACAATACCCTCCTCCCGCTATTTCTGCTGTGAAATGGGAGTTTTTCCTTCAATACCTTTGTGCAATGAACAGCCAACTGGCAGTTCCAGACTTTATTTTTCCTTTCCTGGCCATGCACCAATCTTGCTGGAGAACCCAACTTCAAAGGCAACGCAGTGGGATAAAGGGCTGCCTCTGCCATGCCAAGAATGTTTGCCTTACACAGGTTGAGAGGAGATGATAAGTTGGAAGAAAAAGAGGTCTCTTTGGCAAACCAGGTTCCAATGGGTTTACTGTCAAGATGTTAAAGAAAGTATATAAATAGCAGGGGGGCTGAGAACATCCCCAGTGTCTGTCTCCATCGAACAGTGATATGCTTTATCACCTGTGAACGCCCAGTAATATCTGTGAAGATACCTATCCAAATCTACCTATGGCTCAACTTCATGGAAGGAATGCTTTGACCCTGAAACAAAATTCTCTTGTGCTTTATCAGGGAACAGGAAGATTTGAGAGAGAGAACCAGACCAGAAGGTGGGAATGGAACAAGGTTCATCTGAAGGAGCATTTGCTGCCCCTTTGTACCTATTTCAGCTGAACAAAGCCAGGGGCAGGGCTGCCTAAAGACCTGTTGGAGGTAGGAAGGGGTGGCTAAGCATGTCCAATTCCTCCTTTTTCCAGCATGCAGCCTGCCTGCTGCCAATTCCAGGTGTTCAACAATAATGCAGCAGTTACTCCCAAGTAACACCTATAATTTGAGTCACTGGGACATTTCCTCTGGCATTTCAAAGCATATGGAAAGGAATGTGAAAACCTTCCATCAGCCACAGGCAGGCCGCCTGTAAAACGAAACGTAGGGCACCTCAGAATCACTCAGACGTGCCCTAAAACTTTTCCAAAGAACATATTGATGCCTCCTAGTTGCAGTGCGCCACTGGAGACCATGCATGTGAACAAAGCACTGATTTCTACACACTAAATACGCAGCAACAATTGCGAGTGCTCCCGCCCTCTGGAAGGGTTGAACATCATGTTCAAATCACTAATCCTCACCAAGTATCACCCTGTGCTGCCTCAGAAAGGGAGGAGGGATTCCCCAGCCTCCAGGGAATGACAACTCCTTTTCCCAGGAAGGACATGCGGGGTTGGAGTTGCAGGAGTCTTCTGTTCTGCTGTTCCATCCCTGTCTTTTGTGGGAAGACCTGCAGCCTCTCCTGCTCCCGTGATGCTGTTACTCCAGAGAGTTGTGAATATCTGACCATGTTGTACTGGATGGATATGATTTGCCAGATTTTGTGTTTACTATGGAATTTCTACACAGCTTCAGGAATCCCTGTATTTTATAAGAAAACAGACTGGCATAGAAAACCAGCCTTGGCGGTGTTTTATTTATACAATTAACAGTCAACAGAATATAATGAACTCCTATGCACTCCACCTCCCTGCCCTAAAAACCAGTTTTGTTTGACAGACAGTTTTGTCCCCCAGTCTCCAGGGGTACATTAACCTCTGCAAAGTCCATGCCTGAGTTCAGAATTGGCATCATCATTCCTTGTCCTGCTAAGCAAAATCCAGCAAACTCAACACTGAGCCTCTCTTTCCCACTAGAAGGGATTCTTTCAGTCCTACCCCGTGGTACAGGCCTGCAACACAGTAGCAATTTGAAGGCTGCCACCACATTATGCCAAATGGGAGGGCTGCTTCTCTGAAGGCCACCAGTGACTCCTGGGACCGAGATGTGAACTGCTGCACTCAGGAGCACAAGATCTCCCTTGATAGACTGGTGAGGTATGGATATTCCCTGCAGAGCAGCATGGAAGATAACATAGGTGCATTTTTACATTGACATTTTACCAGCCCTGTGCTGCTTGTGAATCTGCAGTTCTTCACATGTTGTCAATCTGTCATGGATCTGACTCTGTTGTGAATCCCAGCCTGGAAACCTCACCAGAGCCACGTGCTTGAACTCAGGACTCCGAATGTCCAGCCTTGAGGGCAATTTGAAGTCCCCTGTTTATAAAAGGAGATCAAGATCTATGCAGGTTTCACAACATGCCGCTTGCACTCCTAGTTTGCTGCTTATCCTACTTGACATTATCAGGATGGCCACATTCCTCTTCCTCCATAGAGCAGTGTGCTCTGATTCATGGCCAGTTAATGGTGTCCAAAGTCAGTGAGAGTTCAGAGTTAGTGAAAAGCTAACATGAGATTTGCAAGAGGCTAAAGAAGCAAGATATGTGAGAACGGATCTGAAATGCAACCTAGTTCAGATGTGCAAATGGCAACTCCCTCTGAGGATTTCCTGGACATCTTTTTCCTAACACATCTTAGCTAAACCTCTTTAAGAATGGATAAAACTGATACAAAGATGTCTACACTGAGGCTGTCTAGGAGTTTAATTAGATCAATTTGAAACTGATTTAGTTTAAACCAGTGAATGTTTTGTAATGTGAACCAGACTTTGACTTTCAAGCACATCAAACCTCATTACATGTATGCTTTGTTATAACAGTGCTTCCTTCCTTGCTCTCATGGCAGATTCCTGCCTCTTGAGGTTTGGGCTGGAATGCCAACAATTCATTTTAATGCAGTTCAGACATTTTAAAGCTTTGCTGAGCTATCCCCAAAATAACCACTGATAGTAGGTGGCAAGCACCCTGAAATGATTAGGGTCTTTCTTGTTCAGGAAAAGAAGACATTCGATGGAACAAAAGGGAAAACTGATGCGAACAGGATAAGCATTAAGAGAGAAAAGGCATGTGACAAATGGTTGAACGCAATGCCTCAGCATGATGGTCACTGGGCATGCTATGTCAAGGTTTTACTTAATTTAGTTGCACACTGTTTGCTCAAGCATTGGAGTCACATTTCCCCTTTCTTGTTGCCATGTCTCCAGTATATTTTACTCCATTCCAGTTTTACTTCCTATCATGTTATTGGCTTCATGCTGTCAAAACACTGAGCACCAGCTGGTACCTCCTTGACATATGTGGTGCTCTGCTTCCCATCCTCCCTGGTCCTCATTCCATGAAATGGCTTTTGCTAAGTTCCTACAGACTGTAGCAGGCTGACAGCAAGGAACTGCAGCATCTGCTTCAACCTGAGACATGAGTTAATCCCAGGACTGGATGGTGGCTATGTACTGTGTTTTGCTGACTCAGCCTTTTGGAGCTGTGCATTGATACAAGCCTAGTTTAAATCTCTTAGTGATTGATCAGTTCAGTGAAATGACATTTAATGTTGAAGAAGACAGATTACCTCTATCCCCACACACTGAACAGATCTTAAATTAAACAAGCACTTCCCCAGACACAGAAAGTTATCCAAATAATGCCTTTCTTTCTCCATAGCTGCTTCAAAGTGGCACTCTTTACCTTTTGGAGAGAGATATAGCTGCACTTAGTGAAAAATATCCACCTGAGGAGGAAAAGGATCTCATTTGGGAGCTCCAGCCCCTATCCACAGCACAGTCTCAAGCAGATCATCCCCCGTACTCAAGTCATGACCAGTACTGAAGTCAGGAAATAACCCATGGACATTACTGCAGTAAAAGAAGAGAAATTTTTCTGCAATGTTCCTCTCAAAACACCCTGTGCATTGAAAACATTCTGAAACAGGTCACCCACCAAACAGAATATTCACATAGGCTGCCACACTGCCAAGGCTTGGAGATGAGAGTCACTCATGGAGCCAGCACGGAGCACTGGGAAGCCACGAGCAGAGCTGTGCCATCCCCAACAGCCGTGTTTTGCCTTTGAGAACTCAGTGACTTCACATAGTTCTGGTTACAAGGATTCACCTGCTCTTGGTTAACGTTTCAGAGGCCTCAAGTGATGCGTTCCCAGGAGGCTTCTCAAACTGCAGGATAATCACTCAGGATTCTTGCATTCCTAATACGTGAGGAGGTGTTTTTCCCTATTCTCATAAGGCACAACAAAAACCAGCAATGCGGAGGGGAGCTCTGGATCCCTTGCCAGCTATTGTCAACACAGATTGAAAGAAAATCAGAACAGGGAAGTTATGTGGTAAGCACTCTTATTTTTCTTAGATGGGCTTGAAATGAGACCTTAACCTCTAAAACAACAAACACTAAAACTTTCAACCATTCAAATAACCCTTTTTCTGCTCTGGTTATCTGAGTTTCCTGTATTACAACAGAAGACCTTAACTAAGTAGGAAGAGATACAAATCTTGGGATCCTACAGGTTTTACCAGCCTCACAGAGCTCCTATGAAATCCTGTGCATTGCCACAATCCTGTCTGCGTTTCTAAATAAAACCCTCTACAGTTTCCAGTGATGCCACATCTGGTACTAAACCAGAAATAAAGTCAAACAGAGGACTTCAATCTTGCTGTCTTGAAGGGATTCTTTGTGGGATAGCCTAGGAATGGTTGGAACAGCAAGGAGGATATGGATAGATTATCCCAATCCAGAAGGGACTAGAGGGAAATTCCTTGTTGCTGGGACTCCTTGCTGGGTTTGTGCCCAAACAGCCCAGAATTTGCTGGGGAAATTTCAGGACAGGAGAAAGCAAGAACAGGAATGATCCAGGTGTGGGAAAAGCAGCATCTAACTCTGGTTGAAGAGGTCCAGAGGATGCCACTACAGCCTGGATAGGTGCTGGGGCTGTCCAAGGGGAAGCAGGGGGTGGAAGAGGGAGCTGGGCACCTTGGTGTGGGATACAGCTGGGAGCCAGCGGCTCCAGGGGAGGCTGAGGAGGAAGCTGTTTGCTTTGGATGTTGTGCCTGTGTTTTTGCTGCACCGCCCCGGGAAGATGCAGCGGGGAGCGAACTGCCCAGTCTGGTGAACTTTTTATATTCCTTTGGCCTTTTATTACCCTGAGAAGTGGAGGATTCTTTATTTTTAAACATAGCTGAAGGGCTAAATTAGCATTTTTGGCAAGAGGAGTGAGCCTGAAAGGCAGCAGGAAGGGAAGCAACTGTTACCTGGAGCCAAAACTGAATGGAAACTCAGGCAGAAATCCCACCAGTGCTGGAGTCCCATCTTTAGTGAGGAAGGTGAGGGGCACAAGAGAAAGACCTGCACAAGGCAGTGCCCAATGGTGATGAAGTACACATGGTGGGACTGCCCTTGCACACAGTGCTCTGCCAACAGACCTTGCTTGGGTGGGCTTCTCCTGTGCAGGGCAGCAGCTCTTCATGTGTCCACCACAGAGTAAGCCTCCAAGCCCACCCCACAGTAAGCACTAACATAAACAGGCTGGTCCCAGGTATGCTTATGGAGCAACTGGGCAGCACCTTTTGCCTTTAGTGCATCCTGGTTGGAGCACCCCATTAAAGACAAGCCTGAGACCCTGTTTCGGCAGGCAGAGGGGCACCACATGGAAGAAATTCAGCAGGGTACATAGTTGTACAGAATCACAGAATCATGGAATACTTTGGGTTGGAAGGGCCTTTCAAAGGTCATCATCTCTCTCTCCCTCCATCTGCTCATGGCAGGAGGTAGCACAAAGATCACTGCAACATCATACAGCATCTACACAAACAGGGATGCTCCTTTGCACACCTGACACAGGCCATAGCTTGGCTTAACGTCTCCAAATCCCACCTGACACCCACCACAGAGTTCATGTACACAAACCCTTCCCAGCTCTTTTCCCGAGAGGCAGAACTCATCCCAACCTGCAGCATGCCCAGCTTGCCAGGGACTGCACTTGGACAGGAGCATTAGCAGAGCATTGCCCTGGGTGGCAAATGTCCTGTGCTGCCACTCACCTCTCTCTCAGTTTCATGGACACAAGGCATTGTGGAGTGGTGCTTTGGGAGCAGGTTTACTTTAGAGGTATGCAGAAGCTGAAGAAGGCAATTCACCCTCTGCCCATCACGATCACAGACCTGTGGAGCAGCTCTGGCTTTGGTTCTCAGCAATGCCTCTTTAACAGTCAAGTTGTTCAGCTCCATAAAAATACCTTTTTTTATATATTGATGTGAGACAATACTGATACCCAGTGGCTGATTAAGTTAATTACAGTTGAGTAAATATCCCCCTTGGTCATCTCCAGGACTGCACCCCAAGACCTGGCTCCCACTAACTGCAGCCTGTAAGCAATGGGATGTTCAGTTCCCACTCATTTTTGGTGCTCTTCAGGCCAGAATTGCTGCTAGAAACTGTTTTTGATTGAGAATCAAGTGCAAGTTATACCTACTTTGCAGAGTCAAAACATTAGCTAAGGCAAAGAGTGAATCCTTTAATCATTCCAGCATGTTATTTGCATTTGCTTTGGCTAACAAATGCCAAAGAGCCATTACCAAAACCAAAGCAGAATCGTGCTGAGGTCATGTTATGCTTTTTGCACAGCAGTGTGCTGCACCTGGGTATCAGTTTGAAACTGCAAACAGGTTTGGTTCATCAGTGCGGAGCAGAAAAACTATGATTTCACAAGCCTAGAAACACTTGGCTGAGGGTGCATCGGGATTCCAGGCAGGATGCACTGCAGCCTCTGGGAGAAAGCTGCTGTCCTCTATTTTTCCATCAATAGTTTTCCTTCCTAAGTACATTTCATTTGAAAGAATGAATGAACAGCAGAAACAAATCCCTGCATCCCACCAACATTAGGCAGCCTATGGACCAAGCCTTCACAAGGTGAGCCAGCGGGGGAAGGTTGGAATTTATCAAAACATGACAGAATAAACGACTTAATTATGTTGGGGTGATTGCCAGCATGCAACGAGAGCAAAGAGCTTCTCAAACTGGCCTGAGGGCAGCGGCAGCTCAGCATCTGCTGCTTTACCCATACATTGCAGCAGTTTCCTGAACCTCCTCAGGTATATGGTATTCTGGGGTTGCCTGTTTTCCTGCCTATACGGATAAGCTTTGATGACATGGGCCCAGAGCTGTCATTTCTGCTGTGACAGCTCTAAAGGGCTCTTGCGTCTTGGCTGCTGGAGTTAGCAGTGTCCCTCTTTTGTCACAACCTGCCTTTTGGTATTAGAAACAATCCCCAAGGCATCACAGAATACCAGCCCAAGCCACCAAACTGTCCTCCTTCAATGAGATGTGAAGCCAAGGCTTTGTGAAGACCAAATCAACTGGAAAGAGAGGGCTTGAGGAGCCACCAGGTCCCCAGGAACACCAGGAGTTGTTCTGTCTCCATCAAACCACATTTCTACAGCATTCACCTCCTCAAAGGATGCATAGTTGTGCCTGGCTCCAGGTCACCAGGACTGGATCTCTGCTGTGGGCTGTAGTTTGGCTCCAGATTTGTCCCTATTCTTGCTCTTTGCAGGTTATGACCTGATCTGATGATCTCTGTTTTGAGTGCCCCTTTAGAATGATCCCTACCCCTGAACCCGCCCATGAAACTTAACAACAAAGACTAAAAGTCTTTCTTACTTACTGATTTTTTCCCCCACCAGCATAAGCTGCAGAATGGCAACTTCCACAGCTGCATTATTTACCTCACATTTTACTGAGGCTGCTTTTATAGCAGTGCTAGAGGTTAAATCCACTGTTATTTCCTACACAGCCTGCCTTTACTGTACGTTATAGTGCACAGTAGTCATCTAATCCAAGCAATAAAAGGATATACCAGCAGCACTGTTCTCCAAAAGAGGAACTCAAATAAAAACAATGAATTTAAATGAAAAGCAAAGAAAGAAAAAGGGAAAAAAGAAAAGAATATTTTTTTTAATGCAGTAAGTGTGTCCCTGGAAGGAAAATCACAACATTTGCCTCATTTCTCAAAGGCGGTGCAGCCAAGAGGCTTGGAAGACAATGTGATTCACTTCAAGTTAGGTAAAGCTTCTCTCCCACCATAACGAGGGGCAATAAACCTCCATCACACACCAAGGCCAGTGGTCCCAACCATGGGTAGCACCTCCTACAGGAACCCTGTGGCTCCTGCCTACCTCCTTCAGCCACTGCCAAAGAGAAGGCAGATCTTTCTTCCCTCCATCCCATCCATCCATCCATCCATGAATCCATTCACCCATCCATCCCTGGGGTGTCTCCTCTTGGCTAACAGCACTCCATCCCTGTAGCCACAGGGGAAGGAAAACACCTCTAAAGGACTCACTGCTCCCTACTTCCAACCCTCCTTCCCATCAGAAGGAGGGAGCCACCAGAGAGACTCATCCACAGACATTTTCCCTCTGCATGCAGGAGAGGGTGTTCCCAGGCTTGGCAGCATCCCCGCATCGAGAATTCGTTTGGCATTTTGCTATTAGAAAAGAAAGCAGATCCCTTTGGAAACCCGCATGGAGGAATGAGCTGCATGTCCCTCATGCCTCTTGAGAACTATAGATAGTGGCTCTCAGTATAAATAGACCAGAAGATGTGTACAGAAAAGCAGACATTGCTCTGGCCTGGCGAGGTTTCTAATGAGATCTCCCACAAACTGCGTCATGATGTCAAGAGGATTTTATTCCCTGTAATTGAACTGTTCTTGCCTGTGTTCTCTGTCCCACCCTTCAGTGCTCTCCTCTCTGAAAATTCCTTTGTTCAGCCTAAAGAGACATTTCATTAAATAAGAAATAATTTCTGGGAGTGGTAATTACAGTCTTGGTCAGATGGATGATATAGGGCTCTTCTGTTTTCCTTTCTGTTAGCAGAAAACAAAGAGAATCCCAGTGTCTTTCATTAGGTGTCAGCTCCAGCCACCTTTGCCACTGCAAAACTCAAGCAGGTCAGTTTTGATCACATTGGATTTGTTCTATCAAATGACCGAAGTCAAGTTGGAAGCGAAGATTGATGCTCTTTGATGATGGATCCTGCCTCCCCGAGCTCTGCTACCCTTGGAAGGGGTTATTCCTTGCACTGGTTCAAGTTAACCCTGTTTCTGTTTTCTTCAGAGTGAGCTCAGCACATACATGGGAAGAAAAAAGCACAATGTTGAGCAACGCAGGGGAGAAGAGCCAGAGCCCTGATCCCCTTCTGCACTGTCCCAGCTTGGTATCAGTGGAATTACACCCCTATAAAGCCCATGCAGCAGAAACCTGAATCCTGAATCTGCTCCAAGGTGTGTTCTGATCATGTTTATTCCGTATTAGCCAAGACATTATAACCAGCCTTATATACGTGGGGGGAATTGGTTAATGCCAGAAATTGCTGCCTTTTTAGTTAATGAGACACTTCATCAAGGTCTGGTTTTCATCTATGTTTCTTCTCCTGCAAAGTGCTTTACTGAGCCCCTCACTTTACAAATCAAAGCAATTCACAGGGCTGCTAGCAAAGCTTGCAGAGGTATGAAGCTTATAGACACCATTGTGCCCATGGATGCTCTCGGAGCTGCACAAACTCCCACACCACAGGGAGCTTTCTGGCCCATCTTTCCTAGCTGTGTCTGCTCCCCTGCTCCAAGGCCAAGACATGCACTAGACGCCTGCTTATTAAAGCTTGCAGATCCAAACACAGCAGCAGTGTGACTTGGATCAGCCAAGCAGATGTGTCATAGGCAGCACTGCTGGATTTTAGGGCTCGGGGGATTTTGTCCTTAGCCAAACCATGCATTTCCTTACACAAGATGAGCTAGACGCCAGGGCGAAAATCCATGGCACGTCACAGCACCACAACCAGAGGCTCTTTTCCCAAGTACCATCAGGACTTTCAAGAAGGTCCCACCAGTGTCTGCCAATATCTGTGAATGGGTGACATTCCCTAGGAAGAGACGTGCTGCTCTCATCCTGTATCCCCATGGACAGAGCTGTATCCACTCTTCAGGACTGGCTGACCACAAACATTGCTGGGAATCCTCCTTGTCACTGCTCCAATTCCTGCTCAACTTGGTGGATGCAGCAGCAGGTCACCTCTGTCCCTGTGCCACTGCACCATGGTTTCCTACTTAACCTGGTTCCATTCCCAGGTTTACACCCTGTAATGGCCAACCTCAGCCTCAGAAATCCTAAATTCTTCAAGTTCCATGAAAACAGGCAGCCTGATAAAGAAGATGGGGTGTTTTGCTTCCCCTTTGGAAGAAAGGGAGGCTCATACCTCTTCCACCACTGGAGACTCCTACAGGTTCCCCCGAGGACCCCGGAGCTCAGGGCTGCTCTGGGAATTACTTGCTATGAACCTCAGCCCGTCCCCATGCAGCACATCCCTTCATCTGGCCAGAAGCTCTCCGGGAAGTCGGGAAAGCTGAGATGTCTTTTCCCCAGCAGATTTCCTGTGTGACCTGGGCAAGTCACTTACAATCATGTGAGATCTAAGAAGTGCAAAATATCTTAAACTCCCTTAAGTATAAGAGAAACTTAAAGTTTCAGCGTAAGATTCCTTCATTTGGAATGTAGCCGAGCTTTTGGGTTTAATACCCCTACATTTGCAAGAAGCTGTCAGAGATCCTTAATGCCCTCCAGAGCTCACAAGCTCAGGTTTACGTTTCAGCTGGAAGCCAATCAATGAGGAAAAAGAGTGAAGCAGCTCCTTTTGTGTGCATCTGAAGAAGGCTATTTCCAACCAGCTACATGGAAGAGTCCTCAGGGCTCCCTACTATCTACCTACAACACGACATAAAATGACCCCAATGTGCTAGGATGGGGAGACAAACTTTGCATGGTTTCTTAGAGATTCACCTTCCCAAAGTTTTCCAGGAAACCCCCCAGCCACGCTAACTGCATCGCTCTCGCTACACCTAGGCAAACAGAGCAGGAGTAAGCAGATATGCCCAGCTTGTTCAAGCTCAACTAGCAAATTCCAGCTGACAGCTCTCAAACCGTGTCTCTGAATTTATTGGCATTTCAGAATGTTTTATAGAACCACGGTCCACTGGCAACAGAGAGCCTTGTTACAGAAACGCAGGGATCAGCAAAGTAACACAGCACAAAACTCTTTATAAAGGTGCCAGTTCATCAATATCCTTTCTAGGGAGGACACTTAGGTTCTGCACCATTCAAACGTTTCCAAACAACTATGCCTAAACATATAGGAGCTGAAAACAGGCTGGAAAGGAGCCTGAAGCCAAATGAGCCTGGTCAGATCTGAATTCCTTGATGTGAGTTTCAGCTGGGAGTTACAAGGCACACGAGCGAGCTGCCCAGAATAGCACTTGCCCCAGCAAACCCTGCCTGCTGGGCTAATGGGTTCAGGCTGCCCAGTGCTGCAAGATAGTGAGGTTGGTTTGTTTTCTTTTGAAACAGGTTCTCATGTTTCAGAAAACAAAGGACTCCAAGGGCTTCATCCTCACCCGGTGTAAATCCCTGTATCCCCTCACAAAGGGGCTTTGCCAGCTTCCACCAACAGAAGGGCTGGCCCACAGTAACTGAGGCGACCAGCCTCTGATCTGAACTGGTGGTGTGATGCTGAGTGATGTGTCGCTGGAGCAGCAGGGTTTCTGGAGTCAGACGCAACTATATCACATATATCATCAAAAGCCTCAGAGCCTGGATGATGTATTAATGTAATAACATCTGAGAACACAGTAACTTTAACGATGGCAGATATTTGAAATGAAAAGAATACTCATGGTGCTAAATCAAGGAAAGGCAGGAAAATCTGGAGCCATGTCTTCCACATTTCCCAATCATTCACATGTTGAAGTGATTGTGAAAAACTGGGAAGAGAATCCACCTGCAAGCCTTGGAGGGAGGGGAAGAAGGCATCGGGCACTGCAGCAAGCAGAGCTCTCCCCTCACCCCGGGGCTGTGCCCGGGGGACCTGTGACATGTGTGAGGGTTTTGCTAAAAGAAGAACCTCTTTACCTTCCTCCTCACACAGCCAAAGCCAGACAAACAGGTTTCCCCATGTTCAGCCCAGACAGCTACGGGCTATGGTGTCAGGCAGTTTAATTCTTCCCTTCACCCTCTTTCATCCCTGTCCCTTGTTTAAATCCTACACTGATGTGCCTCTTAATTAAGTGGCATGAGCACCCATGGAAAAGGCAGCGTTACCTTGCTGTGCTTCCCTCCCGCTATTTTCCATCTCTATTTCTTTAGAAACCAAAAAAGCTCAGTGTCACTCTGCATCCACAGATGTAACTGCGGAGAAGGAAACTTTCTGCTTAGCTGTTGAAAAGACTGACATGGAGTCAAACAGGAACACCCCTGAGCAGCACCGCACCATCCATCACACCCCTCCCTCCTCCTGCCCCTCCTGCTTCAGTCTCCTCCAGTTGTCAGGAAACCCTGCACCAGTAACAGGCAGTACTTAAACTGTCTCAGCAAGTAAAGCCTAACTACTCAAGATTTCAGTATATTTATGCAATCCAGTCTGGCTCTGGGCCCACGTTAGCTTTATTTATCTAATGTCTGTGCTGTAGGCGATGAATTCATAGGGAAGGGATTATTAGAAGACAACACGCATAAAGGAGAGGCCCAAAGTAAGTGAAAAGTCCAGTGGAGCAAGGCTCCCAGCTCTCCTCGGAAATGGTGATTGGAGCAGCAGAGCTGGGAGAGCTGGAAGGGTCCTTGGGCAGGGTCCCTGTCACAGCAAGAAGCACAGGTCTTTGTCCCTCATGGGGACCCTTCCCAGTAGAAGACACGCTGATGATTAGGAGGAATATGATTAGAAACCTGCTTCAAACCCTCAGAATAACGGTCCAAGGCAACTGGTTTCTTAGCTCTGCTGCACATGTGGGTACAGATCTTCTCTGCCTAATAATAGCCTGCACAGAACCTCCTTCCCTTGCCCGCACCATGCAGCCGTGCAGACAAGCCATGGTGTGAGGACAGGGAATCCTCTAACCTAACACCCTGGCACAGCCACTCTGATGTACAAACACCATTTCACACCATTTACTATGAGGGTGCTGAGGTGCTGGCACAGGGTGCCCAGAGAAGCTGTGGCTGCCCCAACCCTGGCAGTGCTCAAGGCCAGGTTGGACACAGGGTCTTGGAGCAAGCTGCTCCAAATCACAGTCATGTCCAATAAAACACTGTACTAAGCTGAAACTTCTGTTACCATCCTACTACTTATAGAGAGCGGTACACTCCACTAATTGCCTCAACCCAATTAGTTATGCAAGAAAATATGTAAAATGAAAATTGATGCCATGAAACCAGCCCATGGAAATTACCCTGGAACCTGAAATCAGCATTTCCGCAACAATTAGGAGTTCCTCGGGGACCCTTTTCATGTGGGAAGGACTCCTGAGTCACTGTTTCATGACACAGTTGTCAGAAAAAAGCTGCTTCCTAGAAAGAAAACCACCTCCTGAGACCTGGTAGTTGAATGTAAGTATTTAAATTCCCAACCAACATGCATCCAGAAGGGAATAATCACACACCCACCACGACAACAGCCGGAATATAGCTGCCTGTACACAGGGCTGTAGAGAATCTTGAAATAAAGGAGGTAATGGATCATAAAGACGGTGTGATCACAATGCTTAAGGACAGAAAAGTCGAATCACAATAAAGCTGTGTATTCTGTTCTCCCCTGGTCATTCCCTGGGATCTAACACTTGGGATTGAGAGCATCCCATGGCTCAAAATCACATTACAGCTCCGGCTTTAATCACTGGAATCTGAACAGAGATAGTATTTTCCTATCCCCAGTTTTGATATCTAAATGGGGAAAGGGCTGTTTCATTCCCGAATTCTTTTCCCAGTTCTTAAGCAAAATAAGAAAAGTTCCAGCTACAGCATGGGATAAAACTCTGCCCATTAGACATGATCTGATAAAAGCTATTTCCCACTGAGCACGAACTGCTGAAGAAAACTCCTTTTGTTTCTCCATAACATTACCTCCGGACTACAAAACATCTAGTTCTCACTTAAACATGGTTATTTTGCTTAGAAACAAGCTACCTCTAAACTTATGCTGCTTTAGGAGCAAGGTATTTGCTCCTATGCATTAGTGCAGCAATAGAATTTGACTCATGCTTTTATACCTCACTTTTTTCCCTCTTTTTCTTTCTGTAAGCTCTAGACAGGGGGAAAAGTGCAACGTAAGGAATTTGCATTGCTGGGGCCTTAGTAATATCCGTCAGTAAACCTGTAATTAGATAGGGAGTAGTATTAATCTTGTGCATTGCCTGAGGGACATTGCCAACATGCAGCAAAACCTCTATTGATGAGGAAGGATTCCAAGCATGCCTGTATGAAAAATGAAAGAGATGAAATATTTACTTACTTTACCCTTCCCTCAACCACTCATTTGCAACCAAGAAACCCTCTAGACCCCCAGAGACTAAATCTCCTACTACCATCACTGCCTTAACACAAAAGGCAATGCACGTTAAGCCTTTTGGTTCCTCCTCAAATGCCTGTTGTAACAGGTATTTCAAAGGAACCCCAACGTGTGATGTTTTCAGATGTGCCACTTTTTAATTTAAAACGTGTTAATGGGATGAGACTGGTTAATGCAAACCTAGATACTGGTCAGTTGTGATAATAGAAGTCACAGCCTTCTCATGCTAACACATGATTCATAACTCAGATCTCATTAAACTGGCATCAAAGACATGATTTATAGATGTGCTTTTTCTGTCCGCTCCACCCTTGTTTCCTGGATGAGAGGGAATAAACTGTTTTACACAGAGGTATGAATTTTTCTCAGATGAGTCTGTATGGTGAGAGATTACCCTGGCCCATTACAGAGAGTTGAAACACCCCCAAAAAGAGTTCTCTTATTGAAAAGGCATTTAATAGAAACAAGTGACATTGTTCCTATTATGCCTCATTGCCGCCTTCAGCACTTCCTCGAGCTATTCTTTTTTATTCTAACTTTTTTTTTATCCCTAATAAATACCTTATTAGAATGATTTGATTTGAAATTGAGAAAAGAGGCAGCAGATGGGAATTGCTAAAGTCCTTTCCACGCTTGTTCACTACTGCAGGCAGAAAACTGTTGTCACCTTTTGTTACAGAGAGCAGAATAGAGAAACACTGCATTTTGTTTTCCCTTTAAGGCTCGCTGGTTTATTCCCCAGCCAAGAACAAACCCTGTCAACTGCTATTTCCTTGTGATCTCTTTTAGAGAGAAGAAAACCCTGGATTTTGACTTGAATGGAACAAGCACTTCACCCCACCTGTGCGATTAACACTACTGAGGCTCTGCAATTAGAGCGTGTGAGGAGTCTGACAGCATGAGCTACTAAAGTCACTGAGGTATCAGCTCCAGGGTCTTGCACATCACTGCTTAACCCAGGGAAGAATTGAAGTATACACTTAACTTCAGGCTAGCGAGTAGTTTCATTGATAGAGATGTGATTATACAAGATAATCAGCATTAATTATGCACCTAAGTGCTTTGCATATCAAGGCCAAATTGTTTTGCAGCTTGAAGGGTTGAGACCGCAGGCTCTGAGCCACCCGTGCTTTTCAAAACTCCTTCCTTGCATGTGGCCAACAACACTGACAGTGGATTGTTCAGCCACATTAACATTATTCATTACTAATTTTCAAACACTAACAAGTGTGAATGCTATATCTGTTAGGACTCAGAGGAGAAATCCAACCTTCCTGCTCCATTTTCCCTCAGGGAATCCCACCCACTATGTCACAACCATCATTTTCAGTGTTTAACTTCTCATTTATTAAAGAGGAAAAAAAAGGGGGCTGACCCAGAAATGAATGGAGCCCAATGTGTCCCCGTGTGTATCCACACACACGGAAGTCAGCTCTGTGGCTGAAGCACGCCTGTGATTTCAGCACAGGGCTCAGTGAAAGCTGAATCCAAACGGGCCCATCTAAATACTGCAACAAATATTTTTCCTCTAAGGAAAAGGCAGGTTCTGAAATCTCCCCATTGTAGCAGTAAGTCAGGGAAGCTCATTAAAGCAGTTCTCAGGAGAGCAGCTGGATTAGCCAAGCCAGTAAAATGCAAACTATATTTGACAGTCACTTTGCCGGCACTATTATTTTTTAACCTAGGGCTTTACACTTTGGTGTCCAAAGTACTGCACCGCTATGCTACTATGCTACTGAATGAAACTGCTCTTCCCAGCATGACCAAGCACACTGGGAATGGGTTATATATATATATATATATATATATATATATATATATATATATATGTTATAATTATATGGTTTTATTTCATGTTGTGCAGGTGTGAAACATCTTTGCCCCAAGAAGACGCAGAGCCAACCAGGAAATATTTCAGTACTTCCAAAACCAGGTATGGATAAAAGCAGGATTTCCCACCCATTCCTCACCATTTCAAGCACACCCTTCGAGGCAGTCCCAGGGGTCTGCTGGGTGCTCAACTGTGTGTACTATGGCAAAGCTGGCTTGAGTGATCCCTCTACTCTCCACAGCTCTTCCTCTTACTCCAACTTTCCTTTCCTGCCGTGGGAGGCACAGGCTGCCTCAGCTGGGTGATGGCTCCATGTGGCCTCACGCTACCTGGGCCTGTGAAGCAACCCGGGTATGTAAAACCAAGCAAGCTTCCAAAAACCCAAAGTTAAAAACAAAAATAGCCACTCAAACCAAGTCATTTTGCAGCTGCACAACGGGTAAGCGCTTGTCTGGGTGCAGGTTCAGATGTGGTTCTTACTCACCCCACACCAGAGATGGCTGAACAGCCTCCCTACCACCTGGCTCACTGCTATGGAGCTGCTGGGCTGCCCAAAGCAAGCAGCATCCCAACAGGCAAGAGGGGGTTTGGAAGCAGAGCACTCCCAGACTGCTGAACCATACGCGAAGAGGAGGAAAGTGTCCCGAGGAACAGGTTCATGCAGTCCTTCCACAGGCTCAGCATGAAATAAAACACTTCTGTGGCCAGAGTGCTGCTGTAGCCTTCCTTCCTTCCTTCCATGAACAGCAAGGGACATCCTTGAACAGGGTGGTGGGCTCCATCTACTAAATAAATTACTCTCTAGACTTAGCAGAGGAAGCTGGGGAACAGGCAGTCACCCAGACAGTAATAAAGAGTTTCCATGACCACCTTCTGTCGAATGGTAAATCCCTGCAGCAAGTCCCCATCAGTTTTAGTCCAGCAAGATTTACTGAGGCTGGGAGACTAAGCAAACTTGTGAGGGTCTGTAAATGTTCCAGAGGATTTTCCCAGCAGGAAGAGTATTAGCTTAGGTGTCCTTGCTAAATTCTGCATATAAAGCTTTATTAGTAACACAGCCAGACAGATCATTAGAATCAAACATTTGTGCTCAAACCAGCTCAGTCTCTATAACTATAATTCAAAAAGCCTTTGGGCCTTTTAAAATTCCATATGTTCTTCTGCCATTAAAGGGCTCCATTCCCCCGGAGGCAGCACAGCACAGAATAAAAATTGATCTTACTACTTAAAGCCTTTGACAACCAACTTTGCTGTCCCAGAAGGTTATCTGGGGAATCTCACATGACATTCATTCGGGCACAGCTTAGTGGTGGAGGAGACTCCTTTAAACAAGAAGAGCAATAGTATGGACTGATCAGCAGTGCATTTTCAACCATTATTTAACCCTGGACATGCTTTTGTGAAGTAATAAGTATAAAGGAGTGGGTACTACTGAATAGAATCATAGAATCACACCCTGGTTTGGGTTGGAAGGGCCCTTAAAGCTCACTCAGTTCCAACCCCCTGCCACAGGCAGGGACACCTTCCACTAGAGCAGGTTGCGCCATGCCCTGTCCAGCCTGGCCTTGAACACTGCCAGGGACAGGTGCCAGGTCTCCAGGTGAGCCCAGTTCTTTGGTAGCTTACAACAATAAATACAGGCTTTTAGGCTGGGATGTGAGGAAGGATACAACGGCTGCTTGAAACAGAAGAAGAAAAGAGTGGAACTCTGGGCACTGCCATTTGTGAGGGCGCAGTTAGATCTAATACCCCTAATGACTGCAAGCACTTCTACCATCATGATGTTCCCCTCTGCTTCCTCTCCAGAAAGGCAAGACAGTTCCCTGCTGTCCTTATGCAAGGACATCATCCTGTACAATCAGTGTAGGAGGGCCTGGGGCAGGAGTGAGGGTGCTGGTAGGCTCCCCACAGGGAGTGTGGCTCCCTCAGAGCAGCTAGCTCTTCCCACTGAGATGTTGACCAAAAGGGAAGTCCTATGACCTGGCTTCCCTGGAAAGCACATGGTGCAGCAAGTACGGGTAACTCATCATTTCTGGGAATTCACAAAGCAAACCTAACAAAGGCTCGTTTTCCACTTGTCTGACTCCCAATCTTTCTCCACCCCCTTCTCCCCATGTGAATCTCTGATGTTTAATAAAAAGAGAGCTGCTTGGCCTCCTCCCTCAGCATGGCGCTAACAGGGGCTCTCCCATTCATTCCCTGCCACCTGTTTTCCCCAAGCTTGTAGGAACACATCCCTCTTTGAGATCTTCACCCTTTTGCTCAATCTGGTTGGAATTGGCCAGTGAATTCAAAAGCTATTAGACACACACATACACCCCCAGAGGCAGTGTGATCATACAAGACTCATTTCCTTAGGATATTAGGCAAAAATGCCTAGTTGAAAGCTTTTTGATGTTGGGTACACCTCTCTCCATTTCCTGGTTCTGCGTGAAATGCCAGCGAGAACCAAAGACATCACAAGTAAAAGCCCATCCCCAGAAGACTGTTATTAGCCTTGTTTCTAGAGCAACTCTTGGATGTATATCAAAACAGAACCTCCTCCCCCTCCGGGGCTTGCTCACTCCATGCAGATCTGTGGGTGGCATCTCCTGATGATCGCTCTCCTCAGGTCCTGCACTGCTGATGCTGGGCTGCGTATTTTTAGCTCACTGTTTGAGTCAGAGTATTAATGTTATCATTCTTATCACTCTCCTTGACTCTTCTGTGAGCCTGGTCATTAGGAAGAACATTCCACTGGTTAGCAACAAGTTACTCCAGACAGACAAATCAGTATAGAAGCTGCCACTCTCAGTCTCGGACATATCAGGGGCTTTAACTAATTCAGTGCAATTTATTAAGAGGAAATGATGGAAATGAAGTTTAAGCATCATTTGTATCAGTACCAGCAGGACTTTTCCACTCTGGTCATTCTGTTCCTACCTACAGGTGAAATCATGGAATGGTTTGGGTTGGAAGGGTCCTTAAAACTCATCTAGTTCCAGCTGCCTGCTACAGGCAGGGACACCTTCCACTAGATCAGGTTGCCACAGTGGTACTGGCACATCAGGCAAGATGGAAAGAGAAATGAAAACCAGATGGACTAATTAGACCAATGAGGCCTTATTCTGGAAATAAGCTTGATATGAACACAAATGCTGCTGCTGGACCACTGTGAATCACTTTGGAGTGACCGTCCGTGTGAGAACTGCTACTGAGAGGTTATTTCAGACAACTTCCACTTGTGGTCAAGCCCTTAGACAGGCAGACTTGGGTGAAGGCTTTCATTCCTGCCGTAAGGCATGTCTGCAGATATTTAGCTCTAAGGTAGCTAAACTCTAAGCCTGTTCATAGCAAAATTATTTTAAGCCCTTAAACCCAGAGTCATGAACCAAATGCTGATCCAAAAACCATATCCTCAACTCATTTCCCATTCTAATCCCTCCTTCTAGGAGATGCTGAACTCTCTCAGTTCACATTCGTTTCAATGGGAGTTGAGGCTGCTGAGCAGAACACAGGATCAGATCTGTACAGTCAAAAACTGCTACAGTGCCTGAAGAACCAGCTTTAAAATGAGCAGCAGAGAGCCTGGGTCTGAGCTGGGAGCTGAATCCATAGAGGGAGGCTGCAGATCCATGCTCCAGTTAATTACATTAAATAATACCTTCTAGTAGATACACAGATCGCTTTCTCCACCACTGCTGCCACCCCTGTGCCAATTATGCTAACTATGGGTTGCTTTTCAAAGGAGGAAGCAAAAAATAACATTCAGTTGAAACTGCAGGAAGAAACTTAGGTGGGCAGAGGGTAATTATCCAAGCTGGAATCCAACCAAGGGACCAGAGTGAAGAACCCCTGCTCTGACTGTGAAGGATCACAGGTTAACCCATGGCAGAGGGGTCTGGAGCTGGTGTGCTGGCTGAGAGCTCTTTCAGTACAGCACTTTCAGAAAAGGCTTTGTTTTCCCATTCTCTGTGTTCCTGAAGAGACAGAATTGTGCTCCTCAGATAAGCACACCGCAAATGGAGACCCATTAAACCACAAAGATCTATTTTAAATTAACATCAGCGATCTAGCTTCAACCCACAAACCCGAGGAAATGCTCCTGAGCTGCTCTCCCCACCAGCAGTCAGTGCACATGGCATGTGAGATAAGAACGCTGCAGGTTTTAGGTGGTAGATGTAAACCCCACCGCTTGGGCGACCTCTCGCTATCTCCTGCAGCTGCAGCGCAGACAGTGAGGTGGGTGGATGCAACCACAAACCTGAAATTTCCCAGCTTTCATTTTTAATTCAGTTCCTTCAAGTTCTTGGAGGGAAGGGAAGGGATGGGCTTTGGGGCTGGGCTTTTTTTTTTTTGCTTGGTTTCTCTGCCAATTTAAACTTCTCTTTATTCTGCTCAGTGCTATGTTTAGGCCTCTCTCCAAAGACTGGCTCCTAAAAATGAAGAGACGATTTTATTACTCCACAGAGGAACTTCAAAAAGGGATCTGATAGTGGGGGACTTTTCAACCTTGCTTAATGAGATCTAATGACTGGAACTTGCAACTAGACGCATTCGACCTTAAATTAAGATGTAATCTTGTAGCTGTGAGGGTAATGACATACTGGAAGAGTTTCTCATGAAAGGTAACCTCAGTATTGCTCAGAAATGTTATCCTGAAATCAGATATCGTTCTAAAAAACAGTATCTAATTTGGGTCTGGGTGAAGGTCTAGGGGCTGGAAGAAGACAGAAGGGAAAGGGGATGAGATCAAGCTGGATGTTTATCTGGGGTTTAGGGATGGGAAAGTCTCTATCACCCCATGTATCGCTGTCCTTCCCTGGCCCCAAGGAGAAGATGACTGCCCACGTTGCTCGTAGTGCTCTGTAACCCCATCCCATGCTCCAGCAGCTTCAGCAAGAGATGTTAAAAAGAGAGGTGGAAAGCAGCATTTCCTCTGATGGGAGACTCAGGGAGGGGATTCCTTCCAGGAACATCTAACCCGAGTGTCCCGTGTTGCCTGGTTGTAATCTCTGTAGATTCCCAAAGACAGAAATCCTTTTGTGTCTCTCTTTAGCTGTCCTGTCAATGCATGTGCTCTGTGTTTGCAGGGAAAGTCTCCTCAGGTATTCCCAGTGGAACTGGAAGCATCAGGGACTACAACAGGAACATTGTCAGACCTGCACTCTCCTACTCTCAGGGTCCAGAAGCACTGGCTGGTAACCAATCAGCAGTTACCAGTACAAGATGCCTAGGAGAGAAGTGCTCCGCTCAAGGAGGGATGGAGCTTCACAACACAGAACATCAAGGATGTCAGCACAACTGCCAGGATAAGGATGCTGTGATTCAATGCAGCTGGGAAAGGGGTAATGGAAAGCTGGTGATTCCGCCTGGGAAGACCAGGACCTCACTGTTATACCCCCTCCAGAAGTCCCTCCCTGCAGAGAAGCCGTGGTACATCAGTGTGGGCACCAGCTGCCCTCCCACAAATCCCCACAATTCATCCCAAACTGCCTGTGCCTGGGGTTTGGACCAGTTCTTTCAGCCAATATGCAAAGTGAGAGGAAAAAAGCATAAGGTTGTGTTTTGTTTTTCCACTTTGTAAGTATTAAATGCATACAAAATACATAAAACACTCGGAACTCTCTGTAAAGGAAATGGCCCTTATGTGGATTTATGAAGTGTTTTAAATATGAAAGAATGCAAACCAGCAGCATAAACCCAACTGAGTGCAAAAAGAAGGGAGTAGAAAAAGGAAGCCTAGGGTGAAAAATGAGAAAAGAAAATGAATTCAGGCCTATCCTGAAAATGAATTCAGGACCAACATCTTTGCCTTGAGATCCAAGTTACTCAGAGCTCCTTCCACTGCCCCTTGTTACCACCTACACCTGGAATTTCTTTTACAACCAAACATGCAGACAATCTCCAGAACATGTAAGGCCCATTTCTACCAAAATAACAGAATTTGCTGCTGTTCTGAAGGGCCTGACTTTGATTTTGTGCAGATTTATGAGGAAGAGTCCCAATAACCAGTAACTGCGAACAGTGCATGGCATAAAACCCTGAAAATAAATGTCTGAAACATTTAACACAAAATTTCCCAATCCTGGTGCTGCTGAAACCAGTTCAGAAATGGTTCGCAGGTGCTCAGAGGTGACACCTTTACATCTGCAGGTGGAGGAGGAGCGTTGCTTAGTGGCATTTTGGTGAGCCACCTCCATGGATTCCATTATGCTGGTAGATGAGAAGTCCTTCATCACCACTACTTTCCACTTCCCTGTCTGTTTTCCCTGCTTTGCTGGATGTAGAAAGACTCCCATAAATATCAAGGAAGGAAAAAAAGAAGTAGGAAAGTGAGGAATGGTCACGAAGGCTTCACAAATCACACAAAGCCCCCAGCATACGAGGGCATGTCATCATTTTATGAACTGCCTGCAATCCAGGGAGAGCTTCTGACATTGTGAGAAAGGAAAGGGCCGGTTCAAGATCCTTCCTTAAAGGAATTAAAAAAGAAGAGCTGAAAGCAGGCAGGAATGTCTCCCAGTAACACATGCCTTTAGAAGGATCCGATAAATCTCAGCCTGGATTTATTTGAAAAGGAAAATTCACATAAAGACACTCCCTTGATCAACATAGCCGGAGTGGCTTATCTTTAAATCAAACCCAAAAGCTCCAAGGCACACATCTTTGAAATCTGAGCTTTAATGGCATTAAGAGACTCAGAGACCACCAGTTTCAGACTCGGATCCTGAAAAGCAGGACTTGAACGAAATGGGTTGATTGTATCCAGAACAACATTCTTGTTTTCAGCTCGGGGGAGGCTGGAGAGCGAAGGGTCAAGCGGGACAGAGATTTATTTACTGGCACTGAAAAGTAAACATCAGGCATTATACTGATAACAACCTGGCCCTGACAAAGGCCATTGGCAAGGCACATTCTTGAGGAGGAAGAGTTTTGGTTGCTATATTTCTGCTTTGCTAAGGGGATAGAGAGTAAAGCAATTACATTCTTAAGGAGAAGAGGCAAGGCAGGGAGTCCTGTGTTTAAAGGGGCAGCGGATGCCAGCAGAGCGGGGACAGCAGGAGAGGGGACAGTAGCTGCAGCCCAGCAGAGGAAGGATCCAGGCTCAGGTCATTGCCAGACCCTCTTTATTTCCATGCCACTGATCTTGGTAGATCTATGAAGCCTGTTAGCCAGGGTATTGGGGCATATCAGCATCCCAGGATGGGTGCAATGCACCATCATCTTCCCTCTGCTAACATGGATAACTCAGAACTGCTTCATTTAAATCTGATAGCTCTCTGCAGTCTGTGAATCCATCCTCTCAGCAAAGATATCCTGCACTAGACGACAACGTAAGATGGGTCCTGCGCTGGCAACAGCTCTAAATTAGCTCCATCCACAACAGAGACCAGCCACCTCTCTTAGACTACATAAAGCAGGATGGGAAGGAAAGCCCTAGTGTTAGGCTGAACGGGACCCTGAGCAGCTCGGAGGTGCTCTCTTTATGCTGATGTTGCTATTCAGGATCCAAACTGGTTTCCTAGCACAGTAACCATATATGAGAATCAGGTATAAAGGTAGAAAGGCTGCTTCTAGAGCATCTTCACACTCTGAGTTTGTTTTCCCACTCTATTTAATTTTGAATACTTACTAAAGCAGAGTCTCCTGTTACTGAGTGTACCAAAAGTCAGAAATATGCAGTAGCTTTCTGGGTGCAGTTGTAGGGAAATGCCTCATGCAATGCCTCATCCCAGCCTGCTTCCCTTTACTTGTGGATTTAACTATTTACATTAGAACAACTTCTGAACAAAACTACTAAGACATTTTAAATGCTTAATTCTCCTAAAGCAGGGGGATGCCTCACTGAATGCCTTTGTTGTCACAGCCTTTTTATCTGCTTCATAGTTCTGATTTTCCCCATTTTAAGGACCCTTAACATATAGAAGGGTTTGAGAAATTTATGTCTCAAATTACTCTAAGAATAAGCACAATTTAATACTTTGTATATTATTTGCAGATTTTATTAACATTTGATGACAATGTGCCTTGGCTGAGAGCCCAGAATGCACAATGCACCTGTCAAAAAAGAAGAGGCCTTTATACCCATTGCTTTCCATGTGATGTTTACATTCATCATCACAATTTGCCTTGCTTTATTTTCCACAAAGAAACCTAAATGTGGGGTTTGGACTGAGTGATGCTCAAATTATTTATGGGTGCCCTGAACTGCTGGTCATCTGAGTGGACTTCACTGTGAAATGGATTGGTCAGTCCAACCAGCACCTTAATGTGGTCGGCCAGCCTTTTTGGATGAAAATGGAAGAGAATTTAGCTTGACAGGGCAAAACACCTGGGAAAAGCAATGGAGTATTTGTGACAACCACCTCGGCATGGAGAAGCAGCTCTTCCAGGCTGCTGGTCTCAGTATGTGTGTTTTGTCTTAATGCCATCCTTATATATGTGGGATGGGGATGGGGATGGGGGGGGGTGTCTTACGGTTTTAAAGAACCCTTTACTTGGTAAAGTTCCTGTCTACAAACCAAAAGGACATCCCAGTTTTCCCAGTGATAGCAATCTGGCCACTATATAACCACATGCAGCTAACACTGGTAGACTAGATATGGCACGAACTTCGTACCAAAGCACCAAAGTGCCCACTTTCTAGTACTTGCCAGCAAAGGTGTTGGGTTTCTACCTTCATATCTGTGTGGGGCAACTCAGGAGAAGTCTAAGCCTGAAGAACAGCCATCACCAATGCAATAGTCCTGTCACAAGTCCTAGGCAGAGCCTGTGGATCCAGGCAGAGGCACAGCCAGGATGTGCAACACAGAGAGCTCATCCCAGCCAGTGTCTGCTAAGAAAGTAAAATCTCTGTCTTGTTGCTCACCATCTCAAAGGCAGGTTGCTGTGGATGAAACATGGAACCGGCAGTAAGAAAAACCTGTGCTATTTCAACAGGTTTTTGGCTACAGAGACCCTACTGCAGCATCCACTGATATGAAAACAACCCCGAGGCACTTCTTTTTCCCCTGGGCTTCTCCAAAATAATAAAGCCAGCGTTGACAGGTGACAGACCACATCTTCCACACTGAAAGATGAACGAAGGAAATAATGATGGCAATCCATGCTGCATCTCCTTCAGAGCAATGGAGCTTAAGGAGCAGGAGCACTGGCACAGAAGGCCAACACAAAACAGGGGCTCTCTCTGTTTAAACACACAATTGCCCTTTATGATTGTGGGGTTTGACGTTTCTTTTTGAACATTTATGATCATTTTGTGTTATTAAAAAATGCAAAGCTCAGAGTTAGTCCCATAAGCTGTCAACATAAAAGAAGCATTGCTATTTGCTTTAGCCAGCGGCACATAGGAATTTGATAATAGGAATCCTAAAACCCCCAAGAATCAAAGAATAGTTTGTGTTGGAAGGGACCTTAAAGCTCATACAGTTCCAACCCCTGCCATGATCAGGGACACCTTCCACTAGAGCAGCTTGCTCCAAGCCCCTGTGTCCAACCTGGCCTTGAACACTGCCAGGGATGGGGCAGCCACAGCTTCTCTGGGCACCCTGTGCCAGCGCCTCAGCACCCTCCCAGGGAAGAGCTTCTGCCTAAGAGCTCATCTCAGTCTCCCCTCTGGCCGGTTAAAGCCATTCCCCTTGTGCTGTCTCTACATCTCTTTGCCAAAAGCCCCTCTGCAGGTTTCCTGTAGCCTTTTTAGGCGCTGGAGCTGCTCTAAGCTCTCCCCTTCCGGAGCTTTCTCTTCTCCAGGCTGAACCAGCCTGGTTCCAGAGCAGAGCTGCTCCAGCCCTCAGAGCATCCTGATGGCCTCCTCTGGACTTGCTCCAACAGCTCCATATCCCTCTTATGTTGCGGGCCCCAGAGTCGAACACAGAACTACAGGTGGGAGCATCTGAGGTTATGAAAGCTCAACCTCAGCATCAATCTTTAACTTACTAGTAGGTACCTGCACTGGTAAAAATGGTTCCTGCTGCTGCCAGATCAGAGCAATGGATTGTCACCCTCGCCTCACACACTTGCAGATACTACCAGAAAAGAGAGAGGCTTTGGTAATAGGAAATCTCCAATCTGTCCTTCATTCACTTTCCTGTTCTCCCTGAACTTAAATGTATTCCCTGTAACACTGCTGGGTAGCAGGGAAGTGCGCTCCCTCCTTCCCCCCTCCAAACCAGTAACTACCTCAGCTCCTCCTGCTATAAGCCCCCCTCCTTCCTTTCAACATTTTCTTTTACTTATACAAATTCCTCATGATCTTTTCTTTTTTTTCACCTTTCTGGCCACTGCTGAATGATGTTTTGTAGACCTGTTTAAGGAAACCTCCGCTCTGTTTAGATCTATGCACATAAAATGCAGTAGGTAGCACAAAATAAACTTTCTCATAATCCTTATAAATCTGTCTAGTTTCAGAAGATTGCTCTGCGTGGGAGAACAGTGAGGTCACTCCAAAGCCCTCATTGCCAAACTCCTTTGGCAATCTTTCCCACCTTCTCCTTGTCCTCACCCCTCTTCTCCCCTTCCCCACTCTGTTCTGTCATCATTCCCCTTGTTCCTTTACTCATTTTCATACTAATTCCAGTGCAGCTGGAAGGAAACACATGTGATGGCAATGTGAAATGGCAATACTGAAGACCTTAAAGAAAAGCACATGGCAAGATGAGCACTAAAGAAGCACTGATGGGAGCTTGGTGAGCATTTTCTGAACAGAAGACCTTTTCTCACCTATTAGTACAACAGAGTTCAGACCGTGACTTCCACGAGCAAAAAACTCCTATAGAAAATAAGACTATCCAGCAACTCCTTCTAGCAGGTTTCCATTCTTCAGCATTTTCTAGAAGCTGGAAAAGCAGCTCAAAGCCTGCGTTCAGTAAATCCCACCGCATAAATAACACTGCCGAAAGCAGAACCAAAGCTCTGCTGTGCTATCATGCTACAGAGCCAATAAACTAAAACAACACTCATGAAATCACTTAACCAAGAGGAGCTTTCCCAGTCGTGTTTCATTAGAAGAATGGCATTCAGCTCTGATCCCAAAAAGGAGCAATCATGCTGCAGTATTCATAAACTGAACTTCAGCAGAAGCAGTTCCACAGAAAAACATGCACTGAGGTTCTCTTTAAAAAACTCCCCAGCTAGCAATGCAAGGAAAAATATGTGTAATGCCCTGATACAACTGACAAGAAAAACAGAGAAAAAGATTTATAGAGTAAATTCATTAAGCTTTCAACTCGCATTCCATCGTTCTGGAGTCCAACTCAAATTACTGTATGAAAGCTCTTTCTCATGGAACTAGATGAAATTTAAGATTACTTTTAATTACAAAGGGTGTGGGAGAATGTTTTCATGGGAGACAAATACCTCTACACCTCTTACCAGTGTGGATTTAAGAGGCTCACAACAAACAGAAACTGATTTATGAGCACTGGGGCATCATTGTGTCAGGCTGCAGCATGGTCGGAGACTTAATTTCTTTACATTTACTGCCACGTATATATCTTTTGCAAGTTCTAATTGGAAATTAAAACGGCAGAACTTTTATGGGAGGAAAGTTTATTGCTACTAATGGTTTTCAAAACTAGGCTACAGAAAAAAATATTAAGCGTGGTGATGATGTGTTCTTTTTAATTTAAATCTAGTTGCACTTTCAATAACTTTTTACATAAATCACGGTCCTGCCAAATTGTTTCTCTGGTTAATCAAATGTATCCTGTTTATTGAATAAATAATGGTCTCAACCTTGCTTTTGCTTGGGTATGAACAATTGGGTAGGAGCTATTAGCTCACACACAGGTTGCAACCCTTCTTTTTATCAAGATTGTCCAAGTTTGCCAAACAGAAACCCTTTCTACTATTGCCTGTAACGCTGCCAAACTCCACCATTTCAGACGAAGCTTTCCATGCTATGCACTGATTGGTTTTTTCCTAACCAAATGGTTCAGCAACTTCAGAGGAAAAGGATTAAAACAAAGGTATAACCACACACACCCCCCCCAGCAGCCTGTCATGGAAGACAGATGACACAATGCATGTGCCAGGGGTCAGCTGTAGGTTAACAGTGACATTTCTGACCATCCAAGCACTTGACTTTGCAGAAAAATAACCCCTCGCTTTTAAGGCAGCTCCTGTTGGTATGCAACAAGAACTGAGCCTCTGCCTGGTGCTGGGCATTCATTTGCACACATTCACATCCAGCTGTAAGTGATACAATAAATGAAACCCACCAAAATGCCAAATACAACTTTTGTACGCAGAAGCCCAGAACACCTTTGACATGTGGATGCTCTGCATAAGGAAGCAAGACAGAAAGAAGCAGCCAGCTGAGGTTGATGAATTATCAGTTGTTGTACAATCTAAACCTTAAACTGTTTTCAATTTTGATGGCTTTTGAAGGTGACTGCCTTCTGTTCTGGGACTCCTCGAATGGCAGAGGGTAACTAGGGACTGATGCTGCCACAGGAAGGCCACAGCAGCCCTGGTGGGACAGGTAGTTCACCACCTCTGGAAGGCTGGCTGCAGCTTGGGTTTGAGGCTTGTGAGAGCAGGGTTTGGAGGGGATTGAAAAGACCTCAAGATACAATAAGTCAATTATTGCTTTTTTTTTAAATTCAACAGACAGGAACAAAAGAAAGCAAAATTCTTTGAGCATGATTTGAGTGCCCGGCCCTCACCTGGCCATAGCACCCTGTTCGTATCTCTGTGCATCACATATTTACCACTGGATCTTTAAATCTAGGACCCAGACTACATTTTGTAGACAACCTTATTGCTCTCTAACTTCTGTCTTCCATCCTATTTTCAACTTTTCCAAAGGGGTGGAGAAGAGCTGTAGAAAACACCATGATGCAATTAGAGGGTCATTAAGTCACTGCTGGCACTGTGTCCTGCTCCATGACTGCTTGCTCTTGCTGTCTGCCCTGTGCCAGCAGTATGTTCTGTGGCTGAGCTGTGGTCCAGCTGAAAACTAACTGAACCGATAAAATGGTAATGTCAGCACAAGAGAGAGAACAGGGATGAACAGCAACAGCAGCAGTGGATCTGAGGATGGAACCACCCTTTCCAGCAATGCAGCAGCCATAGGCCAGATTAAAGTAACCATATAAATACAATTTCAGAGCTGTTAAATCACTCCAAGCTGCTGTAATGAGTTCTTTTATAAATGTACACCCCGATTTGCTTTGCAGGTCCATCACATGAGTCCCTTCGTTTTGCTGCCGTGCCTGTAAAGGCATTCAGTAGGGATGAAAGACTTTGCTTGTGCAAAACGTTTTGCAAAAGCTAATTATAACTTCTGTGCTGTCTCACAAAAAACAGCCAACAAGATCACGTGCAGAGGCACAGGTTCTTCAGGTTAAGAGTGGTTTTATATCCCCACACTATCAGGGGACTGGATCTTCCTCTCAAGGAAATGCATTTCATGTTCATGTACTTCTAAAAGGAGGATCCACTTGTTTATGGCAGGAATTTAAGGCTCTGCCATTCACAGATATGGGATGCTGAAGCCACATCCTTCAATAAAAGAAATGAGGATGAATGAACATTAAGAAATCATTTATGCAAGCCAAACTATCAAATGGAACTGATGTCCAGATGACCATGAGCACTGTCGGTTACTGTACTTCCAAGCTAAAGTTCCTCCTTGAACTGAGATGATGATGCTATTTTGATTTTAATTCATTTTCCAGACAAGAAGTACATCTTTAATATTAACTGGTACTTCTTGTGAATCTGTGCTGTCTGTCAAGTTACAACTTTAGATTGGTTAATAGCATCTTTCAAGTCTCAGTACATCCATAAAGATGCCAATTACACTTGGAAGGAGCCCACACAATCTCACAAGTTCCAATTCCCTCATTCGCTGATATTTATGAAGACTGGATGGGGGCAAAGAACTGGTCATGAAAAGTCAAGCTCCTTGCTTGAAGATTGCTTGAAAATTGCTTGTCTGTGTCACTCTTCACTTGGAAGAGCTGTTGCAAAGTAATCCTTCTACTTACAAGCTTTTAAATAGCAGCCAGCATTGAGCCACCCGAGTAGAAGAGAATCAGCTGCTCAGGTGATGAGTGAAGGACAGCCTTGGCCACTCAGCCCTGGGAAGATCAATGCTGTTGGATGCCTGAAGGGACTCACTGTGCAGAGGGTATTAGAGCAGTCACTGCACCCCTTACCTGAGGGTATAACCCCACAACCTCCATCAGCTTTCAGATGTGGAGATAAAAAGGGATAAAGTAAGAAAGAACACACTGAGCCGGATGGCTACTTCAGTCCCAGAGGGATGGGAAGGGTGACATGTGGGTGACGCAGGGCTGACACCTAAAGGACTCCAGGCCCGAGCAGGAAGCCTTGTTTGCACTCCACAGTCTGTCACTACAGCCCAGGTGTGACTTCTTCTATGATGACATAGGGATTAATAGTCTTGCTTATTTAGACTCTACCTAAGTTATAAATCCAGGCACTGGGCATGGAAGGAAGCAGCACTCCCAGCACGGACACCATGGCAGAGGTGATACTGTGGTTTAACCTTCCTAACCATGCTGGGCAGAGAAATACGCTATACTGTGTAATGTAACCAGCTCAGTGTCAGTGCTGTCGCCTCTGAAGTTTCCTGGTGAAATCAAAGATGCATCTTCATGTTTTGACTGGGACACCCAACCTGAGCTGCAGGAGGAAGTTTGCACTTGGGGAAGGGCAGACTCTGCTGAGTTAACTCCATGGGTCAAGTCTATAGAGGTCGGTGCGGAACAGTGTTCACAGAGGAAGTTCACAGGGGATTGCTGTTGTACTTACACAGAATTTGGTGTCTACAAATCCAAGGTCTCATGACACAGCACGCAGGCCACCACACTGATTGGTAGATTTTAAGTTCAAAGGAATCACTGTGATCATCTCCTGTGACCTCCCACGTGTGCCAAAATCACAAGCAAAATTCAAAAGTAAATTCAGACCACAACCTGCACAGGAATTTCTGTCCAACTTTGAACCTCAAGCAGTGCATTTGAACAGCAGAGAACCAACCACCTGTCTGTGTAAGACATCTCAATGGTTGTCTGTTTTCAGGGATTAAGAAATACACAGTAAAATCAAAAGCACCGCACTGCTAGACTGAACAGATCCAGTTTCTAGTCTCCAGATTGTTTTCTCCTCTTCCTAGTAAACAATGTGCCAACATCCACCCCTTTGGGTCCCTCTCACACAATCTGAGAAACTAAATAGCCTCAACATTCTTGGTTCCTCACTCTGAGATAAGTTTTGCAGACCAAACCATCACCCGATGCCTCATTCCTGAACTCACTTCGGTTTGTGAATCCTTCTGTAATCACTGCTCAAAAATGAAACCAATTTTCATGGTGGGTTGTATGACATTGATGGTAAAAACCTCATCTCCATACGGCCACTGGTTATACACAAAAATTATATTAACTCCCCAAAATTACTGTGCAGAACGTAATTACTGACAAGGTTGGTTCAGCACGTGGATCTGTTTACCTAAATAAAGGCCCGCTCCATGTGACCTACATCATTTTAACTCATCTGACATTAAAATTTACCATCTTGGGGGACTGCTTCCTATAGTTCTATAAACCACTGCCTCCTGCAGTTAACACTTCCAGATGCTATCAGTAATTCACTGTATGACAAAATCAAGATCCTGAATAGAAGCAGGTAGGGAACAGCAGCAGTAAAAGGTCTGCTTTTTGAGACATCCTCCCAGAAACCCTTAGCACTGGATAATGTTTCTCCACATTCAAGGGCTTGTTTAAGAAATATCAGTTAACCAGATGTTATCATATTCAGTAAGAATTACCTTGATTTCATATAATTTAGATTTCATAAACAAAACATAGCTTTATAGGAAATCTTAGACCATGCAGAATTCACATTTCGGGAAAATTACTTCCCATGAACTATTGAACACCAGTACCAGGTTTCTTTGACAATATCTACTCTCTTAAGAGTCCTGTCGATCAACATTAATTCTGCTCCTGTCCTGTAACATTCATTGAACACATCACTTATAAGATCTAGTTCAAGATGCCCCTGCTCATTAAATGGGGCTTGGACTAACTGAGCTTTGAAGGTCTCTTTCAACCCAAACCATTCTATGATCTTATGATTTTATATTGAATTCATATCTAGGTAGACAGGGTGCTGCTGCTCATCTCACCCTACTCACCCTTTGTAAAGGCTGACCCAACATTTGTGTTACCTCCTGCTTCCTGACATAGGCACTGGAGCTGTAGCACTCGCTGTTCAGCACCTTGGGTATATGAATATAAACCACTCCAATAGCTTCTAAAAATATCACGGCTGGGTTTTTTTTTAATATAGAAACAGTTATTTAGGGAATTCTCCTGTCTTTTCTGTGCTGCTGTGGCCAGTTCTACTGCCCCATTAATGATTTTCCCTATATTCTTTCACTAGGAACCTTTATTTCATGAATATCAGTAATTTCTAGCCTTATTCTCAGTCCCCTATTTTCCTTTTATTTTCATTTATACGCATGCAAGGGCATGTTTTCATGTGTATATTGGTATGACAGCTCTCATTTCCCTTTTACACTGACTTGGAGGAGGAGAGAGGGGGTTTGTTCACACTGACAAAGTCCCACAGTTGCAGAACTGTGACTTTTACAGCATCTGCTGCAGTTTCCTTAAACCATTCCCAATTATCATTCCCAGTGTTTGGTTTAGCGTGTTGGGTTTTTTCCCCTTTTCAACCCACTTTGCTTGTAATTGCTTTAATCTTTGGGAAAACAGCCCTTTTAAAGAATCAAGTATATCCATTATACAATTAATGACTCCCAGCGGCCTTCCCTAGCGTGAGATGCTTTGACAGAAGGGAAGTTGAGCAGATTTATTTGCAATGGCACTTCGCAAGATCTTGTTTCAATTTCTTGGCCATGCTGCTTTCTGGGACAAGTAGGTCATTGCACATAAACAGAGAGCACTGCCACGGAGCCTTCGTTATCTTCCTCAATTCAAAACAGGAATATGAAAAATCAAGTGAAACACTAAGTTATTATTCCTGGTTTTATACTGCTCAAACACTCCTGTTACTGGCCTGTTTTCTGTGTCCTACAGATGCGATGAAGAGGCAACAGCAAAAACAAATACTGTGAAAGCGAAGGGTGGAAGAGAGGAAATAGGATTATTCCCATTTTACCAAAAGAGAATTGAAGCACTGAAAGATTAAATGTCTTGCTCATAGTCACACAGGGAAAATGAAGAAGAATCTGGGATTGAACTCAGATCTCCCACAACACAGTCCAGTACTTCAACCACAAAACCATTCTTCATCCACAATGACTAGATCCTGGCGCGCACATACCATTAACTGGCCAGGGGAAGGGACACTTCGAGTCAAGACAATATTAACACTTCATTGCAAAACGGTCACTGGACCATCCCTTGGACTGCAGGATCCAGCAGAACTGATGAGATGCTGAAGCAACTCAACCGTTAACTCAAGCTGGATTCCTCTTGTAAAAGCGGCAATGATGTAAACTCGGTGCAGAGGCTGAGCCTCCTATTCTCTGGAATAAACACATTTGATTCATATGCTGATTTATTTTAAAAAATGGAGCTCATTTAAAATGGGGTGAAGTTTTTGGCATTCTCAAGTCACTAGTTCATGTAATGTTACCATACCAGAGGATCTTCGTGTTCCTGCCAAACTTGCAGCCAGCAGAGTCTTTTACTGGTGATAGTTTAACATTACAGCCCTGTGAGAAAGCAGGCATTTCCCATGATATATGGGGAATCATTTTCTTATTGGCAAGGTCATTGGAAAATTGCAAAATATTTTGCCTAAAACAGAGGGAGTTTCATCCTACTTTTTGCAGGAATGTGCAAGGAGGAGGGTGGGGGGGAAAGAAAAAAGATAGAAGACAGCTCTGCAGCTTCCAGGGGATTTTGGTTAAAGGACAGGGAAAAAAGGCTTTTTTGTTCCAAAGTGTTAGTGTGTTGCTATCAAGCCTGCTATGTATTACACTTCCTCCCAGGAACTGTATATATAGTATACACAAGTATAACACAAGTACAACAGCCTGAACTGCCCTTGCTTCATCTTCCAAAGCTCATCCTTTGGACCCAGCACGACACTTCAAAACTCTTGGACTTTAACCTGAAACTCAGCAGGAGAAACAGGGCATGTTCAACATCACCCCCATGTCAAAGCACAACAAGGACTGATCCTTGGGGGAGCCCCAAGAAAAAGCAAAGAGTAGCACCAGTATTCCAGCAGAAACCTCTTTCTCCTTTTCAAGGAAGCACCGCTCCTGCTTGCTGCCCCAGGAACATTATTATCTCAGAATGAACCTGCTGAGGTTTATCACTAGCATTTGATAACAAATTGCTGCTGCTGAAGAGTGAAACTAACAATGCCTATCTTGGCAGCTGATCTTTGGCCAAACAGGCATTTGGATACTAGAAGGGAAATATATTGCTTTGAAGACTTGCTCTTTGATCAGAAACAGGGGAGAGACCCAGCAGGTCCTTGGAGGAATCCCACACTTCAGGGACAAGGTAAATGAGGGAAGAGGCAGGAAGCCCTTTTTCAGCAACCCCTAAGAAAGTGCTGCACAAAGTGATGTGCTCCAGAGGGTTTATTGTGGAGTTCACAACTCCATAAAGATACTCAACAGTTTCTCCTCTGCAATGAGGTTTACCTGCAGAGAGGGCTGTCAAGGAAAGCAGTAACTGTGGCCACATGTACAGGCCTGTGTGTCCTGCAGGAGACACATTCTCTTGCCCCCTGCCTTGCATTGCCCCACTGCAGCACCTGGAGGTTGAGTGCTCCTGGGGCAGAGCAGTAGTTGTTACCCACACCCGGATCCTCCGCGCCCTATGCAGCCGGTCAGCATGACTTGGATCCACCGACAAGCCGTGTCTTGTGCTCAGGAGCTGCTCACACTAAATTAGGCTTGGATTATTAAGTCTTCAAGAGTATCACCAAAACTGAATTAAGACTATTATCCCTGTTATGTCTGCCAAAGGTAACTCATCTAAGGTATGGCTCCATTTCCTTTTTTGGTTTCTGAACTCAGCATGTGTAGAAAGAAACCTCATTTTATTTGCAGTATCATGGGGTCCCCGGACCTCCTGGCAGCAGAGGTGGCTTCAAACTCCTTCAAAGCATGGACCAGATTTCCAGTGCCAAAGTAGATGTGTATAGATCTGGGGCCTGCTGCTGCCCACCATGGAAATGGATCTCAGCTCTGATCCTTGTCCCACGGACCAGATGTGCAGAGAACAGACCTAGCCCAGGAGGGAGACAGATGATTCCCCAAGGTTTGAGTCTTTGGGTGGTTTCATGTCACTGTGTTTTCATTATGAAGGCTCCTGAATCTGCATCCTTGTCCAAAAAATCTGCAAAGCTGACTGTTCTGTCCCCATTGTCCATTACGAGGTTCCTGGTATGAAGAATTCCAGTCCTCTGCATCCCAGCAGAGCACTTTTATCCCCTGGCTGTTCAGAGACAGGTCTATCAGAACTGGGTTGGGGAAAGACACAACATGTATGGGAGTGATGCTCTGTCACAGCCATCATCTGTCACGACCCCAACTCAGTAGCTGACCTTAAAGCTGTCTGGCTGTGGTTTGTAAATGCATCTGGAATGGGGATGCTCCTGGAGGGATCTTCCAGGAAAAACACATTAGAGAACACTTTTTTTTCTTTTTAAATACTTGCAGGATTCATAGCTCAGAGTTTGCAGCTATAACCCCAAACGCTCAGACAGTAAATCTTGTTGGTGCAGAACCAAGTCCTTGTCCTGGCTCAGCAGGACGTATTCGATGAGGTGGTGGCATGTGCTGGAGGTTTAGGATGAGTTTGTGTAAATTTATCACTGGCTCCCAACTTGGTCAGATATTTCCCCTCTTTCCTCCAAATCTGACTCTCCACAAAACTCAGGTAATAAACGTCATCTGTTCCAAATTACACAGCATGATCCCACCCCAGTGCCTCAGAGCTGGCAGGGCTGCAGCGCGCCGTCGCTATGGCTCGAGGCAGAAGTGTAGCTTATGTATCTCCAAATATTTGCCTGAAAACGCTCTCTTTGGATCCGTTTTTCTGACATTTGCTTGAACAGTTGTCAAGAAACACCCACCCAGTGTTATTGTGCTATGCAGAGAAAGTCATGCAGGCTAACATTCCAGATGACGAACTCTCCAGCAACGTGTTGTCCTCTTGGAGGGCTGGACACAGCTTCTCAATGAGGCTGGTATCAACTGTCAGCAAAACTCCTGGTCCTCGCAGGTTCACAACAGCATCAATGAACTCAGAACCCAGATGCCTGCACTCATGCAATTCCCATTAATGGCGATGGGATTGGTGAGCACATACATGTGTGCTTTTCCCTTTCATTCCTCCCCGCATAGAAAAGACAGCAAACACCTACACTTTCTATTTTACCTAAGGTGACCCTTCCATTTTGAGAGCTCTTAGCACCCCCTCCAGACACCTACAAGGAAGCAGTGGAAAACTATCCCATTACCACTCACTGAAGAAAGATGTCCATCTTTCCTTTTCCTCCCTGCTTCTGCTGCAAGATCCATTTTCAGTTTGGCCTTTCTCTTCCCTCAGGTTGAGCCTCCTTATGTTATACTTTTAGTGCAAATATGAAGAACTGAAGCAACTGCTATGAACAACCTTGGTTTATCCAGGAATGTATTTGGGGACAAGGGACTACCTCGTTCTTATCTTAAAACTGTTCCTTTCTCCTGCCCATAACGTATCATTTCCCTGTCACCACGCCAGCCCACTGAACACAATTCAGCTGGACAGGTGCCAGCCCAGTATTAATTCAGACTCTTGTTAACTTCAGTGTTTCACAAACCCTGGTGTAAGAGCTAATGAGAAATCAGAATCTGGCGCCATGGCTGGAACGAAATCAAACCATGAAGCTCCTTCCCGACCTATTATAAAAATTACAGTGTGGAAAGTGAATTTAATGGTGCAGAGCGCTTAATTGTAATATCAGTGAAGGCTTTGATCTGGGTGACTCTTGACATCACAGAATGAGGAAACTCCCTTAATGATTTGAAAACCCACACGAATGGTTGGGGAAGGAAATTTGGTTTCTGCGTCTATATTAAAAAATGTTATTAAGTCTCAGGAAGAGTTTTATTGCGGGGGGGGATGTTTGGAAAGGGAGCTGGATCACAGAGGGGAAAAAAGGCAAACAAGACATTGAGGGCATTTTTAGTACAATGGAATTACAGCAGCCTGGTACAACTTTGCTGAGGACTGAAATATGTGCATGCTCTCATATGTATCGTGTCTTTAGCCCAGATGAAGCTGTGCCTTAGTTGCAACCCTGCTCTCAAAGCTCCTTTTACCTCGGGGATGGAGGATGAATATATGCCTCCTTAGCCCATTGGCTAATGCAAGGTGCATCCATCTCCAAATCAGCTGACTCAAGTTGTTGCAAAAGGAAACAAGAGGCATGGATCCACTTACTCTTCCAAATGAAAGGATGGGAGCTTCTGATAGAAGCTGGACAAAGACCCAGGCAGAGAGGAAGAAACTTTCAACCCAGGAATCAAACACCACTCACGCTCCCATTCTCCTTCCCTAGAGGTCTAAACACTTGAATTAAGCACTTGGCAATAGGTTACACCTTCAGCTGGCAAGGAGGAATAAGCACAAGTCTTACAGGTTCTGCCCCCCTTTTACTGGATCTTCTGCGTATCTACCTTAACGTCAGAGATGATATTTCATTGAGCCAGGGCTCCTGAAAGGAAGAATTTCCTGCACCTTAGGCTGCTGACAGCTGCCAGACTTGATCTGGCAAGATTTCCTTCACAGGCTGATGTGAAAAACAGAACCTTCGCTGATGCCAAGACTCAAAGAGTGTGATATGTGGCTTAGAAGGAGAAAAGGAAAAAATACGTATATTGGTAGCACCATAAAACCCAAGTCGTGATTTGTCTGCAATCGTTCAAGAAGCCAGTCAGGGAATCAGAATTCACAGCTACCTGGTTTCCACAGCAGTGCTCAGCCTACAAGGTCAGGCTGCCTCAAGTGAGCCTCCAAAGCCATCTGCCTGGATGGGAAGAAAAAAGCAGCCTGGTCTTGAGAATTAAAACCTACACCCTGTAGGATATTGTCCTTGCTCAGCCTTCCAGGGGAGCTCCTGAGAAGCTCAGCTTGGCCTGATGTGGAAGTGGAAACAGCCTCACACATAGTGGGAGAGCTCCTCTAAGGCAGGGTCCCTGCAGCAGCATCATGCAGAGGTGTCTTGGCTGGATTTCAGAGGGGGAGAGGCCAGACTGTGGGTCACAGCTTCAGTGGCTCCCCAGATCTGCAGTCTCTGAAAAATTAACAATACCACTGCTTGGGGATGCATATTTTTCTCCTACACACCCACTTCTATCCTATGAATTCGTTTCTAGAAGATTCTCTCAACCCAACAATCAATACAAACCATGAAAACAAAGAACAGTGCAAAACTCTTCACCCAAAGCTCACACTTAATGCCAGCATTGAGGTTTTTTTGTTAGAAAATGACTTCTTTGTGGGGATTGAATCTGCCAGAGTTAGGATGTGGTACAAGACAATTCCAAGGGAAAACTGTATTCGGTGAGATGCCCTCTGAGTTCCTGAAGCCAAATGCTTTGGTTCTTGTAAGAAAGCTCTAGGAGAAGAGCTCTAAACCTGGATAATTTATCTAAGCTGAAAAATGGACACCTTGTCAAGTAACCCAGAAAAATGCACACTCTAATTGTGTACCTGCAAAGTCACCTTCCAGGCACTGAAAGATTCCCATTACATTCAGACCCATAGAGTGTAAACCAGACTAAATACTTGGCTTTTAGGCTGATGGAAATATTAGCACAAAACAGAGAGAAACGTCACCCATCTATAAGTGCCTTTCAGCAAACACCATTAGCTACACTTTGCATCACCTCAAGGCCCGGTCATCATTTCCTTGAAGAAGCAGCATGGCAAGTGCTGGGCTCACCATACTTTGGGAATGGCCATCACACCTCTGGTTCCCACTGTTCCATGAGCAGGTCTGGGCAAGTGTCCACCTTTCTCCATGCTCCTTTACCAGTCTATTTTTCAGTTTGTCTGGTTTAGAATGGAATTTCTTTGGGGGCAGGCACCTACCAAGGCTGGGACCCCTTAGGTAGAGCCATGTGCAAACAACATAAGATAAATGCCTCTCTTGCAAAGTGTATTAAGTGCAGTGAATTTACTTTTCCCCAGCGGCTGCCCACTGATACAGGAAACCTAATCCTAAACCTCATTAGGTTCTACAAACAATTCGGCCTCTTTCCCCAACCAAGTCACCATCCTGCACTGCTCCATGTTTATATTTTATTTCTCAATTCCCCTTTTTCTCTCCATTCCCTCGCCTTTGCGATTTTCCTTTTGGTAAATATTTCTCCATGGGAGAAATCTGGCCAAAAGAGATTGCAGAAAAAGAAAATGAGCAGGAGAGGTGCAGTATCAATCATTTACCTTCAGTTCCCCAGGGAAGAGGTGGGGAGAAAGAACAGCAAGGTAAAAAAGTTAAAAACGGCAGAACCACAGCAGTGCTCTTTGAAGAGCATCCAAATCTATTTCTTTCAATGTTGAGGCCCTTGTAACTGGTGCCAAGACTTAGAAGGGGAAAAAAAATCCCCACTAATTCACTTCCAAAAGTGAATATTTTAGTATCAGGCCAAACTGCTCAATGTTAATTTGGTTATTTGGCAAAAAATAACAATAATACTAGTACCTGAACTATTGCCATCTGCATCTAAAAAATCCTGGCCAGCCCATTTCCCAGTCCAAGAATTACAGCAGACACCCCTGACTATTAAAAAGTAGTTTGTTATTTTAAATGGCTATTGTATAACCAAGCATTGCATCGTGTTAGGAATGTAGTGACAGTATCTTACACACAAACACGAGATGAGGTAAGAAAAAGCAATATATCAATTGTATAAACATTCCAGAGGTCAAATTTTGGCTCTTATTTCCTGTCATAAATGCACAGCTTTAATTAAACAGTCAGAGAAGTGCTGGGGAGATGAGTTATTTCCATTTGTTACCTACAGAATGAAAATATTCAACAAAGAAAGTGTGTCCTCAGATGCCATGTGTGGGAATGCCTCGAAAGCACAGGAAAGGGACACAGCTGCCTCCCAAATAAGAGCTACCAGCAGATCCTGGGGTGAGTGATGGGACAATCCTAACGAGACCACCCCAGGCTTCTCTCTAGTGAAAAGCAGCAATATAAGGGGCTTGCAGAAACCATTTCAGCCAGAGCCATGGCAGGGCGAGCGGACAGGGAGCAGAGGGAAGAGCAGCGCTGGCCTGGGCTGAGCCAGCTTTCCCAGCAGCCAGAGAGGAGCCCTGGGGAGCTGCTGCTCTGAAGAAAGAGTGCTGGAGGGAGAAAGGAGGGGGAAACAAGGCAGAGGCCTCTGCTCACTGCCCACAGACACCACAGGGATTTGCTCTAACCTCAATCCCAGCATCAGGCTAGGAGGCAGGGTACAGCCAGCACTCGCATGTCCAATCACCTTTCCCATCCCACAGAGAGCCAGGGGTCCCACACATGGGACACGGGCCCCTACCCTGCCAGGATGCTCCACTCAGCTGCTTGTGCTGCTTAGATATCCACAAGCAAGCCACACAGAGCTGCCTCTTTAAGCTAGAGCAGAAAAACTCTCTCCTTCTACTCCCAGAGAATGTGTTGAGCTGCCATTAATTGTATTTTGGATGACTCCTGAAAATCATGCTTTCAAATAATTGGACAGTGGTTTAATTGAAAGCCTGATCTAAACCACATTGAAAGCTGAAGGAAGGGTGCTGCTGGAATGTTTATTTGTGCAGGGCTCTTTCCATGGAGAGTTAATCCTCTATTTAAAGCTTTCACTAATGGGCCAGTCAGGTTGGATGTTTTCCTTCCGAATTAAACACTCTGGGCCATCCCACAGACCTTTGCTCTTGGGCTTGCAGCAGAACCTGGTCACCCCTTGGAGACCTCAGAGGGGACCAGGATCTCACCAGGCTCTTTCCCTCTATACCAGACTGTCACTGTCAGATCATGACGCAGTCAGCTTGTAGAATGGGCTAGAAAACAGGGATAGGGATTGTGAAATAGATAGCACGCTCTCCTAAATCATCCTCTTTTCTCTTGTGAAAGATTTCCTACTCAGGAAACACTGGGGGATTAACCTATTCTGCAAAGAAGTGAAAAGCTTGCAATTAAGAGGAGCTCTCTGCGTACTTGCCCCTTATCTCAGTCCCTCCCATGGAAAGGCCAGGCAATCTCCATCCAGAATAACTTCCAGAGCACAAATCTGGCATAGAAGGGCCTTGTGGACGTGCAGTGACAGAGCTGTGAGCCAGCAGCACCAACCAGTGCCTGGGGCCCACGCAAAAGAGCTTTGTCCAAACAACACCCAGGGTCAGGCTTGATATAAACACAATGGAATTTTTACTGATTAAGGCCTTTCCTCCCTGTGCTGGATATAGGATTTCCTGTCCTGAAGCATGTTTGAGTATGTTATTTCTATGCCAGGGAAGGGAAAACACATGCACTGAGAAGAGAAAAATGTATCTCTTGGGGTGAGGAAAAGACACAAAGCAAAGAATCCTGTCTAATAGCAAAGGAAGCGTAAATAATACAAACTTTAGTGACTTGCATTACTACTGACCACCCTCTTCCCCACAGCTTCTTAAGAAGAAAAGGAAGCCCCAAACTCACAGACATGAGGAAGGGGAAGAGATCTGAAACAGCCTTAAGTATTTGCATATTAAACCTATACTTCAGGTTCTGCAGTAGCTGGATAACCCCATAGGATTCTTCTGCCACAAAATCATAGGAATTTGGAGATGATGATCAGCAGGCTGACACAAACATGCTGTGAGCGGGGAAGTGCCCTGAGGTGGACCTAATAAGCTTTATGACAACTGAAGATTAACCTGCACCAGTCCACACAGTTCAAACAGAAAACGCAACACTGAAGAACTTCCAAACCATCAGCACATGGAGAAACAGCAAAAATGGCCTTTACAAACATATAGTCCAAGCTAATGATTAAATGCAATAAACGGGTGATAAGCTCAGCCCACCACAGAACTGGGAGCACAACAGTGTTACTCAATCAGTTAACACTGAGAGTACATTAAACCTCCCGAGTAAAGTTCTGCCTAATAAAAATTCCCCTATTCAGGACACATCCTGCCACTCATGTGATACTCTGCAAGAAGACTGAAAGAATGAAAGCAGTTTATGGTGCTAAGATGATAAAACAGATCTCCAGGACATCTTTCAGCAGCGCAAGCCAAATAGTACTGCGACTGTTTAGTGATTCTGGTGAAAATAAACAAGTGGACCCCAGCAGCTCTCTGACAGTACCAAGAGGCTCTGTGGGTGGTTTGCACAGCATTAAGGGTAACAAGATTTCTTTTTCCAAGGAAGTTTTGCCATTTAAAAAGAAGTAAAAGAAATAACGCATTACAACAAGTGGCCATTCCAGGAGACGCACGAACTCCATTCTGACTTTATGGAAAAAGGCATCAATACCTCAGCGGTTCATCAATCACAGGGATCACACGCTCCCGCTTTCTGCTGTTACAGTGGAGGAAAATACAAACCCCTTCCAAAGCGGCTCCTCTACTCAAAGCTTTTCACTCCTCAGGACATTCTTCAGAGGGCAAGTACCGAGCAGTGGCTATGTGTGGAGTGAGGCAGACCTGCGCCAAAGTCAGTTTATGAGCAAGTTGTTTGAATGCAATGTTCACAGCGAAGCTGCAACAGGCATGGAGACCTCCAAGAACAAAGCACTAGCAGAAAAAAAGCCAGAGGCAAAACAAACAAAGGGCCTGGACAGTTTTCAGAGGAAAGCAAGAGTAACCCTTGCAAGGACTGCATAACTGCTGGCGAAGCTGTAGCTGTGAATTGACCACTAAACTGATTGATACTGGCTCAAGCCTAAGCGAATGTGGAAGAAAACTTGTCAGTGTACTACTCTGATGGGCCATCAGGCCATATGCAACACAAAACACTGCTGCTTTGCAGAACCCAGCCAGCTCTTGCTAAGGATCCTGGAGCTTCACAATTACAGAAATGGAATTCAAGGGAAAGTCACAAGGAGCTAAATGCCAGTTATGAATGTGCCCAATGCAAATCAGCTTCAATAGACAGTCCAGCTGGTATATACAGAATACATCCATTCTGGGCATCCATTCCTTTTCATCTCCTTCTGCACTTCTTGCTCAGTCAGAACTCCAGTGTAGAGGCAGTTCTGCCTCTCACTGTGCAGAATTACGGGTCCAGTTCCCCATCCTCTCCCACTGAAAGGCAGATGGATGCTTTCACTGGGGGGAATGATGCCTATTGCCACTGAAAATTTCAGTTTAGACTCACCAATGGGATCTTTCAAACCCTTCCTTACTCGATGTCTTACTCCAATAATTTGATCAAGTAGTTGGTGCCCGCAAGGAGACGCTTAAATGATTAAACCAGCAAATATAGAAGAGTTTATAAAATCCCACCTGAATAGAAAAAGTTAAGCAAAACACTGTCATGAAAACATTTCTGATTCCCATCCAAAAAAGCCTACCATTTATTATGAAGCCTTTAAAATTGACAATGAGGGAATTCTTCACTGTGGTCTCGCCCTCGCTTTCACCCTACAAAGTAATGCTGTATGGAGGCAGAGTAAACACTATGTGCTGTATTTTCCTAAATAAAGCAAAGGAAAAAAGCAGATCGATGTCTCTTCTGCTGCCAGCAGATATGGACTCAATTAAAAAATGAAAATATACAATAACTTAACTCTTTGCACAGGGCTCCAAACATATCAATACTGTGAGTATAACATTATTTTCCATAGAAGCACTGAAACAGCCTGGGTTGAAACACCCTCAGTGTTCAAAGTTTGAAGGTGAGTTTGTTGTTCCAAAAGCTGAAGGATCAGCAGGCAGCTCTCAGGCAGGCCCTTGAAGTTTACTCCCTGGCCAGTTCTGTCGAGGATGTTCCCCAAGTTTATCTTTTCCCAGGTGATGTGCCAGGCATGGATACCCTGGAAGGGAGAAGGTGGAGAAGTGGCTCCAGCCTTTCCCCAGGCTCCTCGTCATGGCACCCACATCACTCTTGTCTCCAAGTTTTGGACAAGGGCACCAGATAGGGCTTAGCCTCTGGTAGGCAGATGTAAGTGGCCCATGAGTTTCTGGAAGGGGAAAGAGACTACAGTTTCCTGCCTACCACGGAGTGGATGTCTCTCTTTGACTACCTCCAGCCCATGGTCCATGCAGGTAACAGATCTGCATCACCCAACCTGAAGTGTCCCACAAAGGGTAGCATCAGTTTGCCTGCCAGCATGTGAGAAGGGTGCAGATTTACAGCTGTCCCATCAAGGCTGCTTGTGCAAAGCCTCATCTGCAAAATCCCTCCAAGTGATTTCATGCAGCACACAGAGCCAGAGGAGCTCCCACCCTGCCCTAGACACAGCCTTCAGCACCAACAGTCTTTGCTCACAGTCACAAGACTGGAAGTGAGTACGTTTTAGCTTTAAACAGCCATTAACCTTCAATTCTGAAGTGCAAGTTTAGTCCCTGTCTCGTTTCCTAGTTCCAGAGCTGCCTCAGAAACATTTACCTCATCTTTCAGCTGGTACCAAACCAAAATCCTGTGATCGACTCCTGTGCATGGAAACATTCTTAAGGTGAATGCACTTCCAAAACTCAAAGCTGGAGCTGAGCAGCAGCTCTCCCATGCTCCATGTGCTGTGTGGTGCCTTCCACTATCAAAGTACTTCTGCAGGCCTGGCTGGGAGAGTCAGTGTTATGTATTTTTCTCTTAGGAGAGGAATCCAGGTGCCACATCCCCACATGATGCCATTACACGCTGCTGTAGCCAAGCAAAATTTTTGCTTCAAATTTTGGCTCTTCCCTGTAAGTCAGCACTGACTTAGAAAAACTCTCCTGACTTCAGCTTTTTAATTCCCATTAGCATCAAGTGTTTTCCTGAGTAAAAATGTCTTGACATGGGCAAAGTCCAGGAGACATTGTTAGAACAGCTGCACAGCCAATGCCCTACAGCTCCATTTTCAAACATACTTCAATGCTGTGGCACAATCTGAGAAGCTCACATATATAAAAACAAACTTTGAGATACTTTGCAGCACGAAGAAGGGAGCTAGAGTGTACAGCAAAGGTACTAGAAACTAGCACTGCTGCAGAGGCCAGGCTGGTTGTAACTATGACAGCAAGGGTGGGCACCAAAGAGGTGCAACATTCCCCTAGCTGCTTGTCACTTTATCTGAGCACATGCTTTGGCAGTTTGGAGGCAGATGGGTTGTTGTAGTCTCTTAATTCCTTTCAGTAAACTCATCCCAGAAATGGAGAGCAATGCTGGCTCTCTGTCTTAAGGTTTACTTACTCGCTAGAAATAAAAGCTCCTGCTAGTAGCATGCTGAGGTAGCCACGGTATTTCTCCAGCCCCATAAAGTAATTCCTCCAATGCTGTAGAACTTATTTTTCCTGTAATTTGTGCTCACCCAGCATCTGGTAAACATTGGCCTCAAACCCCTCTGCTGTGCTGGAAGCGGAGAGCAACTCCACCGTGCCAGGCCAGAGCAGCCACACATGTACGAGGTGTGGATTAAAGCAGTAAATACCTCAAATCAGATGTGCCAACCTCCCCCAAGCCATCACATTTCTGAGCATGCCGCGTGAATCAGGTCCAGATAACAGCTATTTACTGCCTTCATTTGCTACTACTCACAGTAAGTCAGGAGCTTCTTGAATTGCTGGATGAACTGGCGGCATCCAGGCTCCTGAATGAAGAGCAGCTGGAGGGACGCACAGTCCAAGCTGTACCCCAAGCTCCTGAGTTACAGAGTTTCTGCAAGCCCACTGGATCACAGATCAGCTCAGCCTGTAGAAACTACTCTCTTTTGTCATTTGGCTAAGTTTGCCAGAAAATTTCACCCACTTAAGAGGGTTTAAAATGAAACCCCAAGACTCCACACTGGGGCAGCGTGGCTGGCTGCTTCTCCCAGATGTACATGTAGTGAGAACATTCCTCCCATGGGGCCTACCTGTGTGAGGGACGGCTGCCAGGCAAAACCAGGCCTGAAGAAAACCAGACTTGGATGTAATTTAACAGAGTAGCAGGTTTGCATTCTTTGAGAGTTAAATAACCTGTAGAAATAATCATAAATTGATCAAGCTGTAGCTTGCTTTCTTCTTTTTGATGCCCTCATATATCCACATATACCCGTGTGTGTGTGAATATATAGATGTCTATGTATGCATGTATGTATATAAAGCTCATGTGTATGGTCCTTCCAGTTCAAAGCTGGGGACCACAGACAGGAATTACCAGCCAGCCTGGACTGCAGTGTCTGTGCAGGTCACTCCTCTGTCCTCACTAAGACCAGAGCACGGGAAAAGAGGAACCCGTCTGATGCAGCTGCACACAGAAACTGAGAACAGAGTATTTATGAAGGCTGCAAAGTCAAACCCAAAGAAATGACTGAAATAAGGCTGCCTTTGCCTTCAAAACCTCTGTTTGACCTCTCTGAGTGTGTACATTACAACACAGACTAATTACAAGATAACATGCTATCTCTCCATAGGATGGTCTGGCTCCAGGAGCTCAGTGAAGCAAACTTGCCCACAGAAGCTTTTTTGTTGAAGAAGTGGTAAAATGCACAGTGAACAAAGCAATAAGGACCCTTATTCATTTATTTCCTTTTCCGATACATTTATTCTACACAATATCCCAAGCTACCAACTTGCACCTTTAAATGACAGTAAAAAACCATCCCTATTGATTGGAGATATTGGGGGACAAAAACATCTTAGTGAAGCATTCAGGTAAAAAACATGAAAATCACAAAAACTCTTGGAAAATTAATCATTCCCTCTCCAATTAGAGTCTTCACAGCTTGCTGCAAGTATGGCCATATGGAGAACAAAGAAGAAGAAATAACACACCGAATAGCTGCTGAAGAGTAACTAGTAGTACCAGTAACAGTGCAGGGTTACTGTAGGGAGCGTCTGTACCTTGCACTGCAGTGGTTGTTCATGCAGCACAAACCAGCAGGGTGATACCTTTGCCAGCCTTGCATGCTTTAGGGATGTGGCAGCTGAAAAGCTGGCAAGCACATGTTGGGTGGGCACACCTGGACACATACTACATTAAACTGCACCATCTCCCATCCTATCCCTTCCCGATACCATGCAGCCCTGCTTCCAGTGGTACCGCCTGGGCTTGGTGCTTTCCCCCAGCTATTGAGGCTTCCCCATCCATGCATACGCTGAGGGGTTTCAGAAGGTGTAAATCTCAGTTTGGAGGTTTGTTTGTTTACTTGTTTCTTAAATGGGAAACTGCCAAAATTCAGGAAGTGTTTTCTAATTTTAACATTTTATTTCCAACAGGGAAAAAGCAAATGCCTACAATACAAGTAATTGCCATTCAATCTATACACGGGTTAGATTTCCCAGTCGGTTTCTCATCTTCCAGGGCTGAAAGGAAAGACTTCCTTTGGGGCCTGCAAACGATCCCTCCATTATGTGAATGCAGTGCATGCACATTCATAGGATTACAAATCTGAGTTTACTCGAACGACTTTGGCAAGGCTATCATGAATCTATATTAAGCTATTCCCCAATATTTATTGTCAACAGCACTGAGATTAGAAGATGCCTGCCTCCTGTTTCAAAACTTAATGGCCCATTGACCGCACTTCCTCCAAAGCACAAACTCCATGTCCCACGACACTAAATCTGTGCCATGCTAATGAAAAGCCCTCTTTATTTCAGGCCAGTATCCAGAATGGAAATGATTTAGGTCACAGTCGTTGTGTATTTTAACTCCCAAACTCACTATTTCTTTAGTAATTAGAGATGAGGTCCATGACGATGCCAAGTAGTTTGCTGACCTAAACATGCCTATCTATTCTGGATACTCTCCTGGAGATTTTTATTTAACACATTTCAAATTAGAGCTGAGGTGGGAATGAAAAATTCTTTGGCACAACTGAAGGACACAGATGAGTGCATTTTCTACTTTTTTGGGGGTCCTTAACACAGCAGTATTTTATTTCATGTTAAAGACACCCAGATGAGACGTGACAACAGTGACTGGAACAGATTTAAACAGGGGCCTGCTTAGCACTACAGAAGGAGAAGGATTTCCCAGAGCAGAACCCTCTGGGCTTGTTCTGCAGGGTGACTCGGGGAGTATTACACACAGAGGCTGGCAATAGCTTTCCTCCTGTTTTTATGTTTGTTATTTTTCTAACCTCTTCACTCTCACTTTGCTGAAGCAGAGGAAATGAGGTAAATTGGTCCTAACACGGGCCAGGAATCGCTGTCCTACTACCGATGTGGGGTTTAAAGGTACTGGGGGAACGGAACAGTAAATCTCCGGAGCACAAATTTCTTGTGATAACACTAAATTTATCCAATATTTATTGCTAAGATACAAAGTGTTATGGCAACATGAAGGAAAACAAGTTATAAGGTTTCCCTTTAAGGCATAAAGAACCACAACACTCCGCAGGCTGCTGCCTACATTTAAGCAAAAACATGGTGACATTTCAGTAATATATCAGTGCACTCACATGCTCTTTTTCACTCCTCTGATAATGCTCATATAACAGACTTCAGTTTTCATTGCTCATCAAGCAGATATATGTCTGCTATAGGGACTAGGATATTCTGTAGCTTTGCTTCAGATAGTTATTTGCTCCAGCATTCCATCTCTATCTTAAACAAGAACCACAGAGGCCCCACGCTGTCAGGGTGGGATGATGGCAGAGGCAGTAGGAAACAGTTTGGAAGTATAACCAGAACATTTTCCCACAAGTTAACAAGAAGCAAGCAGTAAATTCAGTCTAACATGGCTACACTCTCGAGCATCTTAAATAAATATGAAGATGACACTAATAATGCAGAGGGTAGCGTTTCCAACCCCATAACCTGTTAGAAAGTTACTAATCAGATATATAAGCATGCATATAAACACACACAAACGATTCCATGCTTATTATATTTTTCAACCTGAGATCAATAGTCTACTTGATTTGAAAGATCACCTTGCTTCCACAATGGATGGATAAACCAATCTTTCCAGTCTTTGCCTCTATCCTATTTTTGATAAGGTGTTTCTACTGTGTATCTTAGGTTAAGTATTAACTTACATGAGAAACAGATGTTTCCCCTTTGCAAGGAAAAGCATCTTTTCAAAGGTCATCAGTGGGAGAGAAGGACTCCCACAACTAACAAAAGGCAGTGGCAGCTGCCACGGTCCCTTCTGCTTTTAAGATCTTTTTCACGTGGTTTTAACTCTACTGAGAGTTTTAAAGAAGCTTTTTCATCCCACTATCTACTAAAAGGTATTTTCCATACTTCCATTGCAGCAAGATTCATTCCTAAAACCACAAAGACTATTTTGTTGAATGAATCCAATCCCTGTGTTCATTCCTAAACATAACTCATAATATATTTCAGCGGCGCCTCCCCTCCTTTAGATGTTTTTAATATTGGATAGGGAGATTTGCAGGATGTAAGCTTTATAGCCTGTGAAGTTTTCACATCTCCAGGTGGAATTGCTTAGCAGTTACAAAAAAAGAAGGCTTAAAAAGGAAAAGAGAAGACTTGAACCTGCTGGTCCACAGAAGAGGAGTTAATAAAACAGGAAGAATTCTCCAACAAGTACAGTTTTCTCTACTGGTTAAACTTCACGGAATTAATGATCTAAGTTTCAGTGACAACTGAAGGCTGTATTGTATTACTGTATATATACAACAAAAAGTCCCTGTCCCCTTGCAATATTGCCCTCTCTTCAGGAGGGTAATGAAGGGCATTAATAAGTAATAATGTCTAACTGTGCATATGTGCACAGCTAAACAGCACATACAGACCGACAAGCAGAGCAGAGAGGGGCTCAGACCTCACGGGATTAGGAGAATTTCATGTGGAATCCTTGATCTCAGTACATGAATAAATAAGATTTGAGGCAAAGGTGGATCTAACCTGAGATTCTCAACCTGGATCTCTTAATTCAGTGTGCGACTACAGGCAGGCAATACCATTTGAATTCTTTACACCACCAGTTATGGGAATACTAAATCTTTGAAGGAGACAGAGGACCTGTGAATGGAGAACTCTGCTACTCCTCTCTAACAGCATGTTCCCAGTGATCTTATCTGATCACACAGAAGTCCTCAGACCTGTTCCTGGAAGACGTCCTACGTGGAAGGTGGCACAGTCCCAATATCAGAAGGACTTGGATCAACCCCTGTTCTTGCTTAAGATTACCATTTCTTTTCCCAAAGCATAAGATCTTCCCAAGATTCCCTGCCTCCTGCACATGCCAGCTCTAATCAGCTGTGCTGAGGAGAGGGAAAAGCATCCCCAGCCCAGCTGATGTGGCCTATGCCTCCCCTGCAACACCCACTTTACCTCCCAGAGCGGAAGAAGAGGCATAGCAGGGAAGGGCAGAGTGATGCCAAACCACAGGGTGGGGCAAGGAGAGTGTCTGCAGGAATTCTGTAGCACCACCATAGATAGCATCAGTGACTAAGAACTTCAGTATCACACACATTTGGAATTACCAGCAAGTCACTGGTTAGGAGTGCACAAACAACACTGCGTGGCATTGCGCTGACTTGGGCTGCTCCTCAGTCTTTTTTATGCTTTAAATAAACAGACTCAAAGTCCAAGAGTTAAAACTCGATTTCAGCTCTTATAAACTGCCAGTTTCTGAAACTGCACAAGTGAACAATACTAAAATAAATAAAGCCTAAAAGTGAACACTTTCTAAGAGCCCGTACCAATGTTAATGTCAGTACCAGAGAGCGTTTGTCTTCTGTGAAGTTATATGAAGCCTTGGTTTGGCTGAACTCACGTTGTCTGGTCATTTCTAGCTTCCCTAGTGAGAATATGAATGGTTTCTATTTGGAGGAGATTACAGGTAGCCATAAATTATCACCTAAGTGTGGGCTGCCTTGCTCGCCTGAGCACCTTGCCAGCTCTTCACATCACTAGATGGCTGAAGCTCTGGCAGTAAAACCCGCCAAGTCCTGGTCCACGTAAACTCAGTTTTTGACATGTGTTATGTTGATCATAGGGAACCATCAGAGAGACCCAGTTATGGAAGAATGAAGCATTTTTTCCCCATCTATCATAGGTACTTTTGAGATGACTGCATTCCTGCACGACTACATCATCTTCTTTTTTAAACAGTCACTGCCCTTCCCTAAAATATCAGCTCGAAGCAGCTCAGAGTGCCCATAGCATCAGCTGCTAGACACAGGATGTACAACGCACTTCATTAGCACCTGCACATTGCTGTTACTTGTGGAGCTTTGGCTTTCAGGCACATGATATTAATGACTGCATTTAAGTTTCTGACTCAAAGAAGTGAGCTGACATAAAATACTGCCATGAGTGGGGATGCACACAAAGGCCTTTTCCAAAGTACACATTCACTTCATGTTCTTGGTGTAAAGCTACTTGTATGTAATGCATGTGATATACATTAACACTAATCTTTTGTAGTGCATTAAGGAAAGTACTTTAAAGGCACGGTTTAATTATGCTCCTTAACACTCCTTTGTGAGGATGAAATAATCACCCCTGTTTTGCAGGCAAGTGCTAAAAAGTTAATTAAATTACAAGAACCAGACAGTGACTTAAAGACATAGTCAGGAAAAGAGGCTGAAAGACTCAGTTCCAGTCCCTGCTGACAGGAAGCTCTCTCCAATGGATGTCGTAGCTCAAGCCAGATTTCATCTGGCTTCAGGTGCTACTGCAAACCTCATATTTTAATGAAGAGATGAATTGAGCTGTGAGAGATGTTGCTTTTCTATAGAAAGCATAAAATATTGGGGGCATTGTGAAATGGCAACAATGATAAAAGAATATTTTGTATTCCAAACCTGAAAAACTCAGAGGAAAAAAAACAAACCACATGAAGTGAAACTGCAAGAACCTGTTAAAAGGCAACACAATAACTGGTTTGGATCCCGAAGCCTCTGAAGGGTTCTGCCCTTTTTTTTGTCCTTTATCAAGTCCAAACCAATCAGAAATAAATGAATGAATGGTTATTACTGGACATGAAGACACTGTTTGAAAGATAAAGTGAGCGAGAGCATTCATTAAAATGATCCAGGTAGAAGGTCCACTGATTTACATAGGAATGATTTGTTGTTATTGCATTAATGATGTCATCTCTTTATCAAGTCACAACATAAAGCAAGTCAAGTGTTTGGCAGGTGACTAAAGACAAGTTATTAACCAAGTTCAGGTAAACAGCTTCATTCTGCTAGAAGAAAGCCTGGATATTGAGTTCATTGTGCAATCACCAGCTCGATAGGGCTAATTCAGTCAGTTACGTAAAAAGATTCTGGCTGGCCAGGGTGGGCAATGCTTGAGAAGCATTGTGGCAGTACATCAACACACACACCTCTGTGTGTCAACCCGCTGTCTCTCTCAATCCTCAAGCAGTTCATGAGCAAGAAAATACACTTGTTCTGAATGACCATCACTTTGCAGTTCTTGGGTCAGGATGCTGCTGCTCATCCAGACCATGGCTTGAGCTCCCTAGTACAGATCCTAATGCAGATCCTGCCACAGAGATACAAGGAGTTCATTTCAAATGAGATTTTCAAGCTTCCTTGACTCAAAAATATTTTCAGGAGCATTACAAACTGAGGATAAGTCCATCTGCTCACTTGTTTTCCAAGGGCAAATACATGCTGAAGCATAGCAACGTATCTCAGCATAAAGGCCCTCCACACAGAAAGGATCCAGCAGCCAAATTCCACCCTCTACCACACTGTTAATAATAGTTATTATTACTTGAGCTCCCCTAGCTATCCTGGGTGGTTCTCTGAAAACAATGGCACAGTCTTTGCCTTGAAATGGTAATGTTCCATGGAGACATGATACAACAGGCTGGAGGAGCAAAAATGAAAGAGGTGGGTGGGGACCGGGGAAGCCAGGACAACGGTCACAGGAATAGGATCACTCCTTACATCCTGTAACTATCTCCATGCTCCCATTAAGTGATTTAATTAATGACTTAGATACATTTCCAGGAAGGATTGAAAAGGCAGAGAAGAGGGTGGGGCAGGAGCGTTTAGGAGCAATAACTGAGAAGGCAGACTGGTGAAAGTGAACCCAGCAGCTCCTGAACACTGGAATTAAGGAAACTTGGCTGGATTTTGCTTTATGACACAGCCTGTGGTCAAGACATTACAATGCCTCACACACACGTGGATTCTCCGGTGGCTAGCAAGGTGTGCGACCACATCATAGCCAAAACATTTATGGCATCTCCCACATCAGTGCAGCTTCTTTGTATCGCTGAACTGGGAGAGAGTGAAATTCTCAGTTTCATCATTTAAAAGGGAGGGAGGCAGATCCATAGACAAACAAATAAGGCCATGAAAAACAACTTTTCCTTGGGAAACCAACGTGCAAACATGCAGAGAGTTAGAGAATGGGTGTCATGAGTGTGAACAGACCACACATTCTCCAGTTACCAGCAGAGAATGGCTGGGCAAGCTGCAAGGCTCTGGGGACACATGCCACCCAGATTTAGGGCCCTATGGATACACTTCACAGGAAGGGTATTTTGCTGCTTCCAGAGACAGCCCTGCAGCACTTCCTCTAAAGACAGCAAGCTCTGTAGCCTGACCTGACTTCCTCCTATCTCTGGCATCCATCAGCTCAAAACACCTTGAAAAATGGAGCAGAAACTAACTGAAAACATAGTGGTTCTTATTACAGATCATCTTTCTGATCCATATGAAGACTACTCATGTGTTTGATTTTAAGCACTCAGGACAGTGAAGGAAGAAAACCTCATGTCTGGTCTCGTCCTGTTAATGGGACTTGCCATGTGCAGATGGAGATGTGAGCAGGAAATGGAGCTTGTGCACCACCTCAGCAGTGTATAATGGGTCATGTCAGCAAAACAGGAGGTTTCTGCTCCATGTGTTTGTCCCAGAGGAGCTGGGACACACGCAACAGCTCTTGCCCCTTCACTCAGAAGGCGCAGAACAGCTTGGTCCATTTCAGCAGGCAGCCCTCACCTTGGTCAGTGCTACAGAGGCTGACCGGCACAGGAACTACAGACATCCAGATCCCCACTGTGCCCCCACCCTGAACTTGTGCACCACTCACACACTGCTTCACTGAATAAGCAAAGTGATTTCAGGAGCCAGGAAGTTTTCATCTGGCTCAGCCTCTCTGTTTGTTGGCCTTATATACTCCCCAGGTGCAGAGGTGAGCATGAGGTAATCACACCTAGTGAATATGAGGCTTAGTCTATAGGAAACCAGTGGAATTTATGTAAGTTTGGCATGCAGAGCCTTTCTTCTCTGTAAATTCTGCATCGAGTGGCATGCTCAGCTCCAGAACAGTGTGTGCACTATGTTACATGCAGATCTTCCTAATCCAGCTCACTGCCTTAGTCAGGGGGAAGTGGCTGCGACCCTGGACATGGGTCACCACATACTCCTGGTGAAGCCCACCAGTACTTCTATTGGAATACCTGGGTCACATTCAGAATAGGGATTTGAACTGAAACAATGTTTGTTTGCTGCCAGAATCTAAATTCTGTCTTAATGGGCCATTTCTCAAATGATGGTGAAAGTTCAGCGTTTATCCTGGATTTGAGGAGAGTTGGAAAAGGATGTTTAAGGATAAGAAGAGTCATTTAAACTATCAGCCACAGGCTCAAGGGAGAAGAAGAGGGAGGAAAAGACCAATCTTTTCTAGTTTTTAATTCTCCTGAGTGATTCAAAGCTTTTGAGCAGCAGCAGCTGAATTAATGCTGTATCTTGAGGCTAATAACAGCTCATGTACAAGTGACAATAGTCCAACAGACAAATCCTCTGAGACAGGACTTCCTTGTGAATGGCATTATATTCAGGTCTCATTCACAGCCTCCAAGTATGAACACTCAAAGCAGCCCAGTTTTGCCTGCAACAGGGCTGCTCGCACCCTGGTGTGGTTACTTAACTCCCACCAAGGTTAAGGAGCTCCCCACAAGCCATCATGACCCTGAGCTCTCTGTGTACACAGAAGTCCCCTGACTTACCCCATGCATGTGACTTTAAAGGAGCAGTTCAATCTGCAGCTCAAAAGCACATAGACATTGAGAGGGTGATAACATGCAGGAAGAATTGCTATTATTCCCCATGCTCAGCATTCATGAGGCTGAAACTCCAACACTGGTCAGATTTGGGCCCTCCAACATACGATATGGATATATTTGCACATCAACAAACTGGAAAGAGTCTAGAGAGGGAGACTAAGATGGCTGGGGCTGAAAAGGAGAAGTTCCTTCTCAGCCTGAGGACTTGTTCATCTTGAGGAGGAGAAGGACGAGGTGACACCACAGTGCACTCTGCCTGCCTGAGAGGTTGAGAAGGTTGAGAACCAGATGGTTCTCAGAGGTGCTTAGTGAAAGGACAAGAGGCAACAGATCAACATGGGAAATCCTGCCTAGACATGTGGAAGAGTCTAGTCCTTCAGAGGCCAGGAATAAAGGCAGTACAGTAAAGCAGCTTTATCCTCAACCAGCATTTTACACACTGACACCAGAGGTCCATCAGCACAGATTTCTTTTTCTTTCCCTACAGAATACATCCACACTGGTGCTTTCCAACAGCAGTAACAGAAAGCTGCAGTCCTATTTGGAATTCAAATGTCAGATAACAACTACAGCAAAAGCTGCCACATCATCCATGCAAAGGGCTGAGGATCTGGGGGAAGGGTTTGCATATTTGTTTGCGCTTTCAGGGGGGTTTAATTGCAAAATGCTTTTGTAGATACGGGTCCTTTGCCAAATTTAAAGTTTGAATTCCACTTTGACTCTTAAATCAGCAGAGCCCTTTCAACAACTCAAAGGCTTGAACCAAAAGGAACAAGCTACATTGTCCTAAAGGTTCATTCATTTCACAGCCTATTAGAGATCGTCATCCTCACACTCTCAGACAATGAGTTTTAGAAGTTCTTCAAAGCCATTGAGCCATTGGTCCTGTCATTGGATGTTTAAAATGTATTAATTTCCTCATTATGTGGCTATATGGTCCCCTGTGCTATGGCACATGTACCAGAGAAGAAGGTGTGAACTTTTGCATGCTCATGTTCCTGGGTTCTTTATTTAGCTTTACCAATGAGAAACATTTTATATGAATACAAGACTTCATTGTAAAAAACCTTATATTTCCCCAGTGTCTTTTTGTGTCAACAGAGGACTTTAGTGGCAAGTAATGAGTTTGCACTAAGCAGACAAACACAAATAAATGAAATCTATGTGGATAACCAAGTGTGGTGTATGTATATATTGTATCTCCAAGGATTTCAAAAGAAAAGCAACGAAACAGCACCAGAAATCTGGTCCTTTTAGAAAACAATAGCCATTTATAAAACTTGTTTTTGCTACTGACTTTCCCGGAGAAAAATTAACTCCTGCCCAAATGCTCCAGGTTTTTAATGAATTATTATATACCCAATCATGTATATGGTGATGTATCAAAAGCATATATGCGAAATAACATATTATATATTCTATAATTATGCCATTTGTTATTAAGTTTTGTTAATCAGGATTTAGGTTTTTGCCTCTCTCAGCACTTCCTACATTTCTCCCTAACCCGTTCAGAGGGGCACAAAGTCTCAGTGAAATACCCCCTGGCAGTCACGAAGACTGCCTGTAAGAAAGGCCTTTGGCTGGCTGGACCACATGCCTGACCTCTTCCTGGCTGTATCAGCATAAAGGCTGTTTGGCTTGCAGAGCCCCAGCCTAGCTGGTAGAATTGACCTTCCCAAGAATATCTGAACGATATCCAGGATTTGCTAAATATTCAGAGTGTTTGCCATAGACTGTGTCTGAGAACAGAGAATTTATGTACATTGCAGAAGCAGCAAGTCTGTGCCTGTCTTCAGCTCCTTTCAGACACAAACTACTGGACCAGACAGACCTCTGGTCCAACCCTGGTCAGGCACATTCTTTTCCTCACTTATCTTCAAATGCTGTTTCTCCACAGCACTCTGCACTCATTCACGTGTGCCAGTCATCATGCTCAAGTTATGCTCCCTTCAAAAGGGAGCCAAAAGAAGAGCTGGAACAGCTATTTCAGTGTAAAGGTCAGCCAATGATGGAGAAAGGTGAAGGGTGCAGTGCAGTCTGGAAAGCAGGAATTTAGGTGCATACGTGCCACTGATTTCAGTGGAGACAAAGGGTTAAACTTCTCCAATAGCTTAAAAATCCCCATGTAAATGTAGAACTGGCTTCACCACCACTGTGCTGGAACTTGGCAACGGTTTAAGAGGACACATCAACACTAAACAACGGTTTGGAACAGGAAGAGAAGATGAATATCTAATCCGATTGAAACTCCAGAGGAAATATCACGCAGGCTGACTGGAATGGAGCCAGGAGACTCACACTAACAGCTCTGGACTTAGGAAAAGTTCTCCACTCGAGGTCTCTCACTACCATCAATACCCCACGTTGGCACCTGGAAGCAGCACTGCATTTCTAGCAGCCTGAACCTCTCACTCTCAGAGCACAACTAAAAAGATCAGTCTTGTATCTTTTACAATCAAAAGCAGTCTGTTAATACACTTGGTCAGGGCTGTTTGGGAGGAGATGGAGGTTCAGATTAATTTCTTTGTTTCTTTCATACAGAATATATGACACAAAAGTCTTCCAAAATATAAGTGCTTCCTACTTAGGATACAAGTGGTGGGAGCGTTGCCTTGTTGCTTCAAAAGGCTGACAAATCGTGTATCTAAACTGTTTCCACCCAAAAGACCCAGAGGACTCCAAGTTTCCCAGTTATCTAGGAAACCCCACTTACACAAATGCTGTTTCCCAACACACCAGCTATAAACCGCCTCCACTTCTGCGCAAGGACATCCCAAGAACTGCAACATCAGAAAACCGGGAAGTCAGCCAGAACCTTAAAGAGTACTTGATCACAGTTCCCACACCGAAGCTGTTACATATGAAGTCTGTGGTGTCTCGGCGTTCTTCCTGAAGGCTGTTCTCATGCAGATACAGAATGTGAAGAAACCTGTCTCTCCTAGTCTGTGCCCATGGAAAAAAATGCTAATGCACTGAAGCAGGGAGCTCACAGAGAAGAAACTGCACCAGCGATGGCAGCACATGCGGTCCTCAGACATTCCTCCTGGCAGTTACCAGCGCAGAGAGCAGGTTCTTGTAGGGAAGAAGTTGGCTTTTGAACTTTCTGTGGCTCATTTCTTAGCATGGCTCCCTCACAGACCTTGCTGGGCAGATTTTAACAGTTTGGTCCTGCCTGTTACTCCTACAAGCTGCAGAGGCACTCCATCCTGGCCTCAGCCCAAGGTGGTGATTCTTCCTTTCTTTCTTTCTTTTTTAATAATTCAGCTCATTTTTAGCTGGATCACATTTCTGATCCAGGTCATTGTCCTGAAGGCTAATGTTGGAAGGGAGGGAGGCAGCAGAACAAACATCCAGGGCTAGAAAAGAGTGGGATAGGATACCCCTTTGGTGACTGCAGACACTGATTTCAGGATGAAGTGACCTTATAGCAGCTTCCTCACTTGCTTTGTGACCACCTTCTGGACCCACCACCACAAACTGCATCTATTCCACTGACTGCTTCATTGTATTTCTACTTTCATTGTATCTGAGAAATATCTCCCATACAGCTTTAAAACGGCTTTTGAATGCATCTGCTGAGCAGAGCGTATCCCCCATTACTCAACATGTGCTGGCTATCTGCTGGTTCACAGCATGAAGACCAGCCACACTCTGGTCCCATTTCATTGCCAGAATCTACCACAGGCTTTGGGAAACAGTTGTAAGGGGAGAAATAAGGATATTTCAGCCTAATTCACCTTTTGAGCATTGTTGTTGGTATTATTTCATGACGTTACGTAGAGGACTTAACTTCTCCCTAGGGCTCTATCAGCATCAATTCTTCAGGACATAACCTGACTCTCACTAATTGTATGGCACATAACATAGCCCTGAACTTGCCCATGGATTTAGGCAATCACAGAACAGTCTGTGTTGGAAGGGACCTTCAAAGATCACCTGGTCCAACCACCCTGCAAATAGCAGGGACATCTTCTAGATGAGGTTGCTCAGAATCACATCCAGCCTGGCCTTGAAAACCTGACTATGAACAACAGCACATGAAAATAACGACCATCAGCATTTTTCCAATGCATAGATCTATATCCCTGCTCCCTTGAACTAGATGATGTCTCATGGACAAAAGCCTGCAAAGGGCCTTTGCCATGACTCTTCCATATTTCTTCACTCTCAATCAGATGGTGGGAGAATATTTGTTCTTGGGGTGCCCCCGATGTAGAATTGCCAAGAATAACTGTTGCCTGTCCTGAAATGGCAGCTGCAGCCCTGTGGAAACAGCCGCGGCGGGTTCCTTTCTGAAGTGACAGCAGGTCGTACCGACATCAAAGGGGACGTGAGGTTTTCAGTGAGCGCTGTTTGTTGATTTTTTCCCCAGTGAAGTGATATTACATGGCATTTCCAACCCTCAATCCTATTAAGTGACAGAACTACCTAATAGCACTCATTAAATAACATAACTTGGTGTCAGAAATTCACTGACGGGCTCATGCGGTTGAAGGAGTGGACTTCTGCCCTACAACAACATGGGTTTGGTGGTATTGTTACTGAGGTTTTTTAATAAATGCCATTTATTTGAACAGGTGGAAGCAGAAGAGCCAGGACAGTTCATGAAAAGGGTATCGCCAACATAACAGTAAAAAAGTGGGTGCCTGAATTTTACATTTAGAAAGAAGAAAGCATTAAAAACATGTTCGTTGCTACGCTTTCACGGAGACCATTGCTTTGGCGACACCAGCCTACACTGCAGTGTTGTCACAAGGTTATGTTACAACAGTATTCAGGAACTTTCCATCTTTCTGTCCAAGGAGCTAATGTATAAATGAAGATATTAATTCTTTTTTAATCATTTTTTAAAGATATCTGTTGCTTATGGGCCCAAAGCAAACAGAGATAATAAAAACATAAAGGTCTTAAACACCATCACCGTCCCTTGCTCTCAGTCAACTATTAGCTGCACATTTTAAACCTTTAACCCAATGTATTTCTCTTGCAAAGTGAATGACAAAGTTTGTCAGTGTTCACAGAAATAAGCTTATCAATGATGTCTTGCTTCTTTCTTTCTACAGCTCTCATCCTCCTGAAGCCCAAATTGTTTTCTACCAACTGACATACAAGTAGTAACTGCAGTTTTCCTGAGGTAGAGATCTGGCATCAGAATGCAAAGGGAACAGGCAACTGCCTGCCCGAAATCCACCTTTCCTCTCAATAGACAAAGCTAGAATCCAGAAAACAGACATCAGAAAAGACGTTAGGGGCCTCCTGATTCAGATTTAATTTCAGAATTGTTATATACAAGCAGAAAGTATTAGAAACCAGAATTTCTGTAGAACATCTGTGAAAGTAAACTCTACTCCTCCCTTACAAGAGAAGCCTATTTTGCAAGCTGCCATACTCAAAACCAAAGCAGAAAACATTCACACTACACAGTGAGCAATGAAGTTTTACTGGTAAGGAGGTCATGACAGATCCCACTGGAATTGAGTGCTCATGTGAGCAACTGCTCACCAAAATGAAAAGTAATTCGCAACCTGAGCTAAAGGTGTGTAGCTTGCACAGACAAATCCTCCCAAGGTCTGTCCCTCCACACTGAAAAGTCATGGTTTTCATTATGTCTCTACCTGCCCTTTCTTACCAGCCATGCAGCAAAAACCTCTCAGGGTTATCCTACCACCTTACATTACAAGAGCCATTCCACCTCTGGAAAGACAGGGCATCATGGGGCTGTTTTCAGTATTGATCAAGTTGTCATCTTCCCAACGCTGTGGGTCATTTTTCATTTTTAGCCACTGGAGGACGGTCAAGCTCATCGGCAATGGTTTAGAAAAATCCTCTCTTGTATTCTTACAGCTACAGAAAGAAGCATTATCATCACCAGCAAATGCAGAGGCAGAGTGGATCACTTCAGTGGCAGAGCCCATTGGAAAGCACAGGGAACCTTCCCTTTTCATGGGATCATAAAGTAATTTAGGTGTAAAGGGACCTCTGGAGGTCATCACGTCCAGTGACAGTGAATCACTGTCTTGGCTTTGCAATGTCACTGAAGTGAGGAGGCAAAGCAGCCAGCAGCCTTCTGGCTCTGTCACCAAAACCCCAGCTCCCACAATTTTCTAATGATATTTTTAATGGAACATGAATGCTGTTGCAAAAATGACTTCTTTTTGTACCCTAGAGGATTAAAACCAAACATTCTTCCTGGAAATAACAATTACCAGTTAAATCCCTGACTGTAACACTAGGTAAAGGCAGAATGCTCTAAGGAATAACAAAACAATGTGTATTTCTGCAGCAGGAAGAGTTTGGAGATGCTTGTTTACCATACAGCTTGTTCCTACTTGACAGATTCCTAAAGAACCCATATCAAGAGCTCTGATTATAAATAGAGTCAGACAGCATGAAACAGTGTTTCTAACCTGTTCATAAATGGTTTAAAGGAAATTAGAAGTACATCCAAAAAACAAAACCAAGTTTACAGTAAAAGCGCAGAGAGCTAAATTCATCCTGCCAGTAAGCAATGTGTTCTATGGAACTGAGCTGAGTACATCTGCCATCATTTTACCTGGAAAAATCAAAGTGGGGAAAGGAGGAAAGATTTGTAGTTTGCCCTTTGTTTTTGCAAAAGCAAAACAAAACTAAAAAGCCCATGTACCATATTCACCTATTGTACATATGGATAAGTAGTTGAAGTAACACATACAATGATTTCACAATGTGCTTTTAAAAGATTCATTAATGGCTTTGGAAATATGGGAAAGTAATTTATAACAGCACATAAAAAGTAATAGAAGGCCCAATCCTGTCACCACTAACTCAGACTGGGCAGAGCTGAGCTCTCAGGACCTTCTGATGGATTTAGAACATTTTTCAACAGCCTAGTGCAGATATTAGCAAGCCCCAGCCTGGCTGGCTCCCACCATATCCCCACTTGCTAAATCACTCCCTTTTCCTCTTCCCTCCTCCCTCCTTTATTATAATTTAAAACAAAAATATTTTCATGTATTGAGCATTTGTGTATTTGGAATCAGTGCCTGCCTTTTCTCCATCCTGACAACTCTGAGCACTACTGGCCATTAACAGCCTGCAAGTCAAGAGATGCAGACCAGCCAGATACACCAGGCCAGAGCAGCCCACCCTCGACAGCACCCCTGAAACCACCAGTTCTGTGAACTTCTGATTTTCTTTCTGATGAAAACCAAGGTCTCCTACACAATCAGAGGGTAACTGTTGATATGCAAAGGGAGTTGAGTTTCCAGAGCCCTTTATGGTCTGAAGGAAATGTTTTCCCTCTGTCAACACGGTAAGCAAAATTACGAGGATGAACGTATGGATTGAGAGGTTGTGTGAGGGGATTGGCTGAAATTCAGGAGTCCTCTAGGCTGCCTCCTTTGAAGCCAACTTTCCCTTCATCACCAAAGTATTAAACTCTGCAAGTCAGCCCAAATGAACCACAGCCTCTGAAAGATCTAGTAGTTCCTTCTGATGACCTGAAGCAGTAGGAACAGCCAGCCAGAGGCTGGTGCACTTCAGTGTACCATCACACCTCACAGCATCCACTCCTGCCCTGACTCCCTCATGTGCCTCTGGATACCAGCACAGGACCAGGCTTCAGCCCTTCTCAGTGAAGAATCCCAGAACCTCTAGTTAAGTTTCAGTGAGACAATCAGATCACATGCCCCATCCAGTTGCAGGACACAGATCAGAGTCTCTCCCACAGGTTTCTGAACCTCTTTCAGGTTCATTAACTTTTGTTCCTCTACTGTACAGTTTGGTTCAGATTCAAGTGCTGTGCTAGCTTCTAAGTTCAGCTCTACTGCGAATGCCTCTATCAGTGCCTGGCAGTTCTTCACATTTCCAAGACAGCTCATCAAATTAATGCAGGCTGCTATGTCTCTTCCTTCCAGTTTGACATTACCCACAAACAGTAAAACTTCTCCTATTCAATTCTCTTGCTACTCTTCAAAGGCTGAAACAAGGGGGTAAAAAAGCCCCACCATAATGCAGTTGAAAGCCAGTAGGAAAGTTTATTTCTTGTGCTTTTTATTACCTTGCTGCCATTCCCTAGCCATAAGCTGGAAATGTTAAATTATTAAAAATACAATATTAATCAACCAATTGAGTTGCCAGTTCTAATTTTGGATAGAAAAATGGACAAAGCAATAATCAAAGACTTACCAAAAAAGCAGATGGCTGGAGAGCACTTCTGGCAGTCATGCTACTCACACATGGGACCACTTGAGTTTAACAAATTGGACAACAGAGAGAGTACTGAAATGGAAATTGGGGCTCTACTCCATTCAAATTCTTCAAAATGTTTGTTTTGGATTTGTACCTCTGCTGCAATTTACAACTCGAGATTAGATATAGCAAGAGTAATATTCTTGACTAGAAGAAAAACAGAGTGACTCAACCGTTTGCCAAATCACACAGATTGTGTCCCTGTATACAAATAATGACAATGTATAAATGGTTTCTTAAATAAAACCTGGTACTAAACATGTCTTTTACTAACACAGCAATAAAGTTCTACTAAAGTAGTTGGAGCAAGACGCAGGACATTTTCCTGACTCAAACCGCAAATCTTTTCCAAGCAAGGCCCATATCTGCATGTAGACATGTCTAAGTGACACCAGCATGAAAAAGAAACCCACAGCAACTTGAGATTTCAGGGTTGTCTCCACAGAGCACAGAGACCTCCTATTGCAAGTCAGACTACACCTCAAAGCTCCTTGTTCTAAAAGCATGCCCTTCACTGCTAAGGAACTAAAGGGCAGTTGTTTCTGTTAGCCAGTTTTGAGACTGTAAGGCACAGTGCGGTACTTTCTACTCAATCAGGGAAGGAAAATATCACAAAACCAGTGTCAGTATTACCAATACAAAGGCACACAGGTATTAGGTGACACCAAAACAGGAAATAAAAATGACTCATTCCATCAGTCTTGCTGTAAGAAATCAGTTACCTAAGTGTTTGACAGGAAAAACATGGAGGCCTTTGTCAGGGAGATGCCAGTTGCAGCTTAAAGTAAATGGATAGCCAAATATGATGTCACCTACCCCAACCAAAAATTAAGATGAAAGTTCTGCTGGTCTCAGGGACCAGTCACTCACCAGGGAACCAGGGGTGTATATGCACGCCTTCCCGAAGACTCCAAAAATAACATTTTTCCATAGAGCAGAAATTCCTGTAGCCTTCACGCTTTTCCTTTCAGTCATGTTGCAATCCAAAGTGCCAGCCCTCTGTAATGAGGTCATCCGACAATGTAATTTGTAGAGTTTTATTCTGTCAAAATTGATCTTAGTATTTCTATAGCAACTAGATCAAAACAAAAGATGGAGCAGACCGAATAAGTCTCTCCCTGCCACCACCCAGATTTTTATATAAATATATATGTGTGTATATATAAAGCATTACACATATATAATGCTCATGATTCATCATTGAACAACGCTAGAAAAACAGCGCTGGAGAAATAGCAGCACGGATGATAGCATTTAAAACAAGAAATGTTAGCAAATGCGTAAACTGACATCAATAAAACGTTAAAAACAAGCAATTGCTCAATTATCAAACACCTGGGAACAGAGTCTGTCTTTCCCATTAAATCTAGTCAGGAAAAGTTATTACCCATTTCTGGTTGGGATGGGTGGAAGTGAATACTTGTGCTTCTGACAGGACATGAATGCAGTATCTTTCTCCCCGGAGAAAATCACACTTTAAGCATGACTGTTAGGTTGTTAATGATTAAGAAGGCTTGACTGCATTTAGCTACCTAAGCTTAGCTTTGGAAGGGATGTTTGCAACAGATTTGCAAATGTCTGTCAATTTATTTTAGTGCCCCTGCAGGAGCTGAGCTGAGTCCAGCTGCTTGATTACAAAGCACCGGGGAAAACTCTGGATGTGGAACCCAATGCCATTTCCAATCAACTAACACGATTAATAGCACCACCACCCAGCCCCTTCCTTGTGAAACAAAGATTGATCCATTACAATGGTGGGATAAAAGACTGGATTTTTCTGCAGACCAATTTTCCTTAACATCAGAGTAGCTTCTGAACATTTCTTAGGAGATTTCAGTTAGGTTCTGAACACAGACTGTCAAACACACACTGTGTGCAGGTGGACACGTACACCTCATGTAAGCATTGAAAGCCCAGAACAGCCACACAGTTCCTAACTTGGGCTTTAAGGAGCAGATGAACCTCTCCTAACGCGTAACACGTACCTGTCTCCAGAAACCTGCGTAGTGTCACTTACAGCCTCTAGTCTAAAAACATGTGAGAGTTTCAGATAGATCCCTAAAGTGGTTGGGCAGGAATTTCTGAGAATGGCACGACAGGTAGGAAAAGGAAGATGGACTCACTGTATCGCTGCAGGTCCCACTGTGGTTCTGCTGCTGGCTGCCATCTGTGGAGGTCACCGCTGCATCAGCTATGGTGAGGGATTGTGGCTGGAAGGCAGCTTGTCTTCTAGGCCAAGTGCTACTGCTTGTTAAGAAAAGGAGAGAATGTGAAGTTAGAGAAATACTGTCATTTAAAAGAAACAAACACTCTCAAGAGCGGGATATTTCTTTGACCCCAAGCTGTCCTGCTGGAAGACAGAATTCCCCCATCGGTTTAAGAAGGGGAGTGTGATGGACAAAAAGCTCTTGGTGAATACAGGAATAAGATTCTGTGCACGGCTAATTTGAAGCACAGGAATGTTTCCACAGATTACTCACCCTCCTAAAATTAAACACACTCAAGCCTTTCACCTGAGTGAAGACCCTGACCCCGCAAAGCACTCTTCCACTTGATGGAAATTCCCTTGAGTAACAGCAGAGAAGAATTAAGTCCTGGCAGAAGCCAAACTATGTATTCATACTGAATTTGAAGATGCTTCTGAAACAACTTCTATCTATACATGGTCTTGTAGTACTGCCATTTCAAAGCTTATTATACAACTGACACAGATGTCGGCAGGTCTTATATACTACAAATTATAAAATACTATATAAATATGTTTATAAATGCACGCATAGAGCTGTTACCTTATTTTAACTTCAAAAAATCACTGATCTGCTGCTGCAGCAGGAGATGCAAAACACTGACTTAGGCAAGAATGCTTAAGTAGTATAAAATAAAAGAAGCTGTGAGTTTCTTCCTAATTATCACCAGTTTCTGACTGTCAGAGAAGATGTGCCTTTTCCATGTGAAACCCCTCATTACCCCTTCCTTCCAATAAAGGCAATCAACATTGAACTTAGAAGTTCCAGCCTGCATCCAGTTTACAGGCTTTACCATCCTGGCGCTTTGAAACGGCGTCTTGGAGAAGGCACATCAGAAAAAACTGGAGGAAATTGGAGCTAAAAAAGATTTTAAAATTAAACCAGTATTTATGTCTCCCAAATGGGAAGTTTGGAGCAGCGAGGGCAGGAAACGGTATTTAAGCTGATTACCCAAGCAAAGTCCTCTGCCTTTTCAGCAGTGCCGCGGTCCCTCAGTAAAACCATTTAAATTAATTGGGGTTTGGAGCAGGGGGAAGGGGGGGAGATGTCAAATTTTATCTGGCGTGTTAGTGACGGCCGGCTGGAGAGGGGCTTTCAGCCCCGGTAATTGGGCCTGTTTGCTCCCCCTCCACCACAGCTTTGACATGCAATGTTCTAATAACCCACAGCGCAGGTGGCCGCCGGTGTCAGCCCTGCCTGTCCCTTCCCCTCAGCACCCGCTCGGCTGAGCAGGCTGCTCTAGGCCCAGTGGCCATTAACCCCAATGCTCTTGGCGTGTCGCTTAGCAACCGATTAAGTAGCCGGGATCTTTAACATTTGTACCAGAAATTCACACAAATGGAAGTCTTTTGGGCCACGCTAGCCTCACAGACATGGATCTTATTATGCGTTTTACCTAATTATCAAGCGAAGGCAAGCGGAGCGTGGTTTCCTTGGGCGATAATTCCATGGGTGTTTGCATCCCCATAAAAAATTACATCTTCTCATTCACACTTGCACATAACTGACTAGACAAATAATATTATCATAGTGGGAAGAGCCAAAATTAGAAAGGAAATACTGCAACGTTTAGATTTAATCTGGTGAGCATTAGATCATGATTCACTTTGACATAAAAGCTCAAGAGCACGTTTAACTGGGACAAAGCGCAGTGCGATGTTTTAAACAAGAAGGAAATAAGTCTGATGTTTCATGGGCTGCAGTATTTGCTGTTGAAATCCTAATAACTGCCTACACTCTGCACTTATGCTGTACCTAATGAATCGAGTTTAAGTTTCAGAAAGCTTCAACAAATTGGAAGATCTTATTTGCTTCTGACTTTCCAACAAAGAGCAGGTTTTCAACAGAACAGAACAGAAAACTGACAACAAAGCCCCCCTCAGCTTCCAATCACCACACTCCATTCATTTTTACCGTATTTCACAGCAGCATTTTTAAAATAAGCATATTTGGGGATAAAAGATGTTTTAAAAGAGGTAAGTATTCAAACATCATAAGCAAAACTGGCATTGTTGTTTTCCAGCATCCACAGTTAAATACCCCATAGTGGATACACAGCGATGCTTCTCCAAGTCTAGAACCTGCTCAAGCCTCAGGAAGTTTTGATTTACCAAATAAAACAGTGAATTCATTCTCCATATGAAACAGTGGCTGACTCAACACAAGTTTTGGAGGTGGCTTAACCCACTGTCTGTGCCTTCCTCAGTCCAAGGATACCAATAAATCTCCCATGTCCATGTTTCCAGCATAACCTGCATTTTTCCCTATGATTTACATTCATCGAAACACATTTCCTTCATGCAGCAACTGGAATGAACAAATCTAGAAAGAAATCAGACCACAGAAACCAAGCTGCTAACTCTTTCTCACATATGCACATACAATGCCAGGTCCCAGAAGCTGCTGTGATTGTCTGGATATGGTCCTCTTACGAACCCAGCTGAGTGTGGCAGGGCTCTGTAAGCAACTGCAATTTCAAGGCAGATAAATGTTATGTAAACTCAAATTTTGCAGCTTTATCATTGTGTATCTTCCATGCCAAGTGGCTTCTTACATAGAAAGCAAACATCATGGAGTTTATTTCCAAAAAACCAAAAAACAAGTTTACAGTTCCGCTTGGCCTAAGGCTTGTTTATAAACACAGGAGCAGACCGGCCTTATTACAATGGGAATGGCAGAAAAAAAACCCTATTTTCAAGCTGAATATGAGCCAACAGTGAGCTTTCAGCAAGTAAGGCAAAGTGGGCTTTATCTGAAGCATGGCCCTGGCTTCATTGGTCTGATGAAGAGATGCTGATTTACTAATAGCAGCCTGCAAGGAAGTAGCCTACACTGAATCCCCTTACTTGAAGTGAAATTATAATGGCAACAGAGCCAAACTTCTCACTTGACACAGATGACAGAACAGGGGCAGTATCAAAAATGGTGTCTTGGCAAGTTCAGCTTGGAGATTAGGAAGAACATTTTCAGAAGAAAGGTGGGGCAGCCCTAGAACAGGTCACCGGAGAGGCAGAGGATCTCAGTTCTTCAAGGTGTTTCATGCTAAACGTGCACCTTTTGACATTTGCGTTTTCAGTGACAAAGTACCATGTTAAGAAATTCTTGATCAGGTATTGGAGGAACCACTCAACTCCTCAGTCAAATTCATAAAAGGACCTGGTCTTTCTTCTTTAAATACCCAAATGCCTTTAAAAGTCTTATCATAAGCTGCCTAATAACTGCAGCTCCATGCTCTGTACCCCCAGAATACAGAACCATCTGGGGGTTCCATTCATATGCAAACCCTTGCACTTTATCCCAGTGGACTATTCTCTATGAATACAGACTTATTTGGAGTAAAAGTGCAGGATCTGGCCATAGAACTTGCCTCACAAGAGCAAACTCCACATATTTGAAAAGATTATCAGTCAACTACAGTGCTTTCTACTGGAGAAACAGTTAAGAAACAGTTACTCAGTTAAGATAAACAAAGAAATTCCCATGCACTGAAAAGGAAAACCTATTAACTGATTAAACATGTGAATCAGTTGATAAACTGGTTATCAAAGTTCTGAAAACATTTTTAACAATGACCCTTCCTGCCATTTTTAACAATGACCCATAAAAGCTAGAATAATTCAGTGCTTTACAGGAAACCAGCTGGAGAGAAAACAGAACATATTTCTGATCTAAGAAGCTGCAGCTCTGCCCCGTGAGCTGCCAGATTTAGACACCAATTATCAGTGAATTAGTGATAAACATTTTTAATACCAATTAAAATGAGTTTGGATGAGTTTTTGCAAAGGTTTCTAGCTGTTTTCAGTACACAAAAAGATTACCAGTCTTACCCCATCTGCTGTTACTTCTAATTCATTCCTTGTTCGTCAAGAGAGAATTCTGGTGCCAGATTAAGGGGTTCTGCTTAAGCAACATCATTACAATTGCTCAGCTGCAAAGCATGGACAGAACCTCCTGTGTTTAAAGAAAATGCAGCCAGGAACTTCAGGTGGAGATTAATATTTTCCCCAAATTCAGATAAATATTCAGTTCTGAGGCACTTTTCAGACTATTCTATACAAATGCTTGACATCTATTCCCCTTCCTCATATCCTTTGCATTAGCCCTGTAAAACAGCTGTTAACCAAAATACATCCCAATCCTGAACTCCCCTTCTGCATGGCTTCATGGCAAGTACAATGTCTACAGCTCTCTTTTTCATTTCATTATCACAAAAGTCAGTCTAGCTAAAAAGCAATATCACAAGTCAGAGAAATCCCAGAACACAAGAGGTTTCCACCAGGGTCTTGTAGACTGTTCTAATAGCTAGCCAAGATTTTGACATAAAACTTTTCCATCAACTAAGGGCTTTTAAGAAGTCCTAGAAAAAGATTCAAGCTTTCTTCCAATTACTGCAGAGCACTGGAAGTAAGTTAAAAAGGTCAGTATTTAAACATTTGGCTTTACAATGATCTTAAAACAATCCAGTCTTTGTACAAAAAACCCTCTCTCAGCCTTCTCATAAGCTGAAATAATAAGGCAGAGAGAATTAAAAGCCAGAGTTAAAAGCCAGTATTCTATTTTCGTTCCAGAAACACAACATTTAAAAGTAATCAAACAAGGCATTTGTTAACAGAAGAGCATAAATAAGATGAAAATGACCAGAGGTTTCAAATTTTGACGTCTGCTACCATTTCTGGGAACTTCATATCACAAAAGCATGGCTTGCTCATGGTATAGAAAGACCCTATTTCCTTGGCTGCAGCCTGATCTCAGTACTGATGCCTGTGCTTTTGGAAGAGGAAGAAAACAAGAAGTTCAGAGGGTTCTTATTAACAGATTTACATGTATTCTAAGGCTATGATGGATTTGGAATACAGCTGAGACCCACGCAGACCCTGGGTTTGGAGAGAGGCAACGCACTCAGCACCTCTCTGTAAAGAGCTCTTCAAGTCACAAATCTAAAAGGAGATGAATACACACAGGGTTTGATACTTTCAGTTCTGTAATTTGCAAAAGAAGTAGAAACTGCCCAGCTCATATACTTAAGGTCATGTTGCACTTTTTTGGTCTAGAGAAACAAAGCAGTAGGAGAACACTATGTTCTCCCCACCACCTTCCTCCCACTGCCCCCTCTCCATAGCAGGAAGCTCCCAGTGGGAGCCACTCACTGCCTTTCAGAGGGGTTTAACTGTGTGTGAACAGAAATTCACTACAAGTTTCTATATAATCCCTGGCTCAAGCAGTTCCTCTTTCTCTCTATGACCTGGGCTCCATCTGTACTTTGTGTAAAGCAGAAATGTGGTTTTCCCCACTGACACTACAAAACCCTAAAATACTCCCTGAAACTAGATTAAGTGTAAAAATGTACAGTCAGTTTTGCAGCCTTTCATTTCTCCTTTTATCCCGTGCTTTGGAGCAGCCCCTCTGAGATCAGCACAGCCATTTTGCAAACCCAAACCCTACATTTTTACAGAACCTGCTTGGTTTCAGATGTTTCAGTTACCAGGAGCTCAGCCCGAAGAATTTGAAGGTTTTCAGAACTTTCAAGTCACCTTTTTCCTGATAGCCAAGAACCAAGTTGCCCACAGCAATGTCCAAACATTTCCAATGCCTGTTAACAAACACTTGGTTACCTATAAATACATTTAAAGCTATAGCCTCTTTATACATCCCAGTTGTATCAGTATTCAATTAAATGGTTTTCCTATTCTACTTAGATATTTTTGCAGTTACACATAATATACACTCTTTGTTCTTCTTCCAGGGCTGAAATTTGAGCAGAGCTGTAAAAGCATAAAACACCAATGCCCAGATTCGTGATACAGCTCAAGAGCAGAATAGTGCAGCAGGTAATTGATAACATATAGAAAATAACTATGCTTTGATACAGATATAGCTGTGGCCATAGAATAGGGATGAGCAGTTCTAATATTGCAGCAAGGGCAAATATAAAACTTACATTTTAAAAAGCTGTGTGCATACAGCGAGTTGTTACATCTAACATGGATTGAACCCTCTAGCAGTTGCAAGTTGTCTTGTGAGTGAAAACACTGCTGGGATGGAGAAATGTCTCAGCATGACCTGTTGATGTGACTCATTCCATGATCCCCACCACGACCTGCTGAGCAGCAGTGGCAGGACCCTGCGGTGGGGGACACATGGCACAGGGCTGCACTGTGCACTACTCATACGTGCTGCAGATTGAGGCGTAAAACTGGAGAGGGCAAAAAGAGGGATGGGAAAAAAAGAGAGATTCAAGTGAAAAGAAGAGAACTTTAATTTCTCAAAGGAAAAAAAAAATAAGGGGAAGTTACAAAAGAAATCAGAGATCAAAAATCCCCTCTGCAACACGTGAACACTTTTTGTAGTGACAGCATCATTTTCAAACTCAGGTTTCAAGCTTTGCAGATGAAGGCAAAAGCATTAGACAAATAACACCTATGTCCAGTCCTTCCTATAGCTGAGGCCAGATCAAAGCCAGACATGGCATGCCAGACTTTCCTCCTCTTTGCTACTGGGAATTCTTGACAACTCCTATGGACCAGGGGAGGGTGCTTTATTGCTCACAGATGCAGCCTGACTCATCATTTGCAGCTTGATGCTGCATTAGGCATCCCTTTGATTGTCAGCAAGGCCGCAGACAGTTTGCTCTCAAAATGGTAATTCAAATGTGCATTCCCGTGGAGCACTGAGGTGTGTGGTCACATTGGAAGGGACCTTAAAACTCATCCAGTTCCAAACCCCCTGCCATGGGCAGGGACACCTTCCGCTAGAGCAGGTTGCTCCAAGCAGCTTGGCAGAGAGACTGACAGTAGAACTTCTTGAGTTCTCCCTCAGCCCTCCAAAGGGAGCACTGAAGTCTCTGTGATGCCTTTAGTTCTTCCCTAGCTGATAACTGATGTAGATCCTTTTCAAATTGAATAATTCAACTGAATTGCCACAGACTGACAAAACAAAGCAACTGTGTCAAATCTGCAGTTTTCCTAAGAGAGCTAAAGGGGGAAAAAAGAGTTAACAGTAACCCTGCTCTGTCTCAGAACGCCTTTATTTAAAAGTAAACCATGTGTTAAAAAAATAGAAAAAAAAAAATCCCTGTCTGTAACATTATAGTTTTCAAAGATTGTGCAGCCAGGAATTACAGATAAGCCCTCTTAAGACCATAAAGAGAACTCTTTTGATAGTGCTCAGCATATTGAACTGGCTTCTCCCAGTATTTGGAGTAATAAAGCTGTCAAGCAACCCAGAAAAGGAGAGCTAAGCATTTCAAGACTCAGACACATGAACTGCTATTAACCTGCATTAACATGTAATTGTTGCTGTGAGCGCATTGTTCTCAGTGTCAAGTGCTTGTAAAGGACACAAGGAAAATCTTTCCATGTGACAGGGTAACTGCTGCACTGTCCTATACATTTCTGACACAGCCTTCCTGGCAAGCTCTAAATTGATATGTAGGAGTTATTCCTGGAAACTTCCCATATGGTTAGTAAATTTCAGAAGGCAAAGATAAGTTATTTCACTTTAATAACTTCCATGTTTTACATCACACCAAGTAGTTGCTAGTTTGCTGCAGTCTAAGAGCTGAATGAGCAATTTCAGTATGATCTTATATGACTGCTTCAAGTCACTGAACAGCCTACAAGTCTCAGAAAGGCAGCAGGGGGTCAGGGATTGTTTGCTTCAAAGCTTTGAGATATCCCAGCCAAATCAAACAGGTAATATGGCAGGAGGAGGTTTAGGATACAACTTCAACAGATATCTTCAACACTGACAGGCTGAGAGAGCTAGGCTGGTTCAGCCTGGAGAAGAGAAGGATCCAGGAAGACTTTAGAGCAGCTTCCAGTGCCTAAAGGGGCTACAAGAAACATGGAGAGGGGCTTTGGACAAGGGCCTGTTGGGACAGGACAAGGGGAATGGCTTTAACCTGCCAGAGGGGAGACTGAGATGAGCTCTTAGGCAGAAGCTCTTCCCTGTGAGGGTGCTGAGGCGCTGGCACAGGGTGCCCAGGGAAGCTGTGGCTGCCCCATCCCTGCAGTGTTTAAGGCCAGGTTGGACGCAGGGGCTTGGAGCAAGCTGCTCCAGTGGAAGGTGTCCCTGCCTGTGGCAGGGGGTGGGAGCTGAATGAGCTTTAAGGTCACTTCAACCCAAACCAGTCTAGGATTCTATGATACTATGATCTTCCATTCACTAAAGCTGGCTGTGTCTGAAGTGGCTGGGGACACACTTGAATCCATTTGGATGCAAACCCAGGCTATGAAGCACTATTACATGAACAGCTTTTTGGACCTGGCTGCAAAGCCCACACAAAGCCCATTGCATGTCACCTGGAATCAGTAGCTCGGAAGTTCCTGCACTGCTCCCTCAGGCACAGTGAAGACGCACCTTTTAAGATACAACAGAAGTGAGGTTGAAAAGGGGTACACAAAGCTCTCTGTAGATAAATCCCAAGGGCAAACAGCAGGAAGAAGAGCCATATAATCCGAAGGAAAACATTTGCACAACAAGCAGTGGATATAAGCCAGCCATTAATGAACTTCTGCTGGAAATAAGAAAAAGGTGCAGAAAGATTCTGGCACAACCTTCCAACGGGATGGGAGAAGCAGAAACCACACAACAATGTTACTGTGCTTTAAAATGGTTGTATATAAATCACAGGGAAGATGAGAGGACACAGTGACCTATGACTGCAGGGACTGGACTAGCTCAGCTCTTACCCCAAGCTTGTGCTCCATGACCCCCCAAACCTTTCCTTTCCAGCCAGCGCAGGGTTCTGGCATAGTTAATGCTCGTAACTACATGGGTATCACCAAACAGATGATGCAGGAGTATTCTCAGAGATAGATATGATTGCATAGGGAGTTCATAGAATGGTTTGAGTTGGAAGGGACCTCTAAAGATTGTCTAGTCCAACTCCCAGGGTTGCTTCTCTGAGTCCTGCTGTGCTCCCTTAAAGAGATTCCTCCTGGCCAGGTAATTCTGGTTAACCTTCCAGTGACTGAAGTAAAGGCCAGCACATCAGCATGTATTGCTGAGCAGGTAATCATGAAATCTACTCTCCAGGTCTCATAAAAGCACAGTAGAAGCTGAAGGTGCATTTATTCCTTTGGGTTTCATTCCACGCATTGTAATCTGCCTCCCTCACCTTTCACCATCTTGCTTTAACAAATATAGCCTGGGGGGATTTCAGAGCCTGTATCTTCACCTCAGGTTAAAGTGGTTGCTGATGACAGACAGGGCTAAGCACGCGCGCTCAGAACCTGAGCTCTCAGGCCAGAAGCACGTAGCTAAACTTTGCCAAATTACTTTCAGAAAAGCCCTGATTGAAAGGGATCTTCATTGTAAAATGCTGAAAGACACACACAGAACCCCCTGAAACCACGGAATGGCACAGGCAAGAGGCAGGAAACAGCCTGACTCTCACAGAACTGCTCATTTGCAGCTGATGACCACATCGGTTTAATGTGTTCCAGAGCAAATGCCCTTCCACGCAGGATCCACACGCAATCCTACCCAAAGGCCAGCCTCATTTCCACTGCGGCTGGATGGGCTGCAGAGCCCTGTGGAGCTGAAGGAAGCTCAGGTCTGCTGAAATTTATACAGGCAGTGCAAATGTCTCTTTCCATGGAATTGCATCAAACCACTTCTGCCCCCTATTTTATCTCCTGTCTAAACACAACTGCTGCTCAAAGATTCAGTCATCAGAGTTGATGTAACTCCACCTGTCTAAAGATCTTCCATTTCCTGAACTCCTTCATACATCCTCATCATGGGAGACTTTTGCTAGAGATGCTCTGAGGATGAGGCTAACAAAAGAAAGAAACAGAACACATACATATTCCCTATCCAGCTATTTCTGTGGCACCCCCAACACTGGAGATGCCTAAGGGCTGTATTAGGACTGCTTGTGCACAACCTACTTAAGTCCATATTCCATCTGGAAGATGACATGTAAAGGTTTGGTAAAGAGGAGTTTTCTTGATCAGCTCAAGCTTCCACTTCTCAGAATACAAGAACAGAACAAGGATTAAACACTGTTAATGCATGCCATTCTCCTTTACTTTCCTGGCAGTGGCATCCTTTCATGTGGTAGTTTGTTTTCCTACACAACGATTTCAGAAATACATCTCTCCAAACATCTGGAAAACATCCACTTGCTCTGCCCACCAGAGCAGGAACCAGAGAAAATCAGATTGTCTGTGTACTGCCAGGGCCATGTTTGTGGATTACCTCTGCCCTCCTCCAAAGGCTGCTTCAGAGCTCGTTCTGTGGTTACCTGAAAGCCCGCCATTGCCTCCTGAGAGCTTGTCACAACACCGCTCCCGACGTGTTGAAGCCTTCGGTGCCTCTGTCCCTGACAGCAATGGCTCCTTTTAATCCTTCCCAGTTGACACAGATCATCCTGGGATGAAGGAACTCATATTCTATGCTTAAATCATTAAACAAAGAACAAGCAGCAGCTCACCTCTGATGACTGAACACTAATTCTTATGCAGAACAAGCTCTTTCCCTAGGCCTGGGTCAAAGCTTATTTTCATAGTGGGCAGAAGAGGGAGCAGGGAAGGCCTGGGGTTCTCCTTAAGGCACCGGCAAGCAGGGGTCTGTACTGTCATCCTGCTCTTTCAGTATCCACAGCACCACCAAACATCTCGTAACAGATCCACACTCCTCCCTCTGTCAAGTGCAGCTCTAGGTGCCTTTTCCATTCTGATTCCAGCATCTCTGTTGACTGAGAGCCACAGGAAGCTCACTGCCTCTGCACAGAAGACATGGACTGCCTTGAGCAATGTACACCCAAATGGTTTAATCTTCGTTCCCAAGATATATTCAGCCTGAGTGATCTACTTCTTTAAAACTTCTTGAGAGAAAGGACAGCCAGTGACTGCCAGAATTCACCATCCAACAGTTCCCTTTTGTCATGGAAGAGATACAACAACTGACAGGAACCAAGATTTAGGATACGATGGCTTTCAGTAACCATTTCATTGAATTGAATGTATCTGAGCAGCAAAAGGAAATATCAACAAATTCCAGATGCAGAATGTAATTATGTTTGGATGGCAAAATGTTTCATATTGTTTTCTATAGGGGGAAAAAAAACCCTCATCATTAAAGCAGTGGAATTTCAGTAAACTATGTTTTGGGTTCCAGCCCAGAATAGTTACTCTTGGCAATTCAGAGGCATGGGTAAAATATTCCAAGGTTCATAAATCCTTGACTTTAATTTGTAGATATAGGTTACAGTTTGAGTATCACTGCAAGGGGGTAAATCACGCTCCCACCTAAACAGTTGCCAAAGGGTTTGTAGATATAGGTTACAGTTTGAGTATCACGGCAAGGAGGTAAATCGTGGTCCCACCTAAAAAGTTGCCAAAGGGTGTTGTACCAACCTTTTCAGCTCTGCTGGGCAGCTTTAGGAAAACCATACATCAATGTCTTTTGGGCACTCAGATACCATATACTTATAGCAGAAGGCTTCCTTGGCTCTGCAGCATCTCTTTGAACTTACATGCTTAGATGGTGGTGACCCATGAAGAAACAAGATACCTTAAGGTGGGCTGGACATGAACAAGATGTTTCCTCTCTCACATGAGGTTACATCAACTATCTCAGTCCTGCAGGCTCAGTATGAGGAGGTGGTTTGGAACTGTTAGGAATTAATTTGTAAAACAAAAAAACCCAGCAGCATTCAGTAGCCTATAAGGAATTGAATTTAATATGCCTTCTCTGGAATGAGTTAAAGGGTTCCAGAAGCACATGGTGACGAAAAAAGCAGCTAATAATGTCTGGAAAGAGCTTCTTGACTAAGATCTCATGAGATACTAGAAGCATCTTCACGCTTCTCTCAGAGCTTGGGTTCTTTGCTGTGTTAAATTAAGGGTTTAAGAAATTGGTACACAAGATTTATTGGTAAGATGCTGGTTTGTACAGCAAACTCTTTACACAACCTCCTTACAATTAAGATTTGTCTCACAGCAACACATTATGCCACAACAGGGTAGTAAAGCTGGAGGATGAAGCATGGGCCTGTCTGGAGAGACTTTACTCTACACATAGCTCCCAATTTGTCTCATTCTGTTAAAATTCTATGCTACAACAAAGCCTTGACACAGCTAAAACAAAATTCATTTAGAGGTTCTAAGTTAATCTGGTGAACAGTCAAAAGCTGAGCACCATGGGCCACAACTGAAAATGTAAGTATATGCTTAAGAAACACCTGAAGAAATTCCATTGAAGTCAGTGGGACTTCCAAAGTTTAAAAGTAGCTCCAAATTACAGAGTCAGTATTGGGAGAGTCAGGAAGTTGCTTGTAACAGAGTGAAGTGTGAGTTTCAGAAAAAATCATTCCTCTTTCTACCAGGCCTCAGTTACTCTTTGATCGATTTCAGTTCACTTTTGTACTGGCTGCATAATTATTCTATTCATATTCCTCCTCAGAAGTTTTCCTGGAATCTTTTCTTTGGAAGTTATGTGATTTTTCCTAGCATCACACCATATTCTGAAGTCCTGGACTCTCTGTGTAAACCAAAGGGACACCTACAATTTTTCCCCATCTTCCCAGGGTGACAAGAACAATCCTGCGTTCCAAGACATAGCCTTTGGATTTCAATCAGGTATAAGAAGGTGATGAGAAAGGTTTTCTTTAAAGAGCAAAGAACCCCAAACAAATTAAACAGCAGTTTACTTGTGTGTCCTACCACAGCTTTACCACAGACTCAGCAGTATTTGTTTCTTCAGAACATTCAAATTGACACCTGTAGCTGTCCCAAGGAGTTCCCAGTTCCTGGAGAATGGGAGTCCCTTATAATCTATGCAGCCTGCCTTTGTTCTTGGAATCCGTGCTCATGCAGACCAGCTCTATAAACGTAATGTGAGGTTGAGCCAGACTCCTCCAAGCCACTGGTCCTGCCATTGTCCCACACGAGCACCAGGCATTTGGGTGGTTCACCCTGAGACACTGTTCTCTCGCTGCTTGTTTCTCCTGCCATCCTGCTGTTAAACTAAAGCAACATGTCCACACAGTAAGCACCCAATAACTGGGTCACCATCTAATACTGAGAAATTAGAGAGCAGCTCCACTTCCACTACTGAGCCAAACCCCACAGTGAAGTGCTGGCCTGGATTAAAAATTCCCCCAGAGAGGAAGAAAACTGTGGCCTTGTGTGATATGGATTCCCAGTGCCTCCATCCCAGAGGGTTTGTAGGCTTGTACTGAGCTCTGCCAAGCAGATTAGATCTTAGCTGGGGAGAACTGTGCTTTTCTAGAGAAATGTCAGTGCAAGGTGAAACACAGTCCTGCTGTATCACAGCCTATAGCGCCAAATGCATCTTCTCCAATAAATGTCCTGAGAGAAGTTGAAAAGTAAGGAAAGACATTTCCAATAAATCCAGATTTATATATATTAGACTGCAGACATTGGGGGAATGTAAAGTGCTTTTCTAATGGAAGCATTCAAGGGAAAAGCCACAGTTGTAACACGTAACAAATGCACATACCCTGCAAAGTCTGCAGATACATGGCCATGAGTAAGTGGACAAATCAAATGAGTGTGCAGAAGGCTGTGTAGGAACCATTTTTACTTCTATGTTACTAACTGACACCCTCAATGACTATAATGTCTCACTGTTTGGGTTCTCACAGACTCAGATCCTCAGACACATTCAAATCTGTGAGGCCTGGGACTCATTATTACTCTACTCTGGTCATAAACCAGGCATTGAAAATGTGCTTTACAAAATGACAGTTCTGGCTACCAAGCCTGCATTTGGAACAGGAAAAGAGATGGATATAAAGAGGCGGGTGAACACAAGGAAATGCTTCCAGCTCAGGAGGACAGGAAATATTGGCAACCCAACTTCATTAACCCAAACCAACCAAATTCACAGTTCAGCAGGAGGCTGAGCCAGGCACCTCAAAGCCATCAGTTCTAAGGTCACCATATAGTGACCCTCCGTCTTGTAGGTGGCTCACCTTCAGACACCGCATGCAAAGAGATTCAACCACTGTTAAGGGCAAGGTCTAAATGGTACCCAACATGCCAAGGGAGTTCTAGGTGACTGGGCCTGCAAAGCCAGGCACTCATTTGCACAAGCAAAGGTCAAAGCCAGGACACAAGGGAAAGAATCTGTGCATCTCGGTTCACATCCGCCTCTAACAATTTCATTTTTGTATCTTATTTACATCTTTATCTGAATAGAAATCCAGTAAATGAGGTTAAGTTAAACTGGGAAACACAAATTTCAGCTTGAAGCTTTGATTCAGATGATCCGCTTTCTGATAGCGCTTATGTGAATTGTGCTCTTTGGTTATTTCTGGAATAACAGCAGGCAGAGTTTGTAAACAGGGAACCTACAACAATGCTCCTTATTCCCCCACTCGCTTAATAAAGTGAAGGATCACCTAAATTTAAAACAATATATTTAAAACATTAAGAACCATTTCCTGGAGTGTTACCTGGTTTGTTTTAAACTCTTTTTAACAACAACAACAAACAGGAGAAGGCCAAACTGAGAAGGGTTTCGTATTGCTTTTATGTTTCAATTGTACTTCCGTGCTGGTACAAGTGGAAGCACATAACTGCATTTGTACAACAGCTCTTTCAAAAGAGGAAGTCTCTCATGCTCCTAACTGTGTGGTTTTCAAATAAAGACATGAGAAAGTGGACCACAAAATGATAAAAATGGTTAATTTTAAAGGGGTATTTAGATATGAGTCTGAGTATATACACGAGTAACTTGCACCTCTGTTAAGATACAGCTCCTTACAAGCAGCACATGATGCCCATTCCAATTTCTTTATTTTTCATTTCAGACTTCCCTAAATTCTTACATTCCCTAATCTAAATGTCTGGAGACTTTCAAGTCCCCCTCCCACAGCTTCCCCAGGGATATTTCCTAATGCACTGAGAATGAAAAGATAAGAGTTCCCTGACGGTGTTCACACTGTTGGCTGCATTGTTTTGGTTTTCCCCCCGTTTTCAAAGAAATACATAAGATAATGAAAAGGCCACTTTCTCAGTGAGAACACTTGTTCCCATTGGCAGAGATGGCAAAACAAGAGAGGCAAAAAACCCCAACCACAGCGCTCTTACACGTTGTTCATGTTGCAGTCCTAGAACTATGATTTTCAAAGTATTTGCTACTTAAAAAGACTGCCCCAATTAAAGGGGGTTTCTGCCATGCCTTCATCTAATATTGAAATTATTCTTTAAAGGTTTTTCTTTAGGATTCAGAGGTAACAGATGCAAATCCACAACTATGGAATAAAGGTACATCGGATAGTGATGACAGGAGGAGCGCAGCGGGGATTGTCTCTCCCTAATGATTCCTTCAGCAGATGTTTCTGCCCTGGCATGGAGGACTTTGTGCTAAGCCCCATGAAGATACTCCTTCCTTTTCAAAGCATGCCTTCGAGATGCAGCTGTGGTTGGGCCACCTATATCATGAGATTGACCCTTGACCCTGCACTGCCTGCTCTACTACAGGCTTCCTTTCTCTAGGGATAGGCAGGGGAGGGTAGTGTTTCGCTGCTGCCATTCCAAAGCAAGAGCTAGAAATCCAAGAGTCTTTACTTAATAAATAAAATTCCAGCACTATTCACAGCAGTGATGTCTCAGTTTACATGGAGAGTTGACAGAGTTTTCTTCTAGCTACGGGGCTCAAGTGAGTTACGGCGATGAAGGAAGACCCAAGAATGTTGATTAACAGATATTGTAACCTACAAAAAGGAGGCCCAAATTCACATCCATTCCAGCCGTCAGGAACAGCAAGAGGGCAGGGCTGAAGCAGCAACCAGAGATGCAGCAATGCGAGGTATCAGTGACACCCTGCCCAGCTCAAGTCACGCTTTGCTCTGTGCAAATCCACGAACAACTCATGTTAGAAAAATGCTAAACACCAGCACCTCCAACTACATGGAGATGAGACTGTGAGGACACTGCATCACCGCAGGGCATGTGATAGATTTGAGGTACCCACCAGAAGCAGTAGAACCAAAAATCTAGCAAGGCATCTGCAAATGGGGTCAAGAAAAAAATAAGGGGCAATAAAGTACAGAATCCTGGAATGGGTTGGGTTGGAGGGGACCTTAAAGCTCATCCAGTTCCAACCCCCTGCCACAGGCAGGGACACCTTCCACCAGAGCAGTGTTGCTCCAAGCCCCTGTGTCCAACCTGGCCTTGAACACTGCCAGGGATGGAGCAGCCACAGCTTCTCTGGGCACCCTGTGCCAGCACCTTAGCACCCTCACAGGGAAGAGCTTGTTCCTTCTATCCAATCTTAATCTCCCCACTGTCAGTTCAGATCTTCTGAGAAACTTCCCAGCCCTCTCTCCCAGTTCAATGAGCACCTTCAAATTAACAGCTATATTAATTTGATTCTTACTCCTATCTATCTAATTTTACAATAACAAATATATGTCAAACATCCTCAATTTCACTAATTACTAACCCTCTTGCTATACAAGATTTTACATCATCTGTAACACAGACAACTTTCAGTTTACACTCCCAGTGAAGAAAGAAAGTGGACACACATCTAACCCTACCAGAAATTGCCTGTCAGGCTCAGCCATCCCAGCAGAGCATTGAGCTCATGGTTATTACAGATCACTCTCCAGAAACTCAGAGCCTTATGAGGAGCAGGTTTTACAGATTCCAGACGAGCGGCTAGTCCTGGCATGATGACAATGCAATAAACACACATTTCAAAGCCACTTTCCTCAGGTTCCTCTGTTGTGCACTGGAGAGTTGCCAGGAAAAATAAAAATGTTACCCAGGGGTGAGCTCTCTGAAGGCATTAGGTGCTGGAGCTGAACTTCTACGTTGATGGAGCTTACAGGATCTCAGCTATGAGATGCCGGTAATTGGGAATTCAATGTTAGGTTTATGGAAAACAAGGTGATATATTTCTTGTTGTTTTATTAGACAAAGCAAAACACAATCAGCGCTCCACGACATGTGATTATAGTATAGAGCAAGTAGCAAGATTTCTCAAAAGGGAAAAAACAAACCCAAAACGCTCCTGGGGAAGCATCAGTCATCTGTTAAATGAAACCTGTTCTTTCTTTCAGATTAGCTACTGTCTAGTGGTACATAATTAATATTGATTTGAAAGGCAGTCTGCCCAAGGGATCCAGAACAAGTGATTGTAGCACATGCTGACAAATGAAATATCATAATGGTCAGTTTACAGCACCACTTGAATGAATATCTATTAGTAGGAGGGTTTTTTCCCCCCTCAGACTTCCAAAAGGCTAAATTTTAATTCGACTAGATTTCAAACATTGGAAAATGGAAATGATATGTGAAGGAACTGGAAAGTACTGCTCTGTTTTTTCAAACACGTTAATCAGTTCTTCATGTCAAGCCTGGACTGCGTGCCTCAGTGAAGGAATTCCTTGGTGAAAGTCCATGGACTAATGGATGGCATTAAACCTGCATTCCCATGTGGGGTTTGTGTACAGGTTCCATGAGCCACAGACCTCCCAATGCAATCAGGGGAAGGAGGGCTAGAGTTCAGTGCTGTAACCTAGGATGTTAGCAACATGAATTGCATTTCTTGCCCTATCACAAACTTTCAGGAAGATACAGGGCAAGTCTCCATCTTTTTGTGGCTTACTGTCATACCTGGGAAATGGGAGTAACAGGATCCTCAGGGAAGGATAAAAACTGAAGAGCTTAGGAAAATGAGGCCTGTAATAGAAGAGGGACTGACCATAGGGTTAGATGTCCCTACCCGCGTGCAGGCAGTGCTGTCTGACACACTTGCTTTCAGAAATGCATTTGGCTGTCAGAGGGAGTGGACTCTGGTGCCTTCTGCTCCTCCTTCCCTCTCCCCACTGGAGGATTCAGGGGAAAGGTGGGAACATGCCTGGGTTGAGAACATCCTAAAGTGGTATTAAAAGGAGAAACCAAAATGGGCACAAGTAAAGCAGCTGCTGTACGAGATACCTATTTACACCTTGCATCAAGCTTTCTTTTCCCTCTCTCTAATGATAATGCAAGAAGCATTAGCAAAGTCAGGCAGACTACTTCCCCTGGCACTTCTGCCACTAGAATATCAACTCTTGAAATGCAGTTACCCTCAGAATGCAAGAGAAATCACTGAAGTAGACAGTAACATTACATAGTTTAGTAGAAGCTGTGGTCATGACCAGGACAAGAGCTGGAAAGATTTCCTACGTTTCCATCAAACATCCCATTTCCCTCTATACAATCCTATCTCAGGAAACAAACAAAGCAAAACAAAACAAATTCTATTAATTCAAGGGTCTAAGACTAAAGAAGGAAATGACAAGTTATATTAGGAAAAAGAGGGTGGCACTTTACAGGAGAAGAAGCCAAGACGTCCCCAGTTACTAGGAACAGATACATGCGTTCCCTTTGGCGCTGAAGCAAAACTGAAACAAGCCTAAAACTACTCCTTTTTCTTCAGCGTACACAAGAACAGTGCATGATAGATTTGTTTGAATAAAACAATCAGGATTAATCCCAGAAATTATTACTATATCTCAATAAGATTACTGAATCTGGTTTAAACTGTTTATATACAAGTCCAAAACAGTCTAAAGCTCACCCTGTAAATCCTGGGGCTGCGGAGCATCCTGCTGAATTCAAGAGGCACCATTAAAAATAACACATTGTTTGCATTTTTCATAAAGATATCAAGAGGACTTCATCCCTCTGAAACACGATCTCCCCCCGGGGAATTATGGATGAGCAAAACCAGAACAAGTGGAAGTTTCTTTTTTTTCTTTTCCCTTTAAATGCCAAGAAGCCAATGGGTTAAGCTCTCAATTTATCTTTGTTTCTCCAAAGATACACCACCAGTTCAGAGACGTTAAGAGCGAGACCACACCTGTGTTTCTTTAGCGGTGGCCTGCTGAAAATATTTGTCAGGCATTGTGTCAGAATCCAGAGCACATTCTTTCACTTTATGATTAACCTTTAAAGAGATTACGTTGGGAAAACGCTCCAAGTGACATTCATAGTATATTAAGTGCGTTCATACTGGAAAGGGTTTACCCTTGAAGTTGGAGGTGTTTTTCAAACAAAGCCCAACTCAGCTCTGAAGTGTGTGTCCACAGGAAAATGAACACACAACCAAAAGCTGAAAACAAGCCAGGAATGTTCTGATATTTAGAAAGTAGTAAATTCAGTACTCCATAGGAAAAAGAAAAGAGTGAAACAGGCCCTTCTTCTAATAAGATCTGGACAGAGGGATGAGCAAACCAGCTTCAGTTCAGTAAAACCTGAACCTGGACATGCCTTGCACACAGATCCCCTCATCCCACAAACACCCCAAACATCTATGAAAGGTTCTGCCACCTCTCCTGGGCTTGGCATTGCTCCGAGCTGTTCCTCCTGACAAGGTTTGCTCCCTGGATCCATGTCAGTTGGTGCAACTCCAGCGTTGTTTCATTGAGAGTTTATCTCGGAGACTAAAGCAAAAGGCAGAGGCTGCCTGAATCTGGGCCCTGGGCCAAATCTCCAAAGACAAAGAACTTTGTCCAGCACAATGCTAATAAATGATTACACCCTCCTTTTACAAAACATTAATTCCCTTGACTTGGGGCATAGGATTCCTTTTTCACGTATACAGTAGGGCTTAAAGAAAAAACACACCCATTTGTAAAGCCTCTGCAGCGAGACCTGATCAAACTTATTTTCCCACTATTACATTGAACAGAGTCCCTCACTGCGCATCAGAGTGATTTGTACCATAAATGAAGAGGTAGGAATGATGCAAAAGTGAATGTAATACATGAGTTATGGAAGCAATGTGCCAGTAGCACAACACAAAGGCTCTGCTGCATTCCCCACTGCTCTGCATGTCTATGGACACTTATGATGGCAACCAGGAAAGGGATCCCTGAACAGCCAGTTTCCCATATTCCATGCAAGCACTGGCTGTGGGCTGCTGTCCCATCTCAGCACTCTGACTTGGACCTTTGCCCAAGCCACATGGGGATTTTTCCTTATGCAAAATAACACAGAATGCTTCCCGAATAGCCAAGCCTGCATCCCCATGCCTGTGGAGAGAGGATGACAAAACTGATGAGTGACAGCAGCCATTTGGAGTGCAAAACCTCAGAAACTCAACAGCCTTCAAAACCTTGGGAGAACATTTCATGTTCTTGAGCACCATCTGCTGGTACCTTGTCCACTGACACAAGCTCAGCCACCTTCACCTGCAAGTCAGGGGTCCTCTGTCAGAGAGACAATGGCTACCTTCTATCCAAGAACTGCTGAACTATTAACTGATATGTAGTATCTCTTAACATCAATCACGTAGCATTTAATAAACGAAAACAGCAAACTGAGGCAGCCAGATCTTTTCCTCAGGGGTAGCATCCATAATAAGGTAACTAAGAGTATCTGTAAAAGCATTTTAATTCAGATAATTCAGTCTAGAGGTGTGTTTTTGTGAAGTGAATTACCCAGTTCCCCCCCCCCCCCCCACACACACACACACTGTGTTCTAGTGCTCTTTGGACAGCCCTGAACTGCAGTCATGAAATCATAGAATCCTAGAATGGCTTGGCTTGGAAGGCACCTTAAAGCTCATTCACTTCCAAGCCCCTGCCACGGGCAGGGATGGCTTCCACTGGAGCAGCTTGCTCCAAGCCCCTGTGTCCAGCCTGCCCTTGAACACTGCCAGGGATGGGGCAGCCACAGCTTCTCTGGGCACCCTGTGCCAGCGCCTCAGCACCCTCACAGGGAAGAGCTTCTGCCTAAGAGCTCATGAGAAGAGAAGAGAAATCTAGTTCTCAAAGTCAGAAAGAAAAATTTACAAATCTGACCAGGATGCAGAAATGAAAACTGACAAACCCAGGGTTATTTTTTGCTTTTAAGTCTATATTATTCATAAACCAGTACTGCAATGTCAGGGTCTGACTTAGTTTTTGAGGGCTGCTGCTGCCTCTAACCGTGCTTCTGCATGGTTCAACACCAGTCTGAATCCAGCTTCATTGTTATTTAAAAGGCCATAACTTGAGGATGAACATTTTGCAGTCCAGTCTCACACAGAAAATGGATGGTGCCCCTCCTGAGAACAAGGACTGTCCCCAAAAGTCATGGGAAAAGACTTCAGGTCTTTCAGGAGAAACTGCTTATAGGTTGAAAGATTTCATCTTCATCCTAGTGTCTAATTGCTGTTGCTTGTTGACGAAAGGCATGAGAGGACAAGGAAAATAAGGTTTACTACAATAAATTTTAAATACTCTTTGATACAAATGTTTTTTTGTTAAGGACCATGGGCATTTCTTGTGTGATTCAGAATGATTCCCTGTGTTAAGTCATGAAGATAAAAGACCTGTGATCACAAGTTCCAAAACAGGTTTCACATATCTCTAACAAAGACAGTGTTCAGTTTAAAGGTGAAAACACTGTGAAGTCACATAACAGGGATTTTTCTTGAAGGCTCCAGCCTCTCCAGAGTCCCAGTTCCTCTTGAAGCGCTTCTGTTTTCTATATAGCTCTACAGCAGTTTACTCCTGCGCTTGGAACGCAGCGAGCTGGCAGCTCCCGTTAATGCATTCATCAGGAATCTGTAAACTCCAGATGGGAGCACAGGATTAATCCCTCTACGTGGCTCCTAAAGCATCTGATACTCGGGAACATCTGGGATCTTTGTGGTGTCCCACAGTGCAGACCTTTTGTACCACCAAGCAGTAAAACTCAGCTCGCTCAGGTAGGAGAAAACAGCAGGGCACAAGGTCACTCCCAGCCTTGGGTTTGGGGGCGTTGTGGGGAGTTGGTAATTAGAAAGACTTCATATCACATAAATATTTGGAGCTTAGAGAGGCTCTTTCTTTGTTGAGTGACTTCTCAATACATGGGCTTTCTGTGGTTGTTTCTGTCAGCATCATGGATCGCTGCCTTTTCTTTTTTTAATCAATTCCAAAAATCCTTGAAAAACACCAAGACAAAGGCATGACTCACATTCAGAATTTCCTGTGGATTTTTTTAAATGACCAGGATGTCATTGGACAGTTTGTCCTAAAATAGACTCATTGCAATCATTTTCAAAAGGCCAAGGCTGTAGAAAAGTTTAAAGCAGCAGTTCTGCTTTATGAGCCCCTTTTGCCAGCAGTGCTGTGAGTGAAGCCCCAGGGCAATCACTGGCACTTTGGCAGGTACAAGATTCTCAGAAATGGGCTTTAAAGAGCCAGTTTTCACTGAAGACTTGACAAAGCTGTTGGTGTTCCACCAAGAATCAATAGAAACACAACACCAAAGCCATCTCCAAAATCAGAAATGCACTTCAAGGTTCTCCTGAGAGGTTAGGAGATACTGAGGCAGAATTCAAGGGTGAGAGATAGAGAGGAACATCAAGGGCTGATAACCTCTTCTCTTCCTCTGGAACAGGCATGCTGGTGATGGTGAGATATGACCAGTCTTGATCACATCCCCCCTGCAGCCACAGCCCTGCCACCCAATGTCACGTTCCAGTCACTGTTAGTAGGACAAACTGTTTTCTCTTCTGGGCTGCCAGTGGCAGAGAGGATGAAGATAAACGGGAAGGCAGCACACTAGCAAAATATTAAAGAGAAAGGAAGTGGTTTGGGATGGCACTTGGAAGTGTCCTGGAACATTTGCCTGATGGTGTGTTTCTCTAGAGCCCCACAGGGATGGGAAGTTAAGGCAATTCTGCTCCTTACAGGCACATTAACAGAAGTGAGTGTTCGGGTTTTCTCCAGCTCTCACATTCTCCCTTTGAAAAACAGTCTGGCTTTTCATTAGACATGGGGGATTTCTGCTGACCAGAAAGACTGAAGTTGAATGCCATATGCTCCATAAATCCATGCTGATAATTTTGATGATCTGTTAGTTATTTCATTAGCATTATGCAACTACAAAGGGTGAGAGGCCACGTTAAACCCCATAAAACTTTTAGAGTTCTGTGGAGGAGGAGTGGTGGGGAGAGAAGGAGGGAAGGGAGCAGTCTTAGGAAAGTACTGAGGAAAATAATACAAATGACACATTATGAAACTCGGTTCTGGCCGGGCTGGCAGGGTTAGCAGGTGGGCAATGCTTTCACATGCCTTTCAGATACACGCGGATATTGTGCAACTGCAGAGGAAAGCATTGGCAAAACATTACAGAAGGTCGAGAGCCTGTTCCTTGGTCTGATTTGAACTGCTGTTGATCCCAGAGCATGAATCCCTGAATCCCAGGACCAGCTGAACACAGGATGCTCGCTCATGTAGACAGGAGCAGACTCTCACTTTGCACCACTATTGATCTGAAAGCAACAACCCAACAGGGCGGGAGGTGGGAAGTGCTGTGGCTGGGGAGCACAGTCTGGGTGACTCATTCTCCAAAAAGAAATCTCCAAAAGGCTCACAGCTGAGAAGCAGCCAGCCAAGAGACTCTTACTGGTCAGAAATGTAGTATACGAAGGATAAAAACGTGCTCTGTGGTTCCATATGGCCCTACATCTGCAAATATTTTACAATTTCAAATGTTTAGAGAATTACAGAAATACTAATTCCTGCAGCCTCTCTGTGAATGTTCTCAACATATTTTATAGAAGCAGCAGAGGCAGCAAAGTAGCTTGTTCCAAAGCCAGACAGTCAGTAGCAGGTTTGAAGAGATCCAGAGTTAAAGAATACTGCAGAAGATGAAGAATGCTCATTTCATAGCACATTCAGCTTTATGCACAGCATTCACCTGGGTGAGCAGGTTGCCATTCCAGACATTATTTTGTTCAACAGAAGGAAGCAGAAGTCTTAAACACTCACATGTTTTTACACATCCTTTTAAAACCTCATTTTGTGGAATCAAACTCCACATTTATTCTTATGGTTTGGGGATTATTATGGGGTTTTAGTTAAAATTTATCACATATTTGTGGAAAAGACATCAGCGCCACAACCACCACCTTTACACCAGCGATGATCAAGCAAATAGAAGAGAAACCTTTAGTGATTTTTAGATAGTCATTATTTCTGGGGCACCCAACACAAAGAGAGACATGGCCAAGGAGATGCTGCGAGGGCTGGAGAAGCTCTGCTCTGGAAACAGGCTGAGAGAGTTGGCCTGGTTCAGCCTGGAGAAGGCTCCTTAAGAGGAGACCTTAGAGCAGTGCCAGTGCCTAAAGGAGCTACAGGAAACCTGGAGAGGGGCTTTGGACAAGGGCCTGTAGGGACAGGCCAAGGGGAATGGCTTTAACCTGCCAGAGGGGAGACTGAGATGAGCTCTTAGGCAGAAGCTCTTCCCTGTGAGGGTGCTGAGGCGCTGGCACAGGGTGCCCAGAGAAGCTGTGGCTGCCCCATCCCTGGCAGTGTTCAAGGCCAGGCTGGACACAGGGGCTTGGAGCAAGCTGCTCTAGTGGAAAGTGTCCCTCTCTGTGGCAGGGGTTGGAACTGGGTGAGCTTTAAGGTCCCTTTCAACCCAAACCAGTCTAGGATTCTATGATTTCCACTGACATCTTCTGATATTAATGAATTTTGACAACGAATGTTATGTTCACAAACCCAAGGACTATGTAGGATTGATAATGAAACATCCAAATCAAAGAGTACTTTTGAAATCCTGATTTAACTCTTCCTACTTTAAAATTCCCAGTCAGCCATTCAGGAAACAGGATCATCATTGTGCAGTTTAGCTGCCCAGTCAAATACTGCACATACCAAATGATGAAAGAAAAAGGAAGCAAAAAGTTTAAGAACATCTTATGGGCTGTCATCTGTTCCCAGGAAATGATTCCTGCATAAGTGAACCAACAAAAATGAAATTCTGTTAAAAAACAATCCAGAAAGAAGAGAAAAACTCAGTAAATTACTAGCTGCAGGCTCTGGTCAGGAGTTCCTGGCTCCCATTAGCCAGTTCTGCCTCCTAAACCACACTGGTTTCTGCCACACAAACTCCAGATGGAAAAGGCTCAGCTTTGGGTCTCCTGGTTAAACAAAAGAGCAGGCAGGGCTGCAGCCACGGGACTGTAAATATCTTGGTTTGGGCTTTTGGCATCTGTAGTATACAGCTCTCTCCTACATGTGCTTATGCATGTGCACACACATCCATTAATAAAGACAGACTGTTACATTGAGGGAATAGCCAAAAAGCTCTAAAGTGGTGACCTACTGTTATTGCAACCATATCAGCTTGAAGTTGTAATGAACCCTTCCTCCCTTCCACTTCCCTCATGCACTTTGAGCACAGATGGCCAAACCCAGGCTGGGTATTAGGAGCTTCCACTCTTCCGAGCTGTGTTATGGATGTAAACAGACGCTAAGTTTGGTCTGCAGCGTTCTGTATGTTTGTAAAGAACACAGGAACTGATACAACACATCTGCTCCCACAACACTATTTCTTTCATCTGCTTGAGTTTTGGCTTCACTGGGAGGAAGTAATTGGCTGTTAATTATGGGGGCTGAGAACTGGTCACATCACAGGACTGTGTTTGCAAGCATGATTCATGACAACATCATTTCTCAGCAGCTGTCAGCAGTAAAGGCTCAGCACTTACAAGAAACTATTATAATATTCTAGCAGAAAGGATGCAGACAAATGCTGTGCACAGCTGAGAAAGCAGCAAACTAAATGTTTTTTTATAACCTTTATTTGATAGAGACTCAACTTGAAACATGCTGTTTCTCAGGAGAGATAAACAACAACCCTGCCAGCATGGCTCCCCAGCCCGGGAAACTGAAATCCAAACTCTTCAGATGTCCTCCCCAGAGCTGGATGAAAAATGAAAGACCTTTTCTCATTAATAGCTGGAAATCTTAAACTTGTTCTTAATACTCCCCAGACTGTCTCTGTTCCCATGTCTTTCTTGTCTTAAACTTAAATTGTTTGCTCTTTGGGGAAGACATTTTGATTTGTTATCTTCATATAGGCCCTAGGAGATCTGGCCAAATTCCAGCACTACGGTATTTAAAACCAGGAAAACAGTCAACCTGCATCAGCTCAGAAGTCCATATAGAACAGCGTCCTGTCTCCAGTGACTCCCGGTAGCAAATGCTTTGGGGGGAGAAAATGCAAACATCAGAGCATGTGTGGACTGAACTTCTTCCTGACCATATTTCTCCCTGCCTCCTGCAGCCAGTAGCTTAGTAAGAAACAAAGAATAAGAAATAAAAACTGGTATTATGGCACATCAGAGACATCCAGTGTAGTGTCTTGGTCCCTAATGCTGGTGGTGCCACACTGTTGTGGTTGCTTCTTTCAGAGGGAGCTTTGGCAAAGCATGGAAAGTCTGTCCTGTAAAGCCCTAACTCATCACTGCAGATATCACCACCTGAGGTGCCACACGCTGGCAGAGAGCTGATGGGTTGTACCCATCCCATTTTACAACCTTGTGTAATAACGTGAAATCAGCAGCAGTTCGGGTTCAAACGTTGGGCTGTGAAATGGAGCCTTCCACAGGTGTCCTTGCTGTTGGGACAGTGGGTAGCGTCCCCATCAGCCATCACAGCTAAATCCACCCAGGCACATCAGACAAATACACTTAGCATTCTAAACCAAGCCTGTTCTTGGAAAAATTTTATCCCTAGAAACCCAGCATTAGTGCAATGGTCACTGGAAGAGAGGGCTGCAGGAAACCAGTTTGTCATAACCTCAGTTCTAGATCGGGTTTCCATGCACAGAAATAAGAAGCTCTATACAAGCCCTAGACAGCTCTTCTCAGTGGCCACCACTCACTTCCTACTGTTTGCCAGAGGAAAAATATGGTATAATGGACAGTACATCTGCCCCAGTGTAGTCATCAGCAATGATGAAAAACAAGGTGACCCACAGACAACACAGAGAGAAGAGCACAGGCCTTCATAAGAAATGAAAATACATTTATACAGGCTTCCAAGTTTTTGGTGTGGTTTTACATACGCAGTTCCCTGCAGCATAATTGATGCTGGGGAAAAGTCTGGTTTGCAGTAGGCAGGAAAAATTAAGGCATTCAAATGAGCTTCATGTTGTTTGTGGGCTAAACCAAAATACCAGGACTTGTATGTAAAACACAAACGAGAAGAAAGGAAAAACAATGTCATAAAACCCCAGCAATGGAGCTTAAAGAGAGATGAAAGATAACATCTCTAGACTGCCCCTCAAAACAGGTCTGAGCCTTTTTTCACTGACTTCCTTAGACTTTGGAAGGGAAACTGAAAACAACACTTGCTTGTCAATACCCAGGAAATGTTCAATTCGATACTAATTATTTCAGGAAAATGAGATCTTTAGGAACTTCAAGATTATGACCTACTGCCCTCAATAGTCTGACTTTCACGTCATGGAGAAGAGCAAGACATTTCCTTATGTTCATGAAAACTGGCTCTCCCTGGTATTAGAAACAAAACATGACAGTTTTATTGATGAGGAAGTGACTGCCAGAGAGAATAAATCCTTTGCCCAAGAACCAGAAAGTGAATCTTGATCTCTCAAGGTATAGGTCAGTGCCTTAACCCCAAGAATGTTCTTTCACTCACAGTCATGTATCAAAGTCCACTCTCTACTGACTCAACTAAAAAGCCTCTCAGCCCTTTTGCCCTTTGAACATCTGAACTGAAGTTTTACTGGAGTCTTTGCCACACTGGTTGAATGATAAGAAGTTACAAATACAACTGCTGTTGTAGTGCTTGACCAGTGCAGCCTGCTGCCCTCACAAATAATAGCACTGGCTGCCCTGCCTGGCAGTCAATTGCCACTTTTCAGTGGCCACTGTTATCTTTCTGAATACAAATGAGACTACGTTTTAAGGCTATGCAGAGGCAGATCTGCTGGGGTCATGATACCATGTAATCGATTTATGAACAATACATATGAACGTGTTTAAGGCTGCAGTTTTGATTTTGTTGCTATCTTTCCTTGGTGGGCGTGAGCCGGAAAAACTGGAGGTGCAGTGCTTTCAGCCCTAAAGAATCATGGCTATGATCTAACACCATCTGACTAAGCTTAATTGCATGGTGACCAGTTCCTGATTCCCAAGTCTTTGGGTAACTTTCCAGGTTAAGTAACTATCATTTCCCAAACCAGTCCAGTTCCTTGGTACTGAGAGTCATATCCTTGCATCTGGCCAAGATACAGCACAGACAAGGAAAGCAAAAGAAAAGCCACCTCAGCAATCCCAGGTCTTTATACCTATTCAGCACTGCCCATTCCAACACAAATTAATGATGGCCCTGTTGCCAGCGTTACCAGAAGCTATTCAGAATAAAACAGTAGATAAGTCCCAAATCTGGAAGTCTGGAGGGCACCAGCCTCTCTTGCTGCAAAGCTTTCATAGAAGACATCTGGTTTTGAAGATAGGTATGACCTCTCAGGTTGAGAATTTAAGTCTATAATAAAGGTGCCACAGACTATATTGCAGAAGCACCACAAGACTTAGAGATGGTGTTAACTTACTGATCAAAAGCTGATCCTCTGAAGTGTTCCAAAATCCATGTACTTACTCAGGTTGTCTTTATAATAGCTGAACCTTACAAGTATCCGGAATAGGGTGAGCTACTCAAAATTCAAGTCATCCACCTAAGGGTTTCCAAGATACATCTGCCCTACAGAAGCCCCCTGATAAACAAGGTCATCAGCTCTTTGAACATGTTCAGGTTGTACCTATATAAATGCATGTACCTATAGAATACAATCCTGCCCAGATCAGCACCACCTGTGAGGAACTGATTGCCCATTGGTGAAATTGTGCTTAAAACCAGCCTCAGCATAAGGGTTGAGTACAGCTCTTCCCTGGTTAATGGGGTTTCAGTCAGAAGGGTGCAGTCGCTGCCCTAGACAGGCACTGCCTGTCCACCCGGTCACCATTTTTAGTGACCTTCTGGGGCAGTGAGTAGCAATGTTGAAGATGTAGCTACAGCCCAAACATCTCAGCTGGATAATCATTAAGCAATTCACCACAAAGAAAAACAGTGTCTTCTGCAGAACTTGGAGGAAACGTGCACAGTTGCTCTCCGCACACATTTATTTGGAAGGGTTTTAATAAACACAGATGTTGGGAACGGATGGCTACTGTGTAATCATGTGTAGGAAAAGCCAAAGGACAAAAACTCCCTTAATGCAGACCTGCATTCCATGCAATATTCCAAAGTAAGTGAGGAAGAAATAGGGTCAATGTTACAAACAGACAAAAGCATAAGAATCCAGGTGCCAAAACTTGATTGTTCTAAAACATTCTTCTCCCACCCCTCATTTGTAAGCTAAAGAAGAGCCCTGAGCAGGCCTTGCTCTGAGCAACATCCAGAACAGCTTAACAGTTCAAGGGACCCACAGTGCGGGTCCCCTACAAGGAATCTGAGTCACTTTTTTAAAGTGTTAAACCCAGTTTTAAACAATGTCATTTAGAGATGGAAAGACTCCCACTATTTCTGATACCCTTATTTTATCCTTACTGCTCTTGCAGGGACACAGATGCTCAGATGAAAAGCTTTGACTGGGTTTTAGGCTCTGTTCTATTTTGTTTTTTAGAGGTATAAAAAAATCTCCATGAAAATATTTCTGAGGCAACGAACCCACTATTGGCCAGTGCAATTCCCAGGAACAACACTGTGATTCTGCTGTGACCAGAAAGAATCCCAGATTAGCAGAAACGCGTTCACTTTTTCCAAAGAGCAGAAGAGAAAAATAACTGGACACTGAAGCAAATCAAATGTCCACATTCCTGCCTTTTAACAGTCTTCAGTACAAAAATACAAAGTTCAGCTTTTCCGGAACTAACTCTATAATATGCTGGCGGAGCATTGGAATAGTGTTTTTGACTGGATTTCCCCCTCCTCCCATTTTTCTTCCCCTTCATTTGGGACTTTCATTCACTAATCCCAACTAAATAATCCCCAAAGAGTAGAAGTTATTTTTGCAAGTCCAAGATCCTCATTATGGCAGTGAACTTTACCGAAGAATCCAAAACTCAGGCAAACTGAAGAATATATTTGCGATATTCAACAAAATAATAAATTCAGCACATGACACAGGAAATAATAATCAGATGATCTCAGCCCCAGAAGTATTTCAGTGCTGTGGAAATGCCAGGTTGGAGAGTTCATGTGGAAAAGGAAAAGCCTTGTAACTTCTCCAAACATCAGTCATCACTTCCAGATACCTCTAAATACAGCCATTCATTTCACACTGCAGGATATTGTATTGAAAAGCAAGGCAGGGCCAACACAGCACCTTCTACCACTAAATATGCACTGCACAAACCTTAGCTAAGTGTGTTTTTCCTATTTGGAATAGGGCTCTTTCATTTCCAAAAAAGAGGTTCATGCTTCTCACCGAGCAAAATATTTATAGCCACATGCAAAAAAATATAAAAGAGCTTGAAAAGGCAAAGCCAGAGGTATTCCAGGATAGCTCCATGTCAAATAGAGAATGACTCATTCACCTCTTTCAATGAAAATGTTCATCCTAGATAGATCAAAGGCACTAAGCACACCAAGCCCTTTCTGCAAAACCTGGCAAGAAAGTAAAAAGGTTTTCAATCAGCACGCACTTAGTGGGAGGTCTGGGAACAAATGGAAGCCATAAGATGCTGGCATATGAAAGAGACCATCCCCTACAATGGACAATAGGGACAATGTATGTAATCTCAGCACAGTTTGCAAGGAATAGAATAGAATGAATAGATGAATATTTTTGTGCAGCTATACCAGATGCCATAGGGTTCTGATAGTAGCAGTTATGCATTATTTTTGCTCTGGACTTTCAAGGATCTTCCCTGCTGCCTATCATTCACACGCTCCATTGAAACTGATTTGACAGCCGGGAGAAACACAGCCCTTCACCTCATTGCATATTTGCTTTTGAGTCTCTGCATGGATTCTTACCAGCCTGCAGTCGGTTTGAATCTATCTTAGAATCCCAGACTGGTTTGGGTTGAAAGGGACCTTAAGGTCCCTCTACCATGGGCAGGGACACCTTCCACTACAGCAGGTTGCTCCAAGCCCTGTCTAGCCTGGCCTTGAACACTGCCAGGAATGGGACATTGCAGTAAACAAGGGGTCTTGCACTAACTGAGGTCACTGCAGTAAATGGGGTCTTGCAGTAAATGAGTCTCTGCCAGCTGTTATTTTCTTGTTAGGTTGTATTTTACCAGTTGGGCTTCCACCTCTTCCACCACCCCCACAAAGGCTATAAGGGAAGGGAAACAAGAAACCACAAAACACAGGAAAGTAAAATGTCCAAGTCTAATTTAACATAACCCTGACCCATTGCAGTGACTGCCTGCAGCAGAGGAACACAAGGCTAAAGATTATCTCAGAGAGTGGTGTTCTGTGTTCCGCTGTGGCTGCCGTCCCTTCCCCAGCAGCCCAGGGAGGCTCCTTGCACCAAGAGCACCCGGCAGTGCTGGGGCCCTTCCCAGGAAGCTGGGCAGCAAATCCCAGCCACACAGTGACCACAGGCAATGGCATGTGCCAGCCCTCAGCCTTGGCTAGGGAAAGGGCTTTTCTCCAGAGGAAGGTCAGAGAGACCCTGCCGCCTGCATTGCTCCTCTGAGCCACTCATGATCCATTTATGTGTCAGTGTTTCTGGAGATCAACTTTTGGACCTCACAGAAATCATCATCGCTCCAGCAGTAACTGGGTTGTAATTCATGCTGCCTGTTTCTGCACCTTGGGGGTCCTTTACAGTGGCTCTGGTACCTTAAAGTGGCTGGTTCATGGGAACAGGAAGGGTCAGGAGAACTGGCTCACAAAGCTCCTCAATCACGACTTCACTCAGCCTATGCTGCTGCAGCTTCAAGCCAAGCTACCTGAACAGAGGGGTACACAGCCTAAATTACCTCTGAAAAGAAGATTTAGCTATCAGATCTTCCAAAAGCAACATGCAGAAGCTCTCCACAGTTTCCAGAGAAGCTGGAACTGTTTCAGTCACTTCAGAGCAACTGATAAATTAATTAACCCCACACTGGTAGTTCAGTTCAAAGACAACAAAGTCACTGTGAAAGATGAACACAACTGCCCAAATTTCATGCCAAAGTGTAGATGTTGAACCCCTCCAACAAGCACTGCGTGGCTTTGGGCAAACCCTACTTCCTCAGCACTAATTGCAGAGACTGCAAGCTCTCTGAGGCAGGCAGGACATGAGTGGGCCCTCCTGTGATGATTAAATAAGAATGAACATCTCTGGGCAGAGTATATTCCATCCCCAAAGGTTTAGCACTTCTGTGTAGTAAAGCCAACATCTCATATTCCTCTCACTGAATGCTTTACGTAAATGTTTGTGGGAAATGGAGAGAACAGTATCCTGTAAAGCTTCCTTAGCAACTTTGCAGTTTTCTTTGTCCTCCTGCTTCACTAGCTGTTGTTTACCACTTTCAGCAGCAGAGTCAGCAGGTCAGGAGACCTATTTACATCCTGCAGTGTGGCTAATCCATGGCCAGCGCATAGCCAGAGGGACCAGTAATCTACAGGCTGGCCAGATCACTGTCGGTGAAGAAGGTGCTGCCAGACCACAACGTGTGGCCTCCAACTCGCTCCACGCTGTGAATACAAGTAACAGGGATGAGGTAGGCTTGTATTAACACCAGCCTGAGCAAAGCTTTCAGGCACTTTACACTTCATCATGAGAACATTACAGAGAGAAAAGCTCAGTTGCAAGCTTCTTGGGTTCAGGGTTTCTTTTGTGAAGTTCTTATAACCCTTTTTAAATATTAACTGTGCAGAATTGATTATTGCCATAGAAGAGAAAACCCTGACACTAATATACTTCTTAGTCATAAAGAATTCATGCATCTTACCCTATTTTGAAACTCATTATCCAAGCTTCTGGAAGCAATTTTTCCATGACCCTTACACTCCACCAGTAACAAACAGTTTGAAAATTTCACTGGGTAACAGTTGCCTGCAAAGCACTTACAATTCATAAACTTCTCATACAGTTTCTGACATTTATCATTGCTAAAGTAAATGGAAGCAATGGAATCGACTATGCATCATGAGTAATATAATGCAATATTAAAGGACACCCAGTGGAGTACTTTAGAGGCCGAGGAATCTAAATCATACACTCAGTGCTGGGAAACCGTATAGGAAAATGTGCGGCACCATTTGTTGGTTGACTGTAGCTGTCACTGCTCAGTGTTAGCAGAGGGCTGAGCTGCACTGCTGATGTGCAGGGTTACACAATTGACAGCAGTGATTTACTATTCATGTGAATTAGAAGAGAAAGGAACTGTGGAAAGAATTCCTAATGAGTGATCACAAGTGTTTCCACACCGCCTGCCACAGCCTAGGACAAAACGTGGAGCAAGACAGGAAGATGGGCTCAGGAAAAAGGAGAGGATAACTCAAGCTACCAGGACTGAGGTTCCCAGGGGGGCAGCTTGGGGGAGCCCTGCTCTTTCGGGAGTGTCCACCTAAACCATATAATAAAGACACATAACAAGTACGATGCAAAGTGGAACTGATGAGATCTGAAGGAAATTCCCACCTCCACCTCTTCTAACTTCCTTTTTGCTGTCCTCCACTCTCCTGTTCTAGGTAGAAGATGCACAGGCATTGAGTAGATGCACTCAGTGGAAAAAAAGAGTCACTTTGAATGCATAGTTGTGAGCACTACAACAGCCACTGTGATCTCTGCATTTCACTAGGCAGCAATCCTCACATGTCCTCTTTCTATTTTGTATTTTAATCTTGCCTGCCTTCCTTTTCTTTCCCTCTTTTTGCCTTTTTTCTTCAGTCCCGCTGAAGATACACAGAATCATGATGTAAGAAATAAGTCAAACCTTCCCATTCCTCTACTCCTCCTCCAATAATCTGCAAATCCTATTAGCTGAAACGATGTGGGACACTGGGATGGATAGGGGCAGACAGAGAGGCGCAGACAGAAATGCTGCCGGGCAGCGTCTGGCAGCCTGGCACTGCCCGGCTGCCGGTGCTGTCACTGTGGGAGAAGTTCATCAGAAGGCTCAGTACAAACTCTAATTGTGTTACAGAAACTGCAAGATGAAAATCAAAGTTTAAATTACTTGGGTGTTTATCTTCATTTGTATCTATCTGGCTGTTAGTGACATGGATGCATACACGAAACCATGGCAGATGAAGCAATATGAGCTGAAACCGAAGAACAGCCGGTTGAGACCTCTGAGTCCTGTCAGCAGTTACAGAAGGCATTTTGGGGGGTAATGGAAGCAACATTAACTCCAGTGCTGAAGCTCAGCACCCTTTGTCTGTGCTGACACAACAGTCTGAGGGACCAGACCTCTGGAAAAGGGTGGAAGGCTGTTCAAGAAAACAAAAGTATTTGGAGGACTCTCTATGCTGCATCATGAGATCCTGGGATGTAGACCTGCTGCAGAAGAGATACATACATGACACATGAAGCATCAGTCAAATAGAAGTCTCAAAATGCTATTTCGTTCATGTTTATGACTTTAATATCAAAATATAAATTATTTTTCTGGTATGATGGTCAGTTATATTGATCTTCTGGGATAATTATATGTTATTATTAGCAAATGAACAGCTTCTGAAGTCAGGAAATTGATTTTCAGAGTACTCTGTTCTCAGGCTATTTTAATAAGAAGCTTCTCACCATCACAGTTACCAAAGAAAAGTTTGGAATAGGTTAGAAGTGTCTAATGGCTCAAACCAACGGGAGAAACAAGAAGTTTTGAAGCTTTAGGCTTATGGTCTTTAAGAAAATCTCATGACTTCAGAGAGCTTTTTGACTTTCGAAAGCCAGCACTTAGAGATGTGATACTGCTCTTCACAGCCATTTCTTTAAAATCTTTGCAGACAACATCTGTGCCTGACACAGAGCAGACAAGGAAGCAAGGAAGCAAGCATCACGTCCAACATGACTGCCTCGTGCTCCCCTGCTTTGATGTTTTTATGGCATAAGCACATTTACATGTAAAACCAGCAATGCTCTGATGCTATCAAGAGTAAACTTGAGATGGGTGCGTGTTGCACCCTCACCAACATCCCCAGTTCAGTCTGGCAAAAAGGAAAGGCCAGGGGATCGTTGGTTTCCTATTCCCAGCTCTACCTGACAAACTATGTGGTTACCTCTTCTTCACCTCCAGATTCAACAAAGCACCACTGCACTGTCTTCTTGCTAGCCAGAGGAAGTCAAAAGGATAATCCTTATGGAGTCCTTGGCCACTAAGGACTGAAATAGAAAAGGCCAAGTTGGACAGGGCTTGGAGCAACCTGCTCTAGTGGAAGGTGACCCTGCCCACGGCAGGGGATTGGAACTGGATGAGCTTTAAGGTCCCTTCTAAACCAAACCAGTCTGGGGCTCTATGAAATATGGAAGAGAAATTCAAATCTCTTGCTTTCTTCTGAAAGATCAGCCATCTTCTTTGTAGGGGCTGTGATAACACTTTCACCAAGCTCCTCATAGTGCCACTTCCCCTCTGGTGATGATCATGCCACATGCAAGACATTTGGCACACAGAATCACAGGAGAGGGCAAGGAACCAGACTGGGACATCAGTCATGAAAGGGACAACAAAAGTTACAGCTGCTCAGGAATGCGTTTTCTGATAGGGGTTGTCTGAACACAGGTCTCTTGGCAACCAGAACTCAAGATCGTGGAGAAGGGAAGGCACTAATCTATGCTCCTAAATGCATCATAGTGAGAGGCAAGAATTAGATGTGCCTCACAGCAATATAAGGTTTGTTTCACACATACATGTATTCATACTTGCAGACACAAAACCACCCACCCTATGTGGCAAGCTCATGGAATGGCAAATTAGCCTCGGAATTTCCTGAAGATGTTTTGGGAGAGCATTAAAAGGAGGCTGTATTCTAAAAGCGTAATGTCAAAGCCTAGTCTCTGTTGCTCTGATGTCCAAACTGCCAAGCCCCTGCAAGACACACACACACTTTGAAAAACAAAACACCATAAAAAGATCAAAGATCCCTCTGGGAATACATTCTCTGCACTCTTCAAAGCCAAATGTCCCCTCACTTGCCCCCTTGTAAACCGATTAATTTCAGTGAGAACAATCTGCTCACAAAATCAGCAAATTCATGCAGTGAGAGCAAGTACTTGTATATATTAACTCAGGGACTGCAAGAGAACCCTCTGTGTTTTTCTCTGCTCACTAGGAACAACAGGATTTATACTGATTCTCATTTTCAAGCTGCAATTGGTATTTAATCTGTTACCAGGCAGCTTTTTCTTGAGTCATTTTGCACAGGGATCAGATGCAACCCTCTTTCCCTGAATTTAAGAGTAAATGAGTGCACCATCTGGCCAGCCCCTTGTCTGATTCAGCCCCAGCGCCTGCGGTGGTATTCCAAAATGTGAGGAATGCTCACCCAGTAGACTTGGTTCACATCCTCCCTCCTATTGACTAAAGCTGCTCTGGCCCCTTCTGGGCTGCTTTATATAAGAATTTGGTGGGAAAAGTAGGTCTGAATTCTTAACCATCCTCAAATGTGCATGTGTGTGGTCTGAGGAGGCAGCTCATGCAATGAGAAAGGGGAAGCCACTAAAATGATTCTGCTTCTAAATATTTTGACCTTTATTGACATTTCTAAGTAGCAGCAGCTTCATTACCAATTAAAGGAAGTTATTAGCTACAAAAGGAGCCTGTTCTTTTTTCCCTTTATGGCTCCTTTCCCAAACCAGTGCTGTTAGATGAGATCTCTGTGGCAGGACAAGGCAAAGGAACCCAGGAGACCTGGGCTACTTTATAACTAACCTCTATAGAAATCCTCATAGAAGTCAAAGAACTTTCATAAAGTGAATACTCCAGAGACAACCCATTCAGAACAAGAGACTCTCCATTTCTGTTGGTGTTAAAGCCTTGCCATGTTTTTCTACATGGGATTGCTTGGTGGGCATTACTGCTGGTTGGTTTTCTTTCAAGCACACCCATAAACAAGGCCTATCCAAATTGATTTCAGTTGTTGGTTTTTTTTTCCCACTATATGCATTTAGGGGCTGGCACGAGGAGCCGAGAATATACAAGACTTCAAACATGATTTCCTTACTGGGTGAATAACCCCAAGGTATAACTTTCCCAGTAGCCAGGAAGGTAGCTGCATGATCCACACCACATTTTAGAGTATATCAAGCCCAAGACATCATGGAAGTTCCAGCACTCTCCCAGGCACAGTAATTTAGTTTTCATCACCTCTCCTCCTGGTTATACCAAAAGAAATCCCATGACACCTTCCACCAACCTCAGCTCCTGATTTTCTGACGAGTTTCTGGACTCTCAAGCAAGACTTTAAACATTTTTTTTTTCCTTTTCTGATTTTTTTCCTCAGATTCTCCTGGCTTTTCCCCTGCATTCTTTACATCTTCTGTACTGAGCTGCTAACTCACCCTCAGGTTAAGGAAAAAAACACTTACTTGCAACCTATTTGAAACTAAGGGCTTGATCCCACAACCACTAAAGTCAAAGGCAACAAGGGAAGTTCTGTTCAATGGGAATAGGCCAGACCCAGAGTTCCTGGACAGTGTGTTTTTAATCAGGGAGCCTCCACATTTAAAAAGGAAATCATTTGCATCATATTAGTATTCATTGTCCACCTACACAGGATGGGAAATGTGTTGAACAAAAAGGTTAAGTGTGCTGATGCCAAGAGGGCTTGCCCATTGCAGAGCGGATCTCAGCAATGAAAGCATCTCAGTTGTACCTGTTCCAGGAAATTACATCCCAAACCCTCTGCATTCATGGCTCAAGGGAGTCAGACCTGTTTCTAACGGTACATAAAAGGTCAGCTGTGATCACTGTGTGTATTATTTCATCCCAGGAACAGGCCAAGTGTACCAAAAAACAAAAATAAAAGTTTAAGTGAAAGAAGGTAACAGAAGCGAAGCTGCCGCAGCCCATCTGACGTGGTTTACTCCAATATGTCACTTTAGATCAACAGAGAAATGTCCTCCTGCAAAGTGTTTATCAAGGGACCCTTGACTGGAAAAATGATACAAGAGTTCTTTGTGCCTATTGCTGAAAAGCATATGTGGCCTTCATCACTCAGAACAGTTCTCCCCAGCCTGTGGTTCACAGTCAGCTGGAGGCGGGGGCTACTTCTGAAGACTGTGAAACAAGGCTGAGACAGAAAAGCCTCTTGTCAGAAGGCTGCAGTTTGCTGCAGAGATGCAGTCCTCTCCCCTGGAAGAGTTTTAGGCACCTGCAGTTCAAAACAAGATCACAAGTCACTTGCATACAAGATGACTTGTTTGATATTAGATATTAGCTCCACTCAAACCCTTAATTTTCTTTCCAAGAGGCTTCGAGATTTTCTCCGAGTCCTGTCCTGCTGCCTTTTTACTGCTTCACTTATATTCACTAAATCATTTTTCCCTTCATCTTTCCATTTAGAGCAGAACCCGAAAGTGCAAATCTCATCTGTTTCCAGCCCTTTTTTTCTTTGTACGGATCTGCGATGATGAACAGCACCTTCTTACCCTTGCATGTAAATCTGTTAAGCATGACCAGTAAAACTGGGAGCTTAGAGAATAGTAAAGTTGAGAAGGGACCTCTGGAGATTGTCTGAGGAGAAATTATACTCAAAGATCTTTTCCTAAAGATTAATACCGAAGAAAGCTTGTGCAAGTATCAGCCAAAGTAGCTACTGATGTGCAGTCTCCAAAGACTTGGAAAAGCAAATCCAGCCCAAGCTTGCACCAGTGAACAGGTAGGAATGAACTATTTGCCTGAATTTTGATGACCTTGAACAACTCAATAAATCACATCACTCCACATACACAGCTTGATAGGAGTCAGAGCGCTGTGCTGCCCTTGAGAGCTGGGCAGTGGCTTCTGGGAGGAAGGAAATAGCTGCCACATGCAGTAAATAAAAAGAAGTTAAAAACAAGAAATACACACGCAGTTCTGCTGCAGAATCATTCCATTCAGCCTGGCTAGAAACACAGGCAGCTACAAACCCATCATTCATCTCCAACATAAACACAGATCTGGTTAGACTAGCAGCAACATAGGTTGAGATTTTTAGTAGATGACATAAATAAATGTATTTTTATATTTCCTGACCACATTAAGCTTGAAATCAGAGTTCTAAAATGTGAGCCACACACTATAAGGCTTCTAATAGCCAATAAATTCAGATAGTCACAGTGAAGCAATGTCTTCTCCTTAAAGGTACATTTTGCTGCAGTGTATATAAATACACTGGGACTTGGATTTTATGGAATTGAAATTATATGTAGTTGAACATGATCATTCAAAAAAGGTTAAAGTTCTCTTAGGAGGACAGCAAGATGGAAACCACTTCAGAAGGCACAATCTCAGATTCCAAATATTATTTCTACATGGAAAGACATTAGTAAGGAGATGGTGGGAGGCTGGGGAAAAATACCTTCCCCCCAGAAGGTACAATCCAGGAGAGGAGAGCTACAACATCCCAGGTCAAGAACATCAATGTATTCCTCTGTTCCTGTCCCAGCTCTGCTACACTAAGAGAGCACAAAACAAGTTTTTATCCTGTCCAGTACATCCCCTTCCCATTTGTAAAGTAGGGATTATAGTGCTAGTATTCCTTCAGGTGGTGTTAAAGGAATGAGTGGTCTTAGAGAATTATCAGTAAAACTTAGGAGCTAAAATACAGCACTTTAAAGTGGAGATTGGTATTATCACCATGATATCCCACACTGGGAAAATGAATACAACAGATATAATGAAATTTTGGCTTTTCAGAATGGGTCAGTAGCAATGTTAGGAGTGATTTTCAGGTGGTGGTTGGCCTTACAACACTTAAAAGCTACCTGAGATCCATGAAGACTGATGTCCATGCTGACTCCCAGGAGTCAGAGAACCTAATGCTGAGAGAACCTGTGGGATCACAAGGCTGACATCCAGCCTGGCACCGCTCACTAAGCAAGCTCTGCTGAAGGACAGCAGTGCACTGCATAGACTTCGAAGGCAAGTCCTTCAAAAGGGAACACAGTTGTTTAGTTTTCGGACCTACCACTTTTTAAGGGTCTCTTACAAAGAGACAAGTTCCCAGTGGGTGAGCAATAAAGCCAGTCAGTGTGTGCTGGCTCTACTGCCCATTATTGACTGGATATTGCTGGAAGAGCCAAGATGAAAAATATCTGAGTGCTGATGTCACCTCGACACAATTGCTGTGGAGGTTACTCAGTTGTCCTTGGGGCGCCTATTCATTTTCAGAGACATGCTGATCTTTGCCTGGTGGCTGGAGTTTTATGACCAGAAAGAAATGAAGATGGCAGCTGAGAGCTTCACTTCACAATGAGTAAAATCATCCTTTTAAGGGAGAATTCATCATTCCTAGCTCAGTTTAAAAACCAGCAGTTGAGACTAAGGAAATGGAATGTACCAGCAGAAGAGATTTTAAAACACAAAGTACTTTCAAGTGGAATATAGCTGCACAATGACAAACAAAACAATAATGACAACGTCTCCACCCACCTACGTTAAGGTGGAAAAGTCAAGTATTCAGAGCTGGCAACACCAGAATCAAGGTTGCTTTGTGTAGTCCTAATTCACTTCTCCTGTGAGATACAATTAAAAGCTATTTTTCCCCATGGCCTCACCCCAGTTAGTGGGCAGGATGAACAGAGCTATTCAGTATTTCTTTTTGAGTCAATGTGTGGCCTTGGTTTTATTTATAGCATGCAGTTTAAACTCTTCACTGAAAACAGGATTATTCATATCCTTGTGGGTTACAATATAACACTTATCACAGAAATATTTGCTTCAAAACCATAACAAATGTCTCCTGACAAAACCCCTGCCAATGAGGTAGGATGGTAGCATGGTCCCTTCAGCCCAAATGCTTAATCAGAATCAGAGGTCCCACAAGATTGTTTTGATTAGTATGAGATCATCTGAATGTAATACAGCGTATAATATATTCTTGTCTTTAGCAAACCAATGGTAAGAAAACCCCCATTTCTCCAAGAGAAAGCTCCAAAACTTCCACTGTCATGAGATCTGTATTTAAGGAGCCAACTGTTTCCTTTCAGGATCATCCACAGCATTTGCAGACCTTGGTTTCTGTGGTTTAAGGCACCTCCTTCTAAGACCACTGGGCAAATGAAAAGCACAGGCTCGTCTGGAGATAAGCAATGGAGCAGAGTAAGGCTAGGATGCAATTATTCCCAGTTCACTTGATTTGGGAAGATTCCCACTGAAATTTGCAATTTAAAAGAAAAAAGAATAAAAATGACTCCCTACCTCTGTTTGCCCTTATTTAGAAGTGTCCATGCATTTACGTATACACACCTGAACACCAAAAAGCAGTCATATCTGATTGCAAAAAACCCAAGACATTTGTATGTCTGTAGGATTTTGGCTGGAACACAACAGTGTCAATGTCCTTTTTCAGCAGTTATCAACCACAGCCGATGCTTTACATAAACTTGAATTCAGGGACTACACAATCATTCTGCAACAAGATAACTGACATCCACCCTTTTGAGTTGGATCTGAGCCACAAATCAAGTCACTCTTAAGACATCATCTCTGTGGGGAAAAAAACCATTACCTCGAGTTCCTCCACCAGTATGAAACCCATCTGAGAAATACAATTTTCAAGTTTATTTGCACAACCTCTCCAAGAAATCAATTCATGATTCCCTATGTCATGCTGCTTGTTTTACATTGCAGCCTTCAAGAAAAATGCTTATATTCGAAATATGAAAATATAGCAATTACTTACTGTTCTGACAGCCATCAGGAGCTCTTTATACTCTTCTGGTCCCTGTGCTTATCTCAAACTGCTCCTCAATGATATTCTCTTCAGAGCAGAGGATCAGATGGCTGAAAGGAAAATGCACAATGCTACAGTTTCTATCCACAACACTGGGAACTTGGCATGTCTGCAGGCTTTGGCATTATTATTATTACAAATATATTTTGGAATTTGTATTTTTGGCATAACTGGAAGATTGCTGTAAAGAATGTAGTTCTTCTTTTTAAAAATGTGTTAACTCAGCTGGGATTATCTCAATTCAAGTACTCCAGCAATGACTGTAACTAACATTCTTATTTGATTTGAGGTAGCAAGAAGAAAGTTAACAAACATGATCCCAAGTATTACTTAGTACCATTACTACCTTAGGCTGCAGCTGCCTGAAACACTGGTGCTGCTACAACCTCACTGGATCAAGACAGTTTTGCTTGTTAGAATGTTTTGTTTCTTTAATGCAAAGCTATTTTAAAGCTTAAAAACTTAAAGAAAACCAAACCAATCATGCCTAACTGGAACTACCAGTGCCAGCCTATCTTCTGCTCTGGATTTACAAAGACATACTTAATTCACAATGTAAGTTACCCCTCATAGTTTAAGGCAAGACCTTTAATTTATGCAGACAGAAGTTTATGCTGCTGTCTAGATTGTAAGTCCATCCTCCAAACCACCATTATTCTTTAGTACAGCTCAATACAAATCAGTTGTAACAGCACTAGGGATTTTCCACTGCAGACATGGACTTCACTTAATTAACTAAGAGCTGTATAAACACAGCAGGGAAAAGAAATGGTCTCTTCCTCAAAGACACTGATGCAATTATTCTGTTCTAGCAGGGGGATCACAAAGCATTTTGCAGTTCAGTCTCTCTGGAAGGAAGGCTGTATTTCAGACCTCTGTATTTCAGACCTCTTTTACACATGGGGAACTCAAGGAGGAATAAGCTCAGTAGCAAGACACAATGAGCTGTGCCTTCTCTCTGAAAGGGGACACACTCAGAGTGCTGGACTAGAAGTTCACAAGTTCATTTTTGCAGAAATTGGCACTAAAGCTCAGAATGCATTGAACTCACAGACCTGATACCTGGTTTAGAAGCACCCACCTCCTCAGCCTGATTAAGACTACCCACCCTCCACCTGATGCTCTCAAGTGACCTCACTGAATTGCTCTCAGTGCAAAAATACCTGTCAAAAGAATGCACACAAGCTCACTAACCCACTGGGAAACACAAGCAATGTTGCTTCATCCACATGCCTGAGGAAGCTATGGTGATGTAACAGTTGCCACAGATCCTATACAAGGTAGGAATTATAATCATCTTATTGCCAACATCTGGTCAAGTTTAAGATGAGAATCTTACAAAGCTTCTACTTATAGCTCTTCGTGCTTTTCTGAGCTTGGATTCAATCTCAGCTCGGGGTTTTTTAACTTTAAGAAATGCATTCTCTGATTCATTGCAATGTTTCAATGAATTATTTCCATTATTCACTTCTTTACTGCCTAAAATTGAAAAAAAAAAGGCTCCGAAATTTTAACCTTTCACATCACAAAGTGACAAAGACTCTCAGAACCTTGCCTAAGCCAGGTGGTAATTAGCCAGACCTTCTACTGCTTAGGCAGTCCCCAAAACAAGGGGGCTGTGCTACAGCAAAGCACTGAAGGAGATATTTCACTTGAATAATACAACAAAACTCCACTGAAGATTGCCAATGAGTCCTAGTAAGGCCTCATCTCTGAAATTTATCCCTGACAAGTTAAAAGTAAAAGCCATTGCTTTTTTTCTTGCTGGTTTGTTTTAACAAACAAGCTACAAGAAGAACCAGGCCCTGCCACCAAACAACAGTCACTGTAAGAGCTCACCCCAGCTGTACAGGAATTGGGATTATCCTGATTCATCCTCATACTTTCCCCATCAAGTATGAAACTTTTCCTAAGAAATGAGGACCTGACAGTTTAGAAAACAGTTCTCTCAGGTTGTGCTCATGTGAGTAAGCACTTCCTTTCCCTTGCAGACCTGACAGTGCAGTCCCATCATTCCTTTGCTGCTCTTCTCCACATACTGACCAGACAGACAGAAACAGATCCCCACCAACAAACTAACATTAGTAGTTCATAAATAACAGATTTCCAACTCACTGGCACCTTGTGCAGCACTTTTCACCAGGACTTTTCAAACTGATCTGCAGGGTGGGGAGTGATCAGCACTGCAAACACCTCACAGGTGAAGGGACTGAGGAAGCAATCACAGGGTCAGCCCAGCACTCCCCTGGCTCGCCCCCAGCTCCTCCAGCGTTGTGCAATGCTGCCTCTTGGTGGAGCTCGGCTAAATGCTCTGCAAAGTAGCTCAGCTTCCCTCCCCCGCCTAAACCTCTAGACCTGACAGAAGCAAAACTAATATTGAGTTATTAAGGTGCTTTATCTGTCCACTTCCTCACAGCTTGTGTCTCCTGCTGCATGAGAAGGGTCTAAGGTCATACCTTTTAGGGTAGCATTAAAGATAAAATGCCCAAGGGGTGTGTTTTAAAACTGGCAGTTAAACTGGGCAGCCAGAAGCACTGAGTTTGAATGTTTAATAAGGTAGGTTAAAGATCCATAGAAAGAGCAATTGTGTGACTTTAGTAATGAGCTAATTCAATTAATTAAATAATGAACTAATTCAACCCTTTCCAAATCAATTTGTGGACTCTTACTATGATCAATTAAAGTGCTTGGGGACCTTTATTAATTACAACTATTCCTAGTTCTTCTATGCATTTTTGTTATGCTGCAGTGTAAAGATGAACATTCAATAAAAATAAAACTCTGCCTTTTTGTTCATACTCACAAACTGATGGGAAAGCCTCCAAAAGCATTCTCAATGTTTTGTAGTTGTTAAGACACTTCATTTTCCCTCATTCCCAAGCTTCAGAAGCTTCCTCTTTGTGATTGCAAACAGATGATGGCAGAGCACGCAATTAGACTAATACAAGTAAATTCCAATCAGTGGTAGCCTGCAGCAGCTTCTCAGTATTCACATCAAATGGAGGCCAACTCTTAGCATGAAGCTGTCAGCAGGAAAAGATAAATTAAAAGTGATTTTTAGAAGCAAACTTCTGTGACCTTCTTCATTGCACCCAGGAGTACGTGTAGCATCTGTCACTTATTAGATATTATGGGTTGGGATTTTCAACCATCCACTCAGTTTGGGCATTCAAAATCCAATATGTACCTTTGACTATATGAGTGCAGTCTCACTAGTCTGGGCCATTTGGGAGAACAGTGTTACACTTGTCTGCACCATGAAACAGTATTAATATACAATTTAGGAACTTATTTGAAAATGACATCTTTGAACTTGAGCTTTTAATACAAGTAGAATAGATTGTGAGGGTTTACCCCATCTTTGCCAATCTTTACAATCCCTCTTTGCAAAGCAGAGATGGCAGATTCTCAAATAGCTTAGTTTTTCCAAAAATTATCACTAAGCCCAGTTGGTAGTGGTAACAGCTACTCAGTGCTCTCAGTGGGCACAAAGTACAATAGCACTAGCTTTCATAACAGCGTAGGAGCTGCTAAGTAAATACGGTGTAAGTTTCAGAGCTACCTACCTTGATCTCACCTCAGGGATCACAGTTCAAACACAAGATCTTCCAAACTTCTGGGTGGTTCTTAAGATGGAGACTGTCTTCAGAAGCTGCCCACAGATTTCCCAGGCTACAAGAGGACTGGTATCCCCATCAATGGGAGGCCAGCAGAGGTACCTCTGTCAGACTGGGCACCAAACAGTTGCATGGTAACATCCTGCTGATGGTGCCAGCCAGTGTTTTGGTGCATTGCATCCTGGAAGGGGTTTGAGCCTCTTGGTAACCCAGAGGAACGCAGGTTTGTCTTGTCAGCAGGTCAGGTCAGTCCATGGCATAAAAAGCTGGGGAAAAGGTATATTACAAGGTCAGGTCCCCCAGAGTTTATTTGGTGCAGGGCAGAGCTATGCACACATGACCACACAGTCTGGAGAACAGCACTGATGTAAGATATAAAATGGCTTTAAGCACGGAGATGTTGCCAATTTTTATTCTAAATTCACTGGACAATCCTGGTGTATCTATGCAAGTTCAAACCCAGGCTTTTTAGAGCAGAATGAGTCGTCAGTGTCCTTGATCTCTTTTGAAAGGCAATGAAATGTATCTCCCACATTTCCAACACTCCCTTTGGCCTTTCAAATTCACTAGGTCAGAAGAAACAGTTCTGAACATCTCTATTAACAACCATATTCCCCCAGCTGCTTCAAGTCAAAGCAACGTGACTGACTGTAAAGCAAGGCCTCCTCATTTCAATTACTTCCAATTTGTTATTTTTCTCTGAAAAGCAAGGCTAGGCCATTAGTACAGTTGAACATTAGACAAAAAGTTTCCAAAAACAGCTAACATAATGCCACGAAAGTAATTTTGTAACACAAAAAAATACAAGTACAGTTACACAAGTGTTCTTGTTCCAAGAACAATTGTAAGTGGGTTTTGTCTTGATTTTGAAAAATCTCCAATATCTCAGGGTAGCTGCAGTAGACCACACACTGGAAAATTATGTGGTTTTCTGGTCACTGTATAATAAGAAAGGATTTTTCTGTCTGAGACAGAAAAGGCCTATTCAAGGTTGGAAAGGGAGTGCTGGAATCAGGAAGCTGGGGAGATAGGTCATAATAGTACGAGGATAATTAGGTCTAGTTGTCTGAACTGCTGCCAGGGAATTAGGAAGGACAGCTTCTACTTTTTCATCAGCCTAGGCAAAACATAAAGGCTAAAGCAAAACTCAAATCAACACCAGTTTCATGGTATCTGCTACTGGGGAGCTCCATCTCTGGTTGTCTATCTGCAGATAAGAGGTTTCTCAACATGAAGTGTAGGACAGAGAGAAAATAAAGTGGGAGAAGTATCAGTTCCTTTAATATAGTGGGGTTTGTGCCAAAGTCTTTGTGATACGATCACACAGTATCCCACAGCAAGACAATACAGAAATATCTATACCATTTATGGATGAAGATCCACCCCAGGCTGCAGACAAGTGAACAGCAGATAAACTGTGACCCGAGCCAGTCATGACTTTGCCCTGACTTCACAACTCGCTGTAGGAAGCCAGTTGTACAACCCACTTTCCAGGTTACTTTACTGCAGTCACTTAGCAATTCTGGATGGACTCCACTGAGTACATTTTTCTAACATTCTTTTTACCAATAAAACAAAGTAAGAGATTTTATAGCCTTGATGTGTTTCTGGCACGTTTTAAAAGCTGCTGCTAATAAAACTTTTCCAAGATGAAACAAGAAGAAAAAATTACCAAGTTGTAGCAATGTAAATATCTCATGACTTTTTTTTTTCTTTGTAAAGTTGGGCTTTTCTGCAGGAAACTGGGAATCAACATCACAGAACAAGATTGTGTTAAGAGAAGAAAACCCATGTAAGCACAACTTAGAGTGGAACAGTATCACGTTTCTAGAAGTCCCTGTTAAATGGAGTTTGAAAGAATCCTGTTTTCATGCACGCCAAGGGCTTACTCCTGCTGACCACTGAAGTCAGTGACAATTCATCAAAGGACTTCAGTGATGTATAACCTAGTCCCTAAAGCAGCAGACTGGCTTGTACCTATGGCACAGGGCAGAGAGCCAAGAGATCTTAGTGCAGATCCTGGCTTGACACAAACTCCCTGTGCTCCTCATCCATAAAGAGGGGTGATCTGTGTCTGCTTCCACTGTCAGTTCTCTGAATAGTCACTCTCTCTCCTACACACCAGAGCCTTTGTTTTTGAGATGCAGTTGTGATTTAACACTGAATTACTAATGCACACCCTTAATCATCCCAACAACTCTAGCATCATACAGCAGTGCTGTGACTCCTGCACCCTGCCCTACCCAGTTGTGTGAGAGATGGAAGCATGCCAAATGTACAGCAAGTACTTTAAAATGTGCTGTAAGCACCAGGCTCACCTGCAGTAGGCTTACCTGTGTATAAATATTGCCCTTTATGTGCATCACAAATCACAAAGTGCATGAGCTGCTTGATTTTCAAGGATCACCTCCTCTATGCTTGAAAAAGGTCCATCCTAATGAGCAGGAAGTTAAGCACGTGTACCAAGAGACCTGCATGGGTAAGCAAGGAGCTGCTGAGAATATTCCTTCTGGAGTTTCAATGCACTTTTTCACTTCTGAGATCAGAGGCAGTGTATGAACTGCAGTGCCATCACCTATCTTACACTACCAAAGAACACTTTTAATGTTAATGCTCTTTCATGACATTGACCACGAGAGGGCACCAGTACTGCTCTAAAAAAACACAAACCTGAGTAGCTGAATAAATGAATGGGAATTTGTTTGCAAACTGTACAGCAACAAAGGCCTAGAGATAGCAGCTTCCACAGTCAGGAGTCACCCACCCACAGAAAGCCCAAGTGTCAGGCGGCTACAATGGTGCACTGCGGAGGGGAGAAAGAGAATTCCCAGCTCCCTAGAGTCAACAGAACTGGAGTTTTTCCTACTTTCCCTGCAAGCCTCCCTTTGCTTACAAACCCTTTTGCTTAGGGTGGGTTGGTGACAGGTTCACACATCTTTTTGCACGAGTGTTGTCCAGAGGCTCCCTCTGCATCATCTCTGTCCTACCTCAGCCCTCCTGCACAGAAGCAGTACCTGTCTCTTGGGAGGCTCAGCCTCTTCTCTCTCAGCACAGAAAGGCTTTTCATTCCTGGAAGCCAGGTGAGCAATGCCCAAACCCACATGTTTTCAGCCCAGCAAGCCCTAGCAATGGGTTTGCTTGTTTCATAGTCCTTTCAATGAATAGTACCTTTACGGGAGGAGTGAATGATAACTCACAGAACTAGAAGGAACAGCCATAGCTCAAGCTGAACAGCTGACCTCTAAGGCATGAAGAGTTGTTTTTTTCCACAAAGATATCACCATAAGGACTTCTAGAAACAAGAGAAAATAAAAAAGCATATTAACTTTCAAGCCTGGATTCTGAATACCTGATTCCATATTATGCCATATAAACACAAAACTCTTGACTTCACAAAATCTCCCAGTGACATCTCTCTGCCAAATCCCATCTAGGAATCAGACATCAGACAAGAGAAAAATATCTACAGACACCTCATTCAAGAGCAAGTGCAATTATGTATGGATGTATAGATCACTCGCAAAGCTAATTTTGCTTACAAAGGAAAATCATTGCTAAAGGTTCATATGGTTAAGCTAAACCTTTTCCTGCAGCATTCACCGTGAATACAAAAGGATTGTTCTTTTTTGTTTTAGCTGTAAGTGAACAAAATGCTGTTTTCAACTAGATGTTTCTCCCGAGTTTTTGTGACAGCTGGATTAATTACATGCAATTATCCTGTGAAAGTAAATTTATTCTGAATTCCCTGGTAAATTTCTGGCACTTCAGAGGAATCTCCTGGCTGGGACACATCTATTGGGAAGAACACCAGGTAAGCCAGAAATGGGGGGGAGGGGGGGGGGAATTCAAATAACTCAATCTATAATCAAGGTAGGAGGTAATACAGTTACTACAGAACAAGAGTCAAAAGGATGTTTTACACCACCAGCTTTAAGCTTGAACTTCTGCCCTATTTGAACCTTTGCACTATTGATGAACCTTTCTGCACTATTCAGGTAGCTGCTTCTTCTACTGTATTCGTATTTTGCAGAAAACCAGAGCAATGAAGGGTTCCAAAAAGCAAGTATTTATTTGAAAAGAAGATTAATAGAATATTCAACAATGAACTGCACATAAAATTAGATTATTTACTTCAATACAGTGTTGTAAAATCGTGTTTGTTTAAAAATGTGTTTTTTGTGCTTGGCAATTGTTAAAGTACGGAAATTATTTCTATCAGAATTATAGGATGTGGTATTTCAGAACATTTACCTGCTCTTGGGATGCTCAAGGCTGTTAACTGCTTGTCTCAGCGTACATGTCCAATCCTGTAATCCCAGCTTGCTTTCCAAAGCTCCAGATGTATTTACTTTTTATACAACACTGCAATGCAAAATATGATTATTTTTAATATTTTTTCTACTTTTCCTCACTTTCTAACCCCATCTTCAAATCCACCAACAGAAGCTCAGGAAAGTTAAACACGTCTTTTGGGAACTGTATACACCTGGGGAAAGTGATACTGTCCTACAAAGCCCTCCTGCAACTTTATTTAAAATGGATAGAATTGCTCATAGAATAGAATCATAGAATCGTTAGGGTTGGAAAGGACCTTAAGATCGTCTAGTTCCAACCCCCCTGCCGTGGGCAGGGACACCTTACGCTAAATCATATCACCCAAGGCCTTGTCCAACCTGGCATCCACCCAGTTAAAATTGTAAGTTGATGCTGGAGCTGCATAAAAGGGACATCATCAAGATAAAAGCTGCAATTATTAAAACTGCAACACCTACAACTGTTAATTTTCCTTTTCAACTTCCACAAGGTTTTTTTCCATTACATATGTAGCTGGCAAGATGCTAGAAGCACAATCACTTTTACTTCTTGCTTCTCACAGCCACTGTTTGCAGAGTTTTACTGACACTAGTGGGACAGTGGCATTCAGAACAAAACAGCTTCCAACAAGGAGAATTTAGAATATAGTAGAGATGAGTAATGTTATAGCAAACATGCAGAGAATGCTTCTAATAGTTCTAATTTTGCACTTCATTCTTCCCTCATTTCATCACCCTGCCAGAAGCTTGACTGCATCTTCCATTTCACCCAAGCACTGCTTTTGTAGCCATTCAGCAGAAAAAATAAGCTCTTCCCTTTAGATCACCCTAAGCCTACTTTGTAGGGTGGCAACACTTGACAATGCTCTTCTATTTTACCAGGTGGGAACTGGCAGAGGACAGTTGGCAGTGGGGAAATTAAGAGTGATGAAGACTTACGTTCTGAGACTATGGTATATGCTTGTGCCAATAACACGGCTGGATACAGCTGAGAATTTCCAGTGGACAAAGAATAATTCAGGCTCCTTCTATTATGGCACTTTTCCAAATGGTACTTTTGAACTACGGTTGGTTGTGGGGTTTATAATGCTCTAGATCGACTTGTGTGTTTGCACAAGGAAACTACTAAAAGGGTTTCCTTGTCCTTCCAGGGAAACGGCAGAAACAAACATTCAGCATCTTGCAGAATGCATACTTTAACATCATGAGCATCTAGCTCTGGGGATACAGGAATCCACCTAACTCTGTTCTTCATATAGTCACTTAAACCAGTAAACTTTGAGTAAATGCTAATAGAGTAATATTTTATATTCAGATCTCCCTTTCCTGTCTGTGATTAAGATGCAGAGTGACAAATCACACCCGAGAACTCTTCTCTTTTTTCACTATCTACGAACAGTGAAGACCTATCAACTAAACACATCCTCTGTGATGCAGCTAACTTAAGAAACTAACATGAGTGAACTAGTTGTATTGTGTTTGTTCCAATCTGTTTAGTGTTATCTAATCCACCCATGAGTACCGCTTTATGAAACCTCGTTCTTTCTTCAACATGAATTTATACACATGCATTTCATTCAACCAAAACCAAAACTAAAATGATACAGGCACTGATTTGTTTTCACGTTTTTAAGTGACTTATAAAATGGATTAACCATGTCCTTTTGTATAAAACTAGGAAAATAATCCAGAATCTTTGTACGTGTTTTATATAACAACAGCTACACTTGCAATCTCTGTAAAACCCCATGAAAACTAGCAGAAATGTAGGAAACTGATTTTTTCTGACAGCAAGGCATTTCTGCCACACTATCAATGCACTTCCTCAACACTGCAAAAGAACAGAAACAAGATTTAAATATGTGAAAGAATTAGATTCCCTTTTCAGTGCATGAGAAAAGGACCCCTTTGGTCTATACCACATTTTCAATCATTTTTAATGCACTGTTAAAGTTTCACATAGAAAACATTGGCCTCTTCACTAGGCACAGAGTTATGTTCGGTTCACACACAGCTCTGAAGGTGTATCGATTACTTTCTCATATGAAAATTTAGTATGAAGACCATGGCAGGGGAATGTTGAGATCCTGACTCACTTCTTTTTACCTTCAGGGTTTTTATGGGGTGTTGGAAGTTCTGCGTACCAAACTGAAGGGGCCTGGGACAAGGATGGGAAAGGACCAAGTATCTGGGATGCTTTTACTCACAAGAAAGGGAAAGTGTTCAGAAATGAAACAGGAGATTCAGCATGTGATGGCTACTACAAAGTTAAGGTATCGTTAAAGAGGAAATGCACCTTTAGAAATGTTCTGGAGCCATGTCATGATATTTATTGCTGAATTTATTCTTCGTGCTAACTCCAGGACGAGACAGTAAATGAAAGCCCGGATTTGTGGGTTTGTGCCTAAGCTGAGATGTCTGAAGTCAAGATTTACAGATTTATATTTGTTAAAACATTCTCATTGCAAATTCTGACTAACATAATCGTGCTGCAGAATATCTCAACTCATTTTTCTGTCCCCTGTTTGATGGTGAAAACATGCTTCCACAGTTGTTAACACAAAACATTACAGGACTTTAGAGTCAAGGAAAAAATAGTCAAAAAGCACACAAGTAGAAAGAGCCATCATCTCAAAGCAAATGCAGAAAATAACTGACAGAATCCTCTTTTTTTGGGCAACTCCTCTAGATTTTCTGCATTCAGTACTATTAAAGACAAACGAGTAACTGTAGAGTCACTCTGCTTAGACTAGAGATATGTTAATTGGGTTTTCTTTTCACAGGATGACATTCAGTTATTAAAGGAGTTGAAAGTGAATCACTATCTCTTCTCTATCTCATGGCCTCGGATTATGCCCACTGGAATTAAAAGTAAGCAAAACATTTCCACCACATTCTTACCAGCATTAGCGGACATTCCATAGTTGTTTAACATTGCCTTTAAGCAGATTTCTGTTTCTTTGTCCTCAGAACAGAATTTAACCATTACCCATCTGTTGAAGCACACCCATCACTGTAATGTAAAATGCCTCAGTTAAAATGTTGAGGTTTCTATTCTTCCAGCTATTTGAAAACTAATCCAGGTAATTCCTTGTCTGTGTGTTTCATCAGCAGAGCAAGTGAATGAGAAGGGAATACAGTTCTACAATGATACAATTAATAGTCTTCTGGAAAACAACATTATCCCTATTGTGAGCCTCTACCACTGGGATCTCCCACAGGTTAGATAATGTTTAAGTAAGTGAAATGTTAATATAAATGCTTCTGATAGGAAATTTATATGGAGTTAGAAAAATGACTAAAGATGGCTACATGCTTACGTATGCTTAGAATTCTTTTCTATTAATCTGCATTTTATATACACTGAAGATCAAAAAATCTTGTCAGCTACTGAAATATAAGTAAGTCTTTTTTAACAGGCAGGTGAAACTCTAAATAGCATTATTGATTCTTGACATTCTTCTTTACAAAGGTTCTTCACGAAAAGTACGGGGGCTGGCAAAATATAAGCATGATAAATTATTTCAATGATTATGCAAATCTGTGTTTTGAGAAGTTTGGTGATCGTGTGAAACACTGGATTACTTTTAGTGACCCCTGGGTAAGTTATCAATGCTTTCCTTCCAATCACTCCCATTACATAGTCCTGTTCCCAAAATTCTGTGGAAATGACACTACAGGAAAGTATGTTAAAAATGGGAGAAGGAAAGGGAGCCACTTTGCCCCAGAATCTCAGTGGCCAGATTCTGCACAAGGACAGAGTTTTAAGATATGAAATTACAGTCACCAACACGTTGTTTCCAATAAGCCACAGTATATTATCAACCAAGCAATGAGGCTGTACATTGAAGTCAAGGGGAGGTGAGAGAAAAAGGGGAATGAAAAGGATAGAGAAACGAACCATACAGGAGAGCAGAGGATTCGAGTCCATAGCACAGCAGCAAAATCTTTAGCGCTGCTGTTCAGAGACTAACTCACTCTAAATACTCTATGTATTTGCAGGCAGTTGCTGTAAAGGGATATGACACAGGAGAACATGCGCCAGGACTGAAGCTTGGTGGATGCGGCGCGTACAAAGCAGCACACCATCTAATTAAAGTAAAGTCATGCTTTAAATTCTGTGTGAATTAAGAGGTTTTAGCAGATCATTTATGTTTTTTGATTCTGCTCTTTAAATGGAAATACACTTTTGCACTGATGTAAGTTCCAGCTAGTACACTGTGGGAACTGTAAGCCGTCCTGTTTCCGCTATGTGGATAATTAAAGAATTGCTGATAGTGCACCTGGGTCTTGAGCAAGCCAGGGAGTGTTTGTGTGCATGGGTGCAAGGTCGGGCTGGGAAACAGCCTGAGAAGTGATTGTTTATAGAATGGAATTTATAGGGGCTGAAGACAGTCACTGTGATTGATGTGGTGCTGTTTGGCTTCATAGCTCAGACCCATATCTATACGCTATGGCGAATAAAGAACTGGACTGGAACTAGTTGTGGAGGCTGTGTGGGTGTGTGTGTGTGTGTGTGTGTGCGTGCTTAGCCTCTTTCTTTACAGACACCACAATTTCCAACTAGTCCATTGCAATTATCACCCGATTTAAACCACCAGCACCGAGGTGTAGCATGGTGTACCAGGAGCTTGATATGACACTTGCAACAACTTACGTTTTCTTTATAATTTAAATATCTCTTTTACAGTATGTTTCAAACTGGGTGAGTAACAAAAGACCCAGGTTACTCCAGAACCAAGGAGTAAAAATCCTGACCAACAGCTTTGAACTCGAATTCTGAAATGAACTTGACTTTTGCAAACAACTTGAGTAACGTTAGCTCTCCTGAAAATGAACTTTGACTTGCCTGAATAAATTAGGCAAAGACATCCAAAGATGGGACACTGGACATACACTACACTGCATTTTTATTACCTTCATAGGGACCTCCTGGGATTTAGGGAAGAAATCATGCAAAATGCTTTTTTGACATTTTATATGAAATGAAAGCTCCCACTATATATATAAAAAATTATGTGATATTTTAAACACACGGTGCAAAACCTGCTCTTGATCTTTCAGCACTGACTACGGCATAAGATTAAAATGTGCACATGATCTATTTTCTTTAACTTCCAGGCTCATGCAAAGGTATGGCACTCCTACAATGACACATGGCATAGCGAGCAGCAAGGTAATAAAGATTCATTCTGTGATTATGCTTCTATTTATATTAGTGTAGTAAAGATTATGTAAACTGCAGAATTGTTGCTTTGTGGTTTAAGGTACGGTTGGAATTTCCCTAACAAGTGGCTGGGGTGAGCCTATTGATCCACACAGCCAAACAGACAAAGTTGCTGCTGAAAGATACATACAGTTCCATTTGGGATGGTTCGCAAATCCGATTTACAAAGGAGACTATCCAGAAGTTATGAAGAATTACATAGGTAAGTCCCAGTAACCAACTATAACATGAGGAAATTCTACATTTACAGCATATTACAATGACCACCATGTAGTTTAGTCCAGTATGAGGACACAGGAGAGGCAAGGCTAAGCAACAACAAGTCCTCAGCAGTCTAGGGGACACGCTAGAACTATGTTGAGCTGCTCTTGAGTCCAACAGTTGCTTATCTCAGTGCTCCAAACTGGAAAGGAAGCAAATACTTCACTTTTCAAGTCACAGTCCATTTTAGTGCCCTGATTGAGATAAGGAGTTCTTAAATATCTTTCTTTAACATAAAAAACAAAGAACCAGTAGTTTTCCATCGCTACAGCTTGCATTTCTATAGGGTTCTTCCACTACCTTTGTTACACAGGATGAAGAAAGTAGACAACATACCCAGCAGCAAAGCACTTCTTGTGATGTTTCCTTTCCAAGCATTCTGTTGACATTTATCAATGCTCTTTGGAAAAAAACCCTAATCACTTTAATTCACTTTCTTCTTCATGTATGGTACCCAAAGTGTGAAAGATTATTTCATCTTCAAAAAGCAATCAAACTAAACTGCCCTCTACTAACACCAAGTTCAGGAAAGCAGCATTTACTGTTGGCGAGGTAAAGAAACCAAATCTCTGTGCTTCTCAGGTGTTTCCTATAATTACTTTAATAGGTAAGAAAAGTGCCCAGCAGGGCCTGGGGACCTCAAGACTACCAACCTTCTCAGCACAAGAGAAAACCTACATTAAAGGCACATTGGATTTCCTGGGAATAGGCCATTTTACTACTCGTTATGTTCTACAGAAGAACTTTCCTTCTCTACAAGTGCCCAGTTACCACACTGACTATGATCTGGCTGAACTGGTGGACCCAAAATGGCCAGCTCCAGGACCTAAATGGTTATATTTTGTGCCCTGGGGATTCAGAAGATTACTCAACTTCATTAAGGTGATTATAGAGTAAATCTTTAAAAGGAGAAAAACAAGATGCTGGTTACATGCAGGAACTACACTTACACCATTTTAGATTGTCAACTTTTTCACCTACATGTGTCTGGTCATACTGGGAAGTTTCTTTGCCACCTTGATTTCAGTTCAGAAAACTACAGAATTGAGTAACTTCAAAATGAAAAAACAGCTAAGTTAAATTCCTACTTACACATTTACTTACTATTACCTTTAGGATGAAAAATCAAGTAAAATGCATAAAAAATGATTTTCTAAGTCTTGTGTTCTGTATAGGATGCTTTTGTTTATATGAACCAGTCTAAAACCATCTTTGTTTGCAGACGCAGTACGGGAACCCTCTCATTTATGTGACAGAGAACGGAGTTTCTGAAAAGATACAGTGTACTCAGCTGTGTGATGAATGGAGGATAGAGTATCTGAAAGCATATATTAATGAAATACTCAAAGGTAACTTTAAAAACATCTTTTTAGTGTGTGAGCTTTCTGAGTGTTTTCACCTTCCGATTAATTTTTTACATCATAGAGAAATAAATACTCACAAATCTAAATGGACAAAGTAGACTAATAATTTTCCACAGAATTGAAAACCCAGCCAAATGTAGTGATGCTGATAACTATAATAGCCTACATGAGATTTAATACTGTAATAGATCATCAGTTTCCACTTTTAGAAAGGAGAAATTACATCTACGAGCTCTGGTATCTCTAAGCTAAAGGAAGCATTTTCAAACAATCTAAACTACTTCACATTAACCATTGTCCTGTCCTCCTCCCCAGCTCCTTCTGGTATAAAACAAACCACCTACAGAACCAGATTTTAAGGATGACAAATACAGGCAACAAGTTTAACAGAATCATTTCTATTCTGTTTACAGCTCTGAATGATGGTGTAAATGTCAAAGGCTATACTGCCTGGTCACTTCTGGATAAGTTTGAATGGAACAAAGGCTTCTCTGAGAGATTTGGATTTTATCACATTGATTTCAAAAACAAGAACAAACCACGATACCCAAAAGCATCTTCTGACTATTATAAAAAGATTATCAGTGCAAATGGATTCCCAAACCCAAGAGAGGTGATGTCAATTGCTAGTTTTATTCTTTTCTCTTTCTCTTTGATATATGGGCAAATATCACCTTGAATTTTGGGAAACAACTTGCATGAATGCAGTGCTTGAAACAACACCTGGGTTCTGTAAATCAGAGATGTGTTAAATACACAGACCTCCAGAGACAAAATGGAAACAGCCTCAGATACTGTTTCTAAAGCATTTCACAAACTCTAATGGGACTTACTGATGTGCTTTGAGATTTGAAATCATGTTACTATCAGATTTCTAGGCAGAAAATTACACATGTGCTGCCTTATCAGAATATGGAATATACCGTGTGCTTTTAAAAATGTTATTAAACAATTAACTATAAAAAAATACATTGCAATAAAAATCACAGAGATAAACATAAACCTTCAGAAAATCATGTGTTGACAGAATAAAATAGGTTCAAGACAGTTGTAATGGGCAAATGCTCAGGGACAGAGAAGAAGCTTCTGAAAATGAAACAGTCTTACAGTTTAATCAACCTTCTCAGGTGGACAGCTGGTATGGGGAAGCCATGGACTCCTGCTCCACCACACACCAGAGCCTCGCTACAGGTAATTGTGCCTTCTGTTCTGTTTTAGAAAAGCATATCATGGTTTTCTAACTTTAGATTTCTCAGCAGAGTAACAGAATGCTTCTGTTACTAGACCCTAAAAGATATTTTCTCCCTGAAAGCACAACAGCTTTCAAATAAAATAAGCCTCTCAAGAAATGTCTGTCTTCACTCTCTCCCACTAAAGTCACCATAGCTAAGTGGATCAACTTTGCATGTTAACAGCATACACAGATGAAGGAGTTACTATTTAAAATTAAGGCTGGAGATGACAGTATTCTCCTTAAGATGCTAAAAGTGCTAAATGCTCTTTCAAACAAGCCAAACCCAGAGAAATCAAGACAACCTTGCAGACAGAAAAATCTCTAAATCATAGAATCCACCAGTTTGGAAAAACCTTTAAGTTCATCAAGTCCAACCATTACCCCAGTACTACCAGGATCACCACTAAACCCTGTCACTAAGGCCCTCATGTACATGTTTTATGAACGCTTCCAGGTATGGTGATTGGGCAGGCTGTTCTAATACCCGATCACCCTCCTGGACAAAGAAATTCTTCCTAATACCCAGTCTAAACCTCCCCTGGTGCAGCTTGAGACTATTTCCTCTAGTCCTATTGCTTGTTACTTAGCAGAAAATACTGACTCCCACTACATCCTCCTTTCAGGTAGTTGTAGAGAGTGATAAGGTCCACCCTGAGTCTTCTCCAGACTAACGCCCCCCCCCAGTTCCTTCGGCCATTCTTCATCAGACTTTTGCTCCAGACCTTTCACCAGCTCTGTTGCCCTCACTTCCCTACTCCTGCTGCCACGCTATTTCTGATACAAGCCTGGGTGCTGTTGGCCTTCTTGGCTGCCTGGTCACATGGTGGCTTATGTTCAGCTCCATCAATCAGCACCTCCAGGTCACTTTCCACCGAGCAGCTTCTCCAGCCACTCTTGCCCAAGCCTCAAGCATTGCACGGGCAAAATAAGAGTATTGGAGGGCTGTTTCTGCCCGGTTTCGAACCGGGGACCTTTCGCGTGTGAGGCGAACGTGATAACCACTACACTACAGAAACCCACCACATTTGACTGCTACATAAAATGGAACTATAAAAAAATGGGCTCAGGACTTGCCTAAAGTAGTATCAAGCCACATTTCTGATCTTTCATACTCCTGGTAACAAAGCTAACAACACCACAAGTTCCAGCAGCTGCTGAAGAATACCTAATGCAGCAGACTTTACTTGCAGTTCCCACAGTGCTAACACATCTCAGTCAAGACCTTCCCAGAGTAATTGAGGACCTTTCACAGTTCCTGAACTAGAATTAGTCTAGCACAGTGGGTTTCTGAAACTTTTAGGAAAGACTAAATAAGCACTATAAAGTCTCAGAAGGAGGATGAGATAAATTCCACATGCTAGAAAAGGTCAAAGCAATCATCCTGAATGTATCCTACTTGGCCTCAGCTGCTGAGTTACACATTCTGTGTGAATTAACTGCATACTGACCTCCTTAAGGCTTATTTGTGGAGTAAAATACTACAAAATAAAACCCATTTGACTTTTTTAAAGAAAAATCATGAAAAGGCTGAAGCACTTCCTGAGGATTTCTCTCTGACAACTTTTTTTCTACCTTTCTCTTGGGGTGGGGAAAACAAAAATCAAAGTAACAGTAGAATACTGCTAATGCACTGAAGCTAACTCATGGTAAGCACGGTATTTGCAGCCCTTTGAATACTGCCATGTCTTCAGAAATTAAAAAGAGGGAAAACTATCATGGATTTGCTCCAGCTTTTGCAGACTTACAGATTTTTTTCTGTTTTTGTCAAAGTTAACATTTAACAAAGTAATTTTAACAATAAATGTTAAAAAAAATCCTTAATCTTTTAACTCTAAGAATTAGTATACTCCAGTAGATTAAATATCTTGTTTATTATTCATTCAAATTTTAGATTCCCTGATTGCTCACATGGAAATGGCGACAGAGATTGTTCTTCCCACAGTTTTCACACTCTGCATACTCATCAGTATTGTCCTACTAATATTCTACCTTCGAAATCACAATTAAAGTTGCATGCTTAGACACACCTTCATTTTGCCTAATGAATAAGTGCAACTGGGCTTGAGTTTACCACAGGCACCTCTTTTCTACCACTGCAGAATGGAACATTAGGAAAGGGTAAGAGATAAAATTTACTGAGGATAAACCAGGAATTATAGAGATTTATAGATTTTAAGAATCACGAGTACTGGGGATTCCTTACTCCTATTTATCAATAACTTTTTTTTTGTGCAAAACATTTGTCTCTTATTATTTAATCAGCATACGCTATACTATGTAATTGTTTCAAGTTGCACTACCAAAACATCAAACTATCAACATAACACATGCAACTATGATCCCAACATACTTCAATGCTTATGCCCAACCAATTATGCTGAAGAAAATCAGCAAAAGTATGCAAGAAAACTGTTAAAATAATTCAGTTCGTATTGAGGGGAAAAAATAATCTGGAGAGAGAAGTAAATCCAAGAATACTTCGATGTATAAGTACAGGGACAAAGGAAACCTAACTGTCAGAAGTCCACACTGCCCTGAACAGCTTTCCAGATATACCTGGAGGATGAAATGGCACTTGACACCAGGAAAACATGACAGTATTGCTTGTTCTGTTGGCTTAATTCACCCTTTGAACATTATCTGACCACATTCTTAAATAAAAAGATCTGAAACCCCAAAGTGCAACACTTTATTGAACGCTTGTAAATAAGTGAACAAAAATATCTACTATATTTTCAAAATAATTATCCCATACAGTCATTATTGCACAACATTTATAACAAACTGGACGCAGACAGAGGAATTATGTCCATGTATGTCAGTCACACTTGAAGCACACTAAAGCAAGTAACTCGGGCAGATGCATTGTTCTTCAAATCACAGAGTGTTTCTAAATATACTGTTGGGACACAGATAATACTGAGCTTTCATCTTTACTGTACCTTTCAAGGGCCTGCCTGCAGAGAAACACGCATTTATCTGAAATGCACCTGACTGCACTTGACCACTGTAATAAAATACATTCTGTCTTGGGTGCTTGCATTAACTGTGGAATCGGATAAGAAACCTGCATAAAAGAAAGAATAAAAATGGGATTAGCCACTGTCCTTGGAAAGAGAAATTGTAGAGATTGGGTCATGCAGCAGCTTCAAGAACTGGTTTCAATACTTTTACTGTAAGAATCACTTCCTGACAAAAACTGACAGGAAAGCTTTACCAAAGCATTACCCTGTAGCAAACCTCACCCCAAAAGGCTATTTCTGTACCAGTCTACATGCTTAATTCTTCCCCATTCTCACGCTTCTGTCATTTTAATTCTAAAAACATAACACAGCAAAGGTGAGAGGCAGAAAAGTCACTGCTTTCTGAAACTCTCACATTCTATAAATATCGTTTCAGCCTTTCAATAAAAGAAAAAACATCATTTTTCTTTAGCTGACAAGCTTGAGTAAGAAAAATCTCAGACCCACTGAACCCAGTATAAAAGCCAAATTTGATTCAAGTGTCTACTTTTATTATTTCATTTTGCCACAAACACTCCTTACTTGTATTGTTTGACGTCATATGTTCAACTGGAGGATTAGTACTAACTTGCCATGATGTTTTAACCTCCTTCGGTCCATGCCCACTACTTATATCCACCTTCCACACTTCTGGGGGACTGCTGAGAGAATACCAAAACCAGTCCAAATTCAGTCAAGGTATTCAGTCACATCTCAATTTTAATGCTGCAAACATTGAGGGTTCTCTTACTCTTGATAGAACTTCTTGACAAGAGCCGAGCCGATGGGCAGTTGAAACACATGCTTCTCATCTAGAGGATTCTCTCTATAATACTTCATGCAGATTCTACAATAGACAACAATTGGTTACTTTGGAGGAATGCTTATGCGGCACTGCATAAACCTTGTGTAACATGAACTATACTCTCAGATTTTATTATTTCCTTTCATTTTCCATTTTAGTCACAAAGCAAAATTTAAGCAGGAAGATCCAGCTGCTCCTTCTGCAGTCTCATTATCATCAACATTAAGGAGGGCTGCTTTGTAAAGAGAGTGCCTTTACAACTGCTGAAAAGAATTATTTCTTATTGTCATTTCAAGAGCAAGAAGTAAAATGAAATAATTACTGTGTCAAAGGGAAGAGGTTCTCGTGTTTTAACTGAAGTAGGACTGTACAGCTGACCATTATTTCCAACATATGGTGAAGCTTTTGAACACGATGAACTTGTTCTTGTAAATCCACTGATGTGGAAATGAAGTAATCCTGGAACAGCAAAAAAGCTTCTGCTCTTAACTGGACACTCAATGTCTACAAGCACACAACACAGTCTCAGGGTACTAAAATAATTTTCCTGCTTCTTTTGAGATGGCAAAATTTTAAGAACAGCCCAGCAGACTCAGAACTATGTTCCATGCTATCCAAGTATGAACAGAAGTTCTCTGTCCTGCCTGACAGCCACCCATATCAGATACCTAGGAAGTCATATATGAATAACGAAACAACATGGATATTTCTGCGGTACGTTGTTCCATCCTCACGATTTGCAATACAGTTTCTCAGCTTACAGGAATGACTGCAACCCCCCATCAGCTAAGTATACTCTACACTGCTTTCAGAGCTTAAAAAATAAAGCATCTTACCAAATAGGTCAATGTTGCAAGTTCCTGGCCTGTGAAATAAGCAGGAGAAAAAAAAAAAAACAAAAAACAAAATTAAAACTTACTACATCGTGTCAGATGAAATAAAAATACCATTCAGGTAATCAAATGGGGAATTTTACCAAAGAAGAGTCACTAGGACTGCAACGTTATTTATTGACATGATTACTCATTAAAGACAAGGAAAAAAACCTGTAAAGTGACATGGTAGGGCTGTTCTTTTACTTACAACCAATCCTGCACAGTGAAGAAACCACATATTTGAAGACAACCCCTCTTCTTGCGACATACAGGTTTACAAATAGTGAAAATGCAAAAGCAAGTGAAACGAAGAATGAAAACAGGATGACAAAGCAAGAAAGAAATGAAGCAATAAAGGAAAAGAAAGGGTTTAATAACAATGTTAAAACACAAACTCCTCCTACGGATTCAGAAAAGCACCCCTGTCCTGGGTTCAGGAACTGCACCAGCTGCTAGGAAGAACAAACATAACTTACAGCTGAACCCAGGCCAACCCTAAACCAAATTATAATAGGGAAATACTCAGATCTCAATTTGAGAAAGCAGCACACAATCATACAAGTTATAGTTATTTTAAAACTTTTTTTTTTTTTTTTTAAATTTTGCAGCCATATACAACTGCAAAGTACAATGACCAAAGGAGGCTGGCAACAGCCTTTCAGCAGATGGGAGCAGAAGCGAGATCGAGGTTACCCGAACCATCATTGTTTCCTGCACAGAATACCTCTCCTCTTGAATTCTAACCATGTTAACAGCTACCAGGCTTACCTATGAAAAAATTGACATAATCCTTCTTCATCTTATCCAAACCAATCTCCAAGAGCATTTGAATTGGAGTGATGCCAGTGAGAGAAACAGCCTCCATCTTTCCATGGTAAGACTGTTGAATCAATTTGCTCAGCAAACTGCTACTCCCTTGATGAATCTGAAAATTAGAAAGGTTTTCTTGTGATGTAACTGTACAAAATAACATAATCGTCAGTTAGAAGTACACCACCACGGACACAGAGGCAACCTGCGACACCTCAAAGTAACTTGAAAACAATACAACACAAATGAGGGGCAATAAAGTGACAAGAACTATACTGTACTTCAAACAACTCAAAATGTTAATGTTTACTGTAAAATACAAGTACAAACTTATTGTTAAATACAAATACATACCCAGGGCTGTATCTCACCACGTTCCAGGGATTCCAGGATCAGTGTGAAACATGCCATCAACTCCTGATAGGAACTGACACCTTAAAGAAAAAAAAAGGGTGCAATATTTTATCAATCCATATCATGACTTTAAAAAGGGTTACTCTAAAGAAACTACGACCAAAAGAGACCACTGAACTGTGTATGACTGCTGGAGAACAGCACACAGCAGAGGCAGATTGTCATAGAACACGTTTTAGCTACATTCTCTCTATAGACATTGAAGATCAACACACTTCTATAAACTTAACTGAACAGTTGCTGCACTCAAGGGGAATGAATGCAATTAAAAAGATACATAAGCCAATCCCTCAAACAGAAAGGACTTATTATAATCTCTGGAACAGCTTAACAAAAGTTATTTCTGTTAAGTGATCTGAAAAAATAATAATAGAAATATATTTTACTGAAGGACCATGAATGGTATTACAAGAATGATATTTATATGCAGCTTTATCAACTTAAAAGATGTCCCATGTCCTTCGGATCTAGAAAGACAATTTCTAAAGCTTTCTGCTTTAGAGCACCTGACTGTTAGCAATTGCTTTGTACCTTTTACAAATAAAATGAAATACAGTATCTGCTGCTAGATGTTGCTCTACCTTTTTATGTTGCAAGAAAGTAAATCAACTCACATACCTAAAATTGGCTCTTTGAGGAAAAGACAAAACTGTTGATAATTTTCTGAAAAGCTTAGTCCTTAAAACCGAGAGAAATTCATATTCATTTCACTGAGAAAGCAACACAGAATAGTAGACACAGAGAACAGAAGAACTAATGGAAACCAGATGAGGCAAAACCCCACAATACACTTACATTTCATTTTGCACCATAATTGTTCAGCAAAATCCAGGTCTCCTCGCTCACTGAAGATAGATTTTATTGAACTGTCCACTGCCTCTGTGTCACATTGGATTTTCTAAAAAAGTTAGTTGGTCTTAAGTAAGACAGGATGTCTAACGTTGAAAGGCCTTGGGAATTTAACTTTTCTCCAGAGATCAAAATAGGATGCATCACTAATTTTTCCTCTTTTTCCAGGGAAACTACCACCTAGAAACTACTCTGCATAGTAGTTTGGAAGCATAGTTTTATTTAAAACTGAGACTAATTCCATTCAGAACTATCACATTGGATAATTGCTACCTTTGGACCATGAAGTGAAACCTACCATCAGAAAGGCTTTGGATCACAGCCAAGTAAAGCTCAAACAAACTGTCTAATAAAAACCTCTCAAGATGATCCTTCTCTCCTTACAATGACACGATCCATAGAGCATTGGTAAACAGCAAGAATAGAGCCTAGCAAGCACTAGCTCAGAACAACCTGTGTTACACTGAACTTACATGATTAAATAACTGTATGTACAACCAGCAGTGCCCTTGGAGACTAAAATGAATACATAAATAGGTTCTCAGAACAAAAAACTCTTGTCATCCCCATCCTAATTATTTCCGGTTTAGCTGATACAAAACACATTCGATTTTTAGCTTATCAGTGATACACAAGTTCCCTTTCAATAAGGAAAAGGCCCAAATCTTTTCTTGTAGACTGAAAAGGAAATCTGAATTTCTCCATTGCTTTAGAATATCTCAAACCCCTAGATAAATAAGACAGATACCCCACTGATACCATTAAATTGGCCCAAAAGCATTACATTAGTCAAGAAAAGCAAATTAATGCTAGAACATAAATACTATATATTAGAGAAGATATTACGCAAGTCAAAATTTGCAGTAACTACAGTGGTTATAAGGGTAAAAAGCTGACAAAATAATCGGTAGGAAATCAGATATACCTCCATTCCATCTCTGTTTCCAGACACACAACATCCATCCAGCTTCCTCTTTAAATCTAGTAGAGGAGAAAAATAAATTTCACCACTATGGAAGAAAAAAGTATAATCAAACCAATCATCTAAAACCCCAGAGACATCATCACAAACAAATACCCTGACCAGATGGCTAACAGACCAAATGCATCCATTTAGAAACGGGTTTTACTGGGCAAGGACATAGTCTGAAGATCGAATTTCTTAGTATTTCTTACAAGCCCTGCATTTTCGCCATATACCTTTACTACATGCTGTTATCTGAGTATTGCCTTGTGAAGTGCCAGTGTGGAAGCAGTAAGGAGCAGCAGGCGGTCTGTTAAGCGTCTGGCTTTCTTCTACATGATTTCTCAAGAGTTTTTGTCTGGTTTATCTTTTGTCCAAGCTTAATCTACATACCAAAAATTTTACAGTTGCACTTGAGAAGCTTTTGCATCCCTGCGTCTGCTTCCCTTATTAGATTTGGTTTCTAGTACCTTAAAACTTCTGACAAGACACACAGCGTTCACCACAGTTTTCACAAGTCATTTTGTATGCTTTAAGACATCATCAAAATAGTTTTCCACCACCAAACGGACATTTGGCACATGTGGAATTGCCTTTTACTTCTGTGAAATGTGCCATCCCTCCCTCCCCATCTCCCCATGTAAGAAACAGCAATTACCAGCCAGAAATTCCTGGACTAGTTCAACAGCAGATTCAGGCTCTAATGGCTCAGGCCACTTGGTCACACCTGTCTTCAAACCTTCAGCCAAAGCCTAAAGGCAGCATGAACATCGAAACAACACAAATCAGTTCTTGTGTGAGGTTCTGCACGTCATACTTCAAAAAGCAGTTAACGTCCCCAAGAATCACACATCTCTCTCTGTACAGCCAGCCATGATATCAGAAACTTCTTGAATTTCCTGGCTTGGGTGTTCATGAGTCCTCTTTGTATTCAAGGTTCCCAAAACTGAACTCAAAGTTTATTCGAAAATAAAAGTTACCCTTGAAACATCTGGTGAAGTTTTAAATAAATTAACACATAAAAATCACCATTCCATGTAAACCCAAAACTCAAACTTCTCGCTTATACTTACAAGGAGAAACTGCAGTTCTCTGTATAGCTGATACACAGGACTTCTGGGGTCCCCAGGCTCCAGGGCAATATTCTGAAAGTTCCAGGAAGTTTATGTCAGTGTCAAGCCTTAGAAACCAACTGTCCTAAAACTGTCATTAGTGAAATGCATTTCAGCATAACTGGTAATTTAGACTTTAAACGCTTGTGTTGCTTAGACAGTCGCACAAGTATCAAGAGTTAAGCTTATTTTCTATCCTTTACATGGCTTATGTCATGAGTAGTGTAAAGAGCTCGGGTTTGCTTGCTTCTTCCTTCTTGACTTACCAGTGTGGCAGCTGAAATTAGTGGGGGTGTGTCCAGAATCTTATCAACAGTATTCCATGTAATATCAACACAGATATTGATTTCAGATTCTACAATTGTGTCCTCCAGTGCAGCAGCTCTGAGAAGTTCATACTGAGCAAATCCTTTTGTTGTCACCTAGGATGAACAGGTTTAAAAATCAAAAAAAATACAACACTGGTTGGTTCGTATGCATGCAAAAAAATCACTTTAAAAGCATTTCACACACACACAGAAAGGGCTAATATCAGAAAAATTCATTACAACACAGGGAGCTCAAATGTTACTTCAGGAGAGACTTATATTATGGGCTCGTACTTAGGTGAGTTTTTAAAAAGAATCTATAAAGCTTCCCAAAACCAGCATCATAAATCCAAAACCAGAGTTTTAAAACTTAGACTGGAAACTTGACAGACCGTAAAAACTTACGACAGATGAATGATGCATTATTTTATGTTGCATTTTGAGCTCTCCCAGGTTTGCAAAACAGGTTTTATCAGCTGTAGGACCTAGGAAAGAAAAAAAAGAATAAAAAAACCCAAACATTTGGCATAATTCAAATTCAGAACTTCTTTTTCCTTCCCCCGCCCACCTTCCCTTACTTTCAAAGCAAGGCAGTACCAAGCCAACACCCCACAACAGACAACTTTGGCATTGCTACATCGACATTCCCACAGTTTTAAGCCTTCCATATTTTATTGTGTGTCATTATAAGCTTACCATCACATGTAACCATATGCAAATTGATCCCCATGATTTTGTTTCCAGCTTTGAGAGGCTCAGCTCCAAGCCAACAGGTATGTTCAGGATCAGAACCGTCACACCTTATCCAGAGGGGAGGAAGCACAACCACTTCACCTAGCTTCAAGTGGGTCATGTTTGGATTTTGAACCATGGTAAACAAGGAAATCAACTGTCTGAAAATACAAATGGGGAAAAAAGTAAGATGCCAGCAAAATACAGCTAAATCCAACCCTACGTAAAACCGAACCAGTGTTTATCACACTTTGTTAGCGGACATTAAATCATTCTGCAAAAAGAATGCAGTCTCATAATCCTCTTGTTACAGCTTTCTTTGCTCTCCTACACCCAGCCAGTCCCACTGACCTCACAGGACAGCTTGCAAGTGCCTTCCCAATACCTGGACTTCAGGTGCTTTGTGGGAATACTATTAGCCAGGAGAGGCCATCTTACAAGATGAAAAGCAGTCATATCTCCTCACTCAACTAATGCGTAGTTTAACTTGGGGGGATTCAAAATAATACAGGTTCTGAATATTGGGAAGAGAGACAAAAAAAATATGACATCTGATGACACTTACTTTGCTCTTCTGACAGAAAGAGGCACTGGTCCAGAATTCTCCTTTGGTAAAAGCACAGAGGCATCTGCTTTTGATTCTTCCATGGAGTCACTGTCTTCACTGGGTCTCTTTAAGAGAAATAATTAGATATGTAAAAAAAACGGAAGGTGTGTGAAAATACTTGATGGGAATTCAAAAGTGTGGATTAATCAACAGCACGTACACTTACTGCTTTCTGCAAAACATAAATCATAGTGTTTCCATGCCAAAATCTTTCAACGGGACTTTCACAACTATCACCAATCAAACAGATCTCTACATCACTCTGAAAAAGAAAACAGTTAAACTTTTAAAATACACTACATGTAAATACTGCATTCCAGCACATTTTTTATACCAGAAATGGCAAAGGTAACTAATTCGACGAACTGTTTCCCAACCCTATTACAACTATTCACTTATCTAAGGCTGGCTGACTTCAGGAAAACACAGTTCCTGCCTGCTGTTGGTGGAATCAAATCAGCTGCAGAAATGCAACAATTTTTTGCTCACCAATGTGGAAAATTTAATCTCTAACAGGTTGATTCTATGAGAAGCTGAAGTTTGATTTGATCAACAAAACTTCAGATATCTTGATATCTAAGGGGACCTTGTTGTCACAACTGCAGTTACCAGACATCTTGAGATGGAAAACGCTTATTTAAAGTAACATTAAATACCGATCACTTCTCTTAATGTCTCGTGAGAACTCTAAACAAAGTCTGGAGACATTAAATAACTCAAGAATGAAGGAAGACCAATCTGTCTTTGGGCTTTTCCATGCCCAGAGAAGTATTGTTTGATCCTTTGCAACTAGTTTGGTTTTCATATTACTGTATACTTCAACAGCCCCTGATTTTATTTTCAAACTATTACCAAGCTCATATAAATTCCAAGATTAATACAACTAAATAGCACTGACGCTCTCCAGCCATTGCTATGTGCCAAAAGCTACTAGAAGCAATTGCCATTTTCATACAGATAGCCCAATCCCCCTAAAATTACTTAAATAAAAAGCATGCCATCAGAAGCTGCGAGTTTGAGGCATGAAAACGCTACCTGAGGGCAGCCACTGCTGCAGCAGCTGTTTCCTCCCCACACAGCTCCACTGCGCACCTTCTGCGCTCCACTGGGCCGCCACCCAGTAACACTCTCACCTGACCCATATAGTCATTTTGAACAACTTAATTCCTATCAAGTACCGAGCAGCAGGTGGAACGGAGGAATAAGAAGGGCAGAGAGGGCTGGCGGCGACCCGGGAAGGCGGCACCGAGGCCCGCGTCTCTCCGCCCTAAGACAGGCGGATGTAGCCCTAAGATAGAGATGGATTTAAGAGGTGTCGCTGAGGTAAATTTTCGGTTTTACGCCATATTCTCACATATGCCTCAGCCGCTAATCAGTGGCTGAGTATTTTAAACAGACACACTCAGGTTACGTGACTATATTTTCATATATATGTTTACCTCTAAGAGATATGGATGTTCAGGGATACTTTCCCTTCCTTCTTCATATATCCTGAAAGAAAACGTTGAAAGTACGTTAACACTTAACGTACATACATTTTTTTTCCTCAGCGTTCCTCATTAAACAATGAACTGCATAAAAACAACACGGTCCTACAAACAGAGCCCCTGCAGCCTCTCACACAAGACCCACTCGATACCCCCACCTCAGCCACCCCCTCCCCTAAGCAGAGGCCCCTGCAGGCAGAGACCGCTGCTTCTGGCAAAGCCTCACCGGAGCAGACACTGGTACAGCCCGACCGCACCCCGCCACCGCTGCTCCACCACCATGACTGCCGCCCGCCACAACCGAACTGCGCGCCTCACCCGCCCCCCCGGCACTACATTTCTTTGAGGCAGGGTGACTCGTCACGCCGGATCCTTCCGCCAGAAAAGAGTCCCTCTGTTTGAGAGGAGACTGAGAGCGACAGAGGCCTCCGGAGGGACATCGCATGTCGTGACATACCCGCAGGGGCTCAGGCAGAGGTCAGGGTAGGGGACGGACTGGCGGAACGGCGGACGGCGGTGGGGCTAGCGTGCGGAAGAACATCGCTCATACTGAACGGGGAGTAAGGTGTCCTTCCTTTTCCGGTTGGGGCCTCGGCGGAGTCGGGCGGGAGCACGGTCCGCTCCGCGCCGCCACCATGGTGAGGCGCAGGCCGCGGCAGCCAGGCGCGGTCGGGGCAGTCACTGAGGCGGGCGGTGGGTTCAGGCTGGTGGGAGCCAGGCCCGGCGAGCAGAGCTGTGCCGGGTCGTGCCGCGGGCAGCCCTAGGGCTGGAGGCGTGGGCCGGCCTGCCGGCCGCCATTTTGGAGCCGTCAGCCCTCGGCTTGCCGCGTGGAGCCCGTGTGGGGAGGCCCGGCCGGGTGAAGGGGGCCTGGGGAGGGTGGCAGAGGGGATCGCGGCAGAGGGCTTGGCTTGGTCCGCTGAAAGTCACCCTTTCACTGTCCGTGTGGGAGATGGGGCCTGTATCGCCGCCTAGCAGGGCTTCTCTGGTTTTCTCATTTATTTCTCTAAAGGAGAATGAAGCCACACGGAAGCTTTGGCAGCTACATGGAGTCAGAAGAATGTTTTTTATAAGTAGCTTTTGCGCCTTTTTTGTTATTCCAGAACAGAACGGTTTGGGTTGGATGAGACCTTAAAGATCATCTAGTTCTAACCCCCTGCCACAGGCAGGGATTACCAAAGGTTACTAAATTGTTACCCAAGGATTCAGTTCTAGATTAATGTCACCCAAGTGACTTGGAGATCTGTTGAACTTAAAAGCTCAGGTATAGTTTTCTGGCCGTGGATTGTGCTGAGGGGCACTATGTTATGTGAAAATTATTGCTATGATGATGTAATTTGCGTCTTATCCAGTGCTCAGCGACAGTTGCCTGCTGTCAGCGTGCTGGCACTGCTGAGCTGAAGACCCCTTCATTCTGAGCAATAGTGGATGGATGGGAATGGTGAATGCAAGAAACTTAACTTTACTTGTGCTTAATTGTGCATCCTTTTCCTTTCCCAGGCTTGCGCTCGCCCACTGATTTCTGTGTACTCTGAGAAGGGGGAAGCATTGGGCAAGAATGTCACCCTGCCCGCTGTGTTCAAGGCTCCCATCCGCCCCGACGTTGTGAACTTTGTTCACACCAACCTGCGCAAGAACAACCGGCAGCCCTACGCTGTCAGTGAGCTTGCAGGTATGGATGGATGGGAACACCGGTGGTAGGCCTCGCCTGTGGTGTAGGTGGGCTAAAACTGAAACAGATCCAGAATGGAAATGACAAGTGCTGTCAGTGGGATTCTGTATAGGAGGTGCGATGAAAACCCCCGTTTAATAATCCTTGCTCTGTGTTGAGACTTGCCTGAGGCATTTGTCAAGAAGAAACCTGTGCAGATGGCATTTGTTAGCGTTGCTTCGGCAGCTTGTAGGTGCAGACACCCTCTGCTTCCCAAGAAATCTGTACTAGGAACATGCGCTTATTGATGAAAGTATTTCACATAAACATGTTAGCCTGCTAGGAACAGCAGTGCCCATTCAGATCTCCAAACTGAGGGCCAGGCTTAGAAATTAGTATGTTAATGTACTTGATTGTAATAAGCAGGTCTTTCATATGGTAAGAATTAACTACCCTGCTCAGATCGGGATTTGTTTTGCTGAAATGATGAGATTCCACTTCATTGGTCCGTGTTTCTGAAACACATGATAACAGTGGAAGTTCTGATGGCTGCTCCTGGATTCAGCTTATCCGTGTTTGGGAAAACTCCTCTGTTGTCACTGTTCTGAGTGAAAATCTTTCTATTCCAGGTCATCAGACCAGTGCTGAATCTTGGGGCACTGGGAGAGCTGTTGCTCGTATTCCTCGAGTACGAGGGGGTGGAACTCACCGCTCTGGTCAGGGTGCCTTTGGAAATGTATCCTTTCATAGCTGCTGCCATCAAGCAGAACAATTAAGTATCTAAATAAAACAGAACCTTCTGCTTGAGGCAGTCGTAATCTACAGTGCATGACCAGGTTTAGGAAATGAATGATGTGATTAGAACCTTCTGTATGCAAATCCAGCCTGGTTTTAATGAGCAGCAGCCCCCATTGATCCCCACTGCAGAAGGGGGTGTTGTGCATCGCATGATGCCCTATCCTGCCGTGATGTCGTAATTTGCGTCCTACTCTGTGCTGGGTGACAGTTGCCTGCTGTCAAGTGTCCTGGTGCAGGTGGGTGACGAACACTTAACGCTGAGCAAGGATCCAAGTGCCACACTAGAGAGAGAAGCTTCAACAAGGTGGTTCTTAACAGTCCATGCCTAGATGTGTCGTGGAGGCCGCATGTTTGCCCCCACCAAGACTTGGCGGCGCTGGCACCGGAGGGTGAACACAACTCAAAAGCGTTACGCCATCTGCTCTGCCCTGGCTGCATCTGCTCTTCCAGCTCTCGTCATGTCCAAAGGTGGGAATACTGTCTCTGGAAAGGCTTTACCTTGCCTGAGCAGCATCAGTGACTATGTGATTACTCAGAATGTTTCTCCTGGGTAACTGAATTAGCTTCTAAAGAGTTGAGAGACTGCCCATTCTTCTGTGCGGAGTGGTTTGCTTAGTTACAACGTGGGAAGGCACTTTGCAGTTGTGCAGTGTTGGAAGTTGGGAAGGTGCTTTTCTTTGTGTTGCTGACACAAATCTTGTGTTTATAAAAACTGAATCGGGACTCACATGGCAGTTCAGTTTGATTACTGCTCATGGAAGCCAAAGATTTGCTTAGTAGTTACTCAGGTACAGCAGGTTCTGCCCAAGGCAGGCATGTGAGACTTCACTGCTGTAGTTATTTTGCCTGAATATCAGATCATGAATTCAATTTCCACTTCTGGTGATTTTGTACCATTTCTGCGCACACAAGTCAATAACATGGAGAAATGCTTGTGGCCAGGGTCAGTGGGTAACTCCCTGTCTTGTAAAACCCTCACTAGGCCACCGGATTGAGGAGATTCCAGAACTTCCTCTGGTTGTTGAAGATAAAGTTGAGAGTTACAAGAAAACCAAGGAAGCTGTTCTCCTTCTTAAGAAGCTTAAAGCTTGGAATGACATCAAAAAGGTGAGTTTATAAGGTGGTGTTTTTGAGGGAGCCCCAGGTGATAAGACCCTGCAGTAGGAATCCATTCTCATCTCTGAAGAATGATGAACTCCTCACTGGTCCGTGTTGCAGATCCACAGTGATGATTGTGAAGTTCTGACTGAAGCCGTTTGATTGTGCCTGACTGGTGGGGTTGAGACTCCATGGAATACTCAACCTTGTTGCTTTTCCGTAGGTTTATGCCTCCCAGCGGATGCGAGCTGGGAAGGGTAAGATGAGGAACCGCCGTCGCATCCAGCGCAGGGGACCCTGCATCATCTACAACGAGGACAATGGGATCATCAGAGCTTTCCGGAATATCCCAGGTAACTTAACTTCGGATGTGCCGACTCTTTGTTGGGAGACTGCCTGGAATGATGAGATTCCACTTCACTGGTCCGTGTTTCTGAAACACATGATTTTGTGGAAGTTCTGACTTGGTGACGAAGCCTCTCTCTGTTTCTGTGGACTTCCGTGTCTGTTCAGAGTGTAGTCCTCCATTCCTTGATTTTAATCACAAGCTGACGGGATCGGTTCGCCTGTTTTCCTGTAGGAATCACTCTCCTCGATGTGAACAAGCTGAACCTGCTCAGACTCGCTCCCGGGGGCCACGTTGGGCGTTTCTGCATTTGGACAGAAAGTGCCTTCCGCAAGCTGGATGATCTGTACGGCACCTGGCGCAAAGCTGCCACGCTCAAGAGCGACTACAAGTGAGTGTGGACAGGATGGGAGAGTTCCAGACCCAGATTAGACCTTAGGCAGAAGCTCTTCCCTGTGAGGGTGCTGAGGCCCTGGCACAGGGTGCCCAGAGAAGCTGTGGCTGCCCCATCCCTGGCAGTGTTCAAGGCCAGGTTGGACACGGGCTTGGAGCAACCTGCTCTAGTGGAAGGTGTCCCTGCCTATGGCAGGGGGCTGGAACTCCGTGAGCTTTAAGATCCCTTCCAACACAAACCAGTCTGGGATTCTGTGACTGACAGGATGAATGTTTGTTTCACAGCCTGCCCATGCACAAGATGACCAACACGGACATTGGAAGAATCATGAGAAGCCAGGAAATTCAGAAGGCCCTGCGTGCTCCAAAGTAAGGGATTTATCTATGAATGGGCACCTTCCCCAGTTGCCTAAATCCCTCAGGTGGGGGGGCTGGGTTTAGGTTACATTTTGGGTACAAATACAAGGAATTACAATTCCTCAAACCTCAGTGAAAACTGAGCGGAATGTGGGTTGTGGCCTGAGCCGGTGCTACGCTATGGATGTGTTCTCCGCAGGAAGAAGATTCGCCGCAGGGTCCTGAAGAAGAACCCATTGAAGAATCTGAGAATCATGATCAAGTTGAACCCGTACGCCAAGACAATGAGGCGCAACACCATCCTGCGCCACGCACAGAACGTGAGTGTGCCGGGGCCAGGCGCGGTGGGGTCGGTACCTCAGGGATGTCCTCATCATCTCGTTTTGTCTTTCTTTTTGCAGCATAAACTTAAGGAGGAGAAGAAAGCCAAGGCCAAGCTGGCAGCCAAGGTCCCGGCAGAGCCCGCAGTCAAGACCCCTGAGGCCAAGGCCCCTGCAGCCAAGGCCCCTGCAGCCAAGGCCTCTGCAGCCAAGACCCCCGCAGCCAAGGCCTCTGCAGCCAAGACCCCCGCAGCCAAGGCCCCTGGGAAGACCAAGGCTAAAGCATGAGGCGGGCGGCTTCCCGCGGGAGCGTGCCCGGCTCTGTCCGGGATCACCGGCAATAAATCCTCTTGGAGCAGAGCGCCGGTGTCGTGTTTGTCGTGTGTTCGGAGGGGAAAGGATGCGGGGCGGGGGGAGGTCTTTCCCTACCCCCGCTGGAGCCGGGGTTTGTCCGTTTCCCGTTTTAATCGTGGGCTGTGACCGGAACCGGCCGCACGGTGGCAGCCGCTGCCCGGAAACGTTCAAAGCGCGGAGGACCGTGTGGCTGCGCCTCCTCCGCCCCGCCAGGGGGCGCTGCGGCGGGGCGCGATGACGTGAGCGGGGCGGGCTGGCGCGCGGCGGAAGATGCTGAGCCGGCTGCAGGAGCTGCGCAGGGAGGAGGAGACGCTGCTGCGCGTGAAGGCGGCGCTGCGCGAGCAGCTCACGCGGCTCAGGGTGCGCGGGAGGCGGGGGGGGGGGGGGGGGGGGGCGGGCCTGGACCGGGACCGGGCGGCGGGGGATGGGGCGGCCCCGACACCGAGAGCGGCCGGGGGGTGCTGGAGATCATGTGACCGATTGCGTGTGATCACAGACACCGAGGGCGCGGGCAGAGGGAGACCCACAGTACACGGACCGTAGGCAGAAGCTCTTCCCTGTGAGGGTGCGGAGGCGCTGGCACAGAGGAGCTGTGGCTGCCCCATCCCTGGCAGTGCTCAAGGCCAGGTTGGACACAGGGCTTGGAGCAAGCTGCTCTGGAACTGGAGGAGCTTTAAGGCCCCTTCCAACACAAACATTCTGTGGTGTTACTGAGTCATTGCTGCAGAGGTGTCAGTGTGCCCGTGCTGCAGGTGGAGGAGCTGGCCCTGCAGTCCATGATCCGGTCCAGAGAGGAGAATGGGACCGTCCCTTCCTCAACAGCAGCAGAGGAGGTTCAGAAGGTGAGGGAAGGCTTTGCAGGGGGAGAACAGGGGGATGGGGAGTTCCAGGGGTGGCACCGAGGTGACAGCAGTGCCTGTGAGCAACTGGGGGGGCTGCGGTTCAAGTTCTTGTTGACCTCGTTCACACTGCTTTGTAATTATAGATCTGATTGTGACACTCTTACCCTGACAGACTCTTGGGCAGATGGACAACGAGGCTGCCATCAACCAAACCGAGTTACACTTAAGTCTTCAAGATCATGGAGAGGAGGAAGAGGAGGAGGAATCAGATTCTTGACGGAAGAAAACCTGAGATGGTTTTCATACAGACTCAGGAGTTTCTGCCTCATTCAAACTCACCATTTTGTCCTGTGCACAGATACAAACTGCAGGACACGCAGGACATGAGGTCTGGTGCAGTTACACTTGAACATGCAAATGTCATGTCATAGACATTAAAAGAATGAACATTTGCCGTACAAACATGTAGCGTAATCCCTTCCCTATTTAAAACCTAATGTAGCTTACTGCATCCGTGGCTGGGGCTTGGGAAAGTCATTGAGTCAGACTAATTTAACATGTATTGTGACCAGCAAGTTTGTTCTTATTTCCTGATGCTGAGAAATGAAACCAGGCCACAGAGGCTGGTGCTGACCCAGTGATTGTGTTTTAGACCTCATCTGCCTCAACTGGGAGGTGGGAAAAGCCATGTCCAGGCTCCTGGCTTCCATGTTCTCACCTGAGCACAAGGTTTATTCCTTCCTCTTTCTGTACCTTCTGGTGCTCTACCATATTGGCAACTTGGACCAACACAGTGAAGTGTTTCCTACTTTGTGCTCTCTCAGACTAGCAGCCAAGAGCCTTGTACTCATCCACAAATCATACATGCTACTTGTAATACAGAACTAGTGCTTTTTGAGCACTGTTACTTACTTTTTCCCTTAGCAACTTGTAAATAATGCAATTCCACCTTCTGCTTTCAAGTGATCTTCAAGGAGGAGTTTAAGAACTTAGTTATAAAATGGGAAGTGAGTGCCCTCTCATTTCTTTAATAGCACAAAAAGCACTGTAACTGCTGCTCATGGACAGACAAGATGCTTTTCCTCCTCATTTTATCCATTCTCATTTAATACACAGAAATCCAAACTCTGTTAAACTGGTTAAAAACAAACAATAAAAGTAATATCCTGACTCAGCCACTCTGTCAGCTGTCATTGTCACTTACCTGCTGGTTGTGCCTGCACAACAGTAGGGGCTGTTGCTGACTCCCGTATCACTCAGAGAAAACAGAATCAACACCCTTGTGAAGTCTGCTTTTAAGAGCAGGAAAGGATTTGGGAATTGGTTGAGTAGCCCAGGTGTGGTCAGAACCTGGGATTCTACTTCCCATGAGCTGTCGCTGCTGTCTGAGGAGAGATGGGGTATCTGGCTCTTATTTGGACTGTAGCTTCCTGGGGTGTCCTACTACATGTACCTGGACTTGCAGTGCTCATGTTACCCTTGTCTGGGGAGCAAACATGTAAAATGGGAGCTCAGTGTCAAGCTGGCTGTTCACATATTGCACATTTCTATTACCAAACAGTAAAGAGTACTACTGTAACACCCCTGTGTGTTTGTGTGTGTGTAATTCACATGTAAAGCTCAGGACATATTTAATTAAACACTACCCAGCCTTGGCACTACTAAAAAGTCACATTCAAAGGAGAAGCGGCTGAAAGAAGCCTCGGCTGTGTCAGTGAGTCATTTCCTACTGTCACTGGCGGAAGGGCTGTTCTGTCTCTCTCCGATACTCGATACTGTTGGCCAAGTGGAAGTTTACATCCCGACAGATGGGGATTCCTTTTGGGAAAGAACTTCAGGCATTTCCTTCTCTGAAAGGTCAAGGAGCTGAACTCTGGCTAGTGCTGCTCACCACAGCTGTTAAATCTCTGTGCAGAGGACACGCTCCTGGTTCTGTTGTACAGGAACAGCAGCAGGTGATGGAAGCTGGGCTTGTGAGGGAAAATAACCTGCAGAAATGAGCATTATACAGTGTAGAACCTGAAGCAATGAGTGCAGTGATGGATGCAGACAGGTAGGTCTGCCCTTGGCTGGGTGGATCACAATGTTCCCATGCCACAGCCTCTCACACCCTGCCCGGGGGGGCACAGTACTGAGCACTGAAGGCTGTACAAAGTTGTGCCAGTGACACAGACACAAGCTCTGGAGTGAGGCTTCTCTCCGACAGCCCTCAGAAATGCAGGGAACAGGGTATATACAGAAAGAGTGTGTAATGCTCTTTGGTTAAGGTCTTAAGTCTCTATAAAAGCTTCAAGAAGTTATTTGATAATATATTTATTAAGAGAACCCATTGCTAAACATCTGAGAGAATAAAACAATAGAGGATCTTCATACACTTCAGACACTAAACACAGTTGTCATGAAACTTCAGGTTAGAAGAAAGCAAAACTGCCTGGATCTTTGTCTCGATTCTGTAGGACACGGCCAAGAACTAACTTTTAAAACTCAATCAGAAAGACATCACTAAACCCAAGTAGGATGATATGTTTTAAAAATAAATATAGAAATATGAACAAGTCTACAATTAGAATAGTGCCCTGGACGTTCCAAGAAATGCAGAGCTCTTCCATCTAGACCTGTGAAGAGAGATCTCGGAACAAACATTGGAACCATCAGGCCTAACTTTCAGGTACAGTTTGACAGCAGCAGAAGCATGCTCGACAGATACAGGTTCAGGGCATCCCTAACCCTTTCTGCGTGGGAGATCAGGTAAGCATGATTGAAGTACCAACGATTTACAAAGGATCTTGATAAAGTTCAAACAGGCTGGGAGGAAACACCCTCAGTGATATCTTCGTTAAGAAAGAATATCCATAATCACTTAAAATCAGCAAGCACTGGAACTTAGACATCTTACAGTTTGGTCAGTGAACGAATGTCATCCAATACGATACCAATTAGTTTATGACAAAGTTTAAAACCATTTGGCACATGCTATAAAGACATTCTTCCTTAAGAGGTGAAATACATGTCTGAACAGGTAGAAGCTGAGGAAAGAGGACCAAAATAGCATCGTTGTTAACAGATGTACAGGACAGGAGCAGCTCTTCTGCACTCAGACTCCAGCAGCATGTGTGGGGGTGCTTGGTTGGTTAAGGCCTATGGTTGAACAGAGCCACCCTGCAAAATCCACCTCCTCCGCTTCAGATCTCTTAATGAAAGCATGAATCTGAGCAGAGGAGAACATCATCAGTATTCAAGCACCCAAATCTGTTAAGTAATAGTTTTGAATAGCCTGCAATAGCATAAATCCAGTTTACTTTCAGTTTTCAAGCTAGCTATAAGATCTGGCAAGCCACGCGAAGCAACCAGGAGAGGTTTTCTGCAGGGTTCTGGAAATAGCCAGCATATGAAGTGTACACGTGGCACAGTATTCCAGAGGAATGCTGCCTACACGGTGCCTACTGCACAATACTTACACCAAAGTATGCAATAAGGACGTGACTCAGCCACTTGAGATAATACTCTGGAAAATGTCTGCTTGTGCATAGAGAGGCTTTTTGTAATCAAAAGAGTCTGACTGCATTTTGTACCCTTATTGTACAACAGGATCACAGCAGGGGAAACGTGATTTTCTGCAGCAGAACTTCAGTGCTAGAGTTACAGTTAAGGCCATGAAAGATCCAACGAAACTGGTAAGGTCACTTCATGCAGAACAATTGCAGCATGGTTGGGTGTAGTAGTTCATAGTTTTTGCTAAGCCAAGCTGACACGAAGGATAAAATCTGCCTCTCTTTCAACAGATGATTAAAATGCATTTAGCTATTCCATAAGCAAGTGGTATTTTGTTCTCTTGTCCTCCTGAAAGTGATAATCTATACACCTTATTATTGACGGATAAACCCAAGAAAGAGAATTCTTTTGCTCATTCATACCATTAGGTCATCTACTTCTTGTCATTACCAGACTCCCAAACCCACTCATTTTGGTCTCCTTGACAGTCCCTGTCCTGGGAGCTTGTGAAACCTGTAACCCCTTGAAAAGAAGCCCCAGAAAAGCAGCTGCTGCTAAAACTGTCTGAGCTGCTTATGTCAAGGGCCACAAATTACACTCTGGGCCTCACACTCAGGTCCTGATCTTAGGGCAGCTGAGGAATCCAACCTGCATGGACAAGAGCTCTCAGTTCAAGTTCAGAGCTTTCACTTACCATCAGCTGCTTCAAGTCGGCTCTCTCAGCGGGATTTTTAATTAAACTAGGAAAACAGAAAGTGTTGCACAAATTACATGTATTATCTTGTAAAGATCAGGTTACATCATGCTGGTGTGCTGCTTTGGTCTAAGAAGATCCCACTCTAGATACAAGCATTAGGTAATGCAGTGCCTCAAACAAATCAGGCTCTGTACACGAGTCCCTTCTGTAGTTGTCACAGGTACAGTTTTAGGTATGAAGTCCTGAATTGCCCGATAACTCTCCATGAGGGCAGCAGTGAGTGTCTATAACCAAGTGTCTATAACCAAGCTGGAGAGATCAAATTCCCATTTAAACAAAACCTCAACACTAGGAACTGCTTTATCCCCCTAGTTTCTTTTACCCAAGCCTTTTCAAGCTCTGTACCAAGTATGGCTGTTGCATTACTTTTGTGCCGTTTGGTAGCAGTAAATATGTATATGTAGCTTCTAATAAATTAACTTCTCAAACTGTAAAACTGCCTCCCTCAGCATTGAATATACTGGTTCAGTGCTGGTATCACTTAAGTGCAACTGGACAAGTAAATCAGTGGGTAAACTGTTGCTGTGATAAAGTTGTTGGTTCAGTAAAACACTGGGAAAGAAAAAGACAAATATGTGGAGCCTGCAAGACTTGCGCATCACAAGGAACAGTCATTGCAGAACACTGTGAAGGTTACTCAAAAGTAAAGATCCTCCTTTGGAACTGTGGCATATGATCAGTCATAAGTGCTACGATGTCTTCGATGCTGAGAAACCTAAGTTGCATACAGCAGCAGAAATCATATTGTAAGGAGGGGAACATCTCTCAGCTTTGGGGTTCTCTTTGGATACATATGCTGTTAAGCTGGTGCCTGCAGGATGAGCTTTAGGCACATTAGCAGTCAGAGAAAGAGGATTACACTAACTGAAATCACATTTACCATAGCCACAAGTAGGAACTGTCCTGGTTTTGGCTGGGATAGAGTTAATTTTCCTCCCAGTCTCTGGTGCAGTGCTGGCTTTAGTTTGAGAACAATGCTGATAACACACCATGGTTTAGTTTTCGCTAAGTAGCGCTTACCCTGATCAAGGACTTCTCAATCTCATGCTCTGCCAGAGAGGAGAGGCACAAGAAGCCAGGAGGAAGCAAAACCAGGAGAGCTGCCCTGAGCGAGCTGAAGTCTTATTCCATACCACAGACCATCATCCCAGTATATGAACTGGGAGAAGTTGGCCAGAAGGGGCTGCTTACTGCTCAGGGACAGGCAGGGTGGTGATCATTTTTATTGAGCATCACTTGTTTGGTCACAGTGTTTACTCCTTCCTTTATTTCCTATTATAATTATATTTTATTTCAAATATTAAACTGTTCTTATCTCAACACACAGGTTTTTACCCTTTTCTAATTCTCCTCCCCCTTCCACTGTAAGGTACTCAGCAAGGTACACTGCAGGGGTACCAGGTTACCAGCTGGGCTTAAACTACCACAGGACTCTGCCAAGTTACTGATACATTAAGACAGCAGGGCTGATCCCAAGTGTGTACCTTCCCAACTTAGCCACAGAAAAGGTACTCACCATTTGTTAACAAAATCTTGAAATTCAGAACCAAAAACACCATTGGGCAGTTTTGGAGGTGGCTAAAAAGAAATAAATCAGTCATTCAGCATAACTAATACATGGTGAAGCACAACCTACCTAGAGGTCTACCAATTACACGGCCTGTATCTGGGTAAGTTTACAACTGTGTAAGTACAAGTGCAAATAGTTCATTACCTCGTTGACAATGTAATCAAGAAGCTCAAAGATTGCCATTGGGGGTCTGCTGTCTGGTCCATAGGCTAAGGAGAAATTGCAGAGTAGAAAAGCACATTGTTACTCTCCTGTGGTAGGGGTGCTTGAAGATACTAACACCTTGAAGCTGACAGAAAAGGGTATTAGAAAAGAATGTACAAGCTGTTGTAACTTACAGCTCACTGGTCGACCAGGCGTTCTTTGCCTGGGTGAGGTCTCTGTGACTGGTGAATCTCCCTCTACGGGGCAGCCAAACATTAATTCAAGCTCCTTGGAATCAGGAGGAGGAATCGGGTATCTGCCAATAGCCATTTCCACCAGTGACAGCCCCATGCTCCAGATATCCGACTGCACCGAGTAGTGAGTTCCCTGTAGTCTTTCCGGCTACAACAGATGAAAAGGAAGGAGAGAGTTTAATAACAAGAGAAAACCCTGCATTCTGCAATAACCTGGATAAAACGAAAGATGAAACCTTAACTGGTTAGAATGACATGTGCCAGTGAGTGACTTCTTGATCTTTTGCTTTCACTCTCTCATCTGGAGTTCCAGAAGTCCTACAAACACTGCACACACCACTGCAAATAGCTCTGAGGATACTCTAAAATGATGCTATTATGTCACTGGTTTATTTCTTTAGCTTTATATATAAATGTTTCAGATATTAATGATGGGATAACTAAAGAGCAAGAAAGCAGAACTAGTACAGGCAACTAAAGATTCATCTGGTTTCCCTGAGAAACTGCTCTTGGCTTTCTGCTTTGGGAAGGAGAGGAAGGTAGCTTCATTAATTGTGTCCAAAAGCAACGTGGTGCTCTAGCAGTAGTCCTGTGGTTTGTGATGCTTCTCAGCTGATGCCACTCTAATAGCTCCCTACAGCAGAAATGCATTAATGCAAGAGCTGTTCTATACGTGCATGCTGCAGTTTCAGATCCATATTCACATAACTTCTACAGAAACTGCTGAGCTTTATAATCCATCAATATGCTAATAAAATGTAACACACCAATTGAATGACACAGTATTATACAGGGCACAGACCTTTCCTGGAGGTATAACGATAGAAAAATGTATACAGGATAGGAAGATGGGCATGTGTTGGGCAGGCTGAGCTGCCTGCACACTAAGGTCTGACAAACTGAAGCGAAATAGGCTTAATTATTTGCATTATAAACATGTATGCAGGTAAGACAACAGACTCAGCTAAAAACACACTAAGGAAGCTGCTGCCAGAAAAGATACTTCAGATACTAACAAAAATAACAATCACCGTCATGGCTTGGTCTGTGACATATGACAAGAGAGCAAAGCTAAATCTCAGTCTGTAAAAACAGTAAAGTAAAGAAGACCAAAAGCAGACAGCACTTTGCTCTCACTCCTCCTTCTGAAAGAAAAGGAGCCAGCAGTATGTTAAGGGCCCAAAAGAGATGGGGCTATGAATTTCTTTTGTTAATTACCAACAGTCCCTGACTGTATGTGGGAACATAAGCCAGTTTTATTTCAAGTACATTACCAATATTATATGACAAAAAAGAGAACACTGTCTTTGCTGTTGAAGCGCAGGACCCATACAAAGCTATTATGCTTTAAGCAGAGAAAATAGTTTAAGCCCACACAGTTTCAGTCTTGGAGCAGAACCTCTGAACATGCTATTGTAAGAGCTAATTGGTTGTCTGCTGCACCAGGTGTGTACATTAGAATGAGACTTGTTATTTCCATTAACTGCAACTTTCACATAATGCAAAGAGTTCATGGGAAGAGCAAGTTTCAAGGTATTCCTCATACAGAGGAACAAAGAAAACCCTGTAAACAGGCTCAGACTGCTGCCACGGCCTTGTCCACAGCAGCCACTCCCATGCTTTCTCTTGTTGCTGCAGTGCATTGGGCTCCCAAGAGCAGGCACAACAGGATCACCAGAGAGGCAGCAGTGTACACTTGCCTGCATAAATGACCGCAGCAAAATGATGGAGTGGGAAGAGAACACCACTTAAGGAAAGCAAACTGCAAGTACTGGGCTTTTTTGGAGACATGTATACAAAACCCAAATGCATTAACTGACTGGATTCTGCAACATGGACACAGCTACATCTGTTACAGTGTTACAAAACATACCACGTTGTTTGGTTTTCCTTGCAACAGTTCCTTCCCCCGCTTACAATCCGATAACTGGAATATTCCTGGAATGCAGGAAGTGCTGAACTATGACCAGCAGTAGTAATGGCAATAGATGGTTTCTTAGTTTGATTACTGGAATCATGGTATCTCTACCAGAACATAAAGCTACAAAATCTGTACTTACAGACATGTAGGAACGTGTGCCAACAAACGAGTTTGCCATAGAATCTATCAGTTGTCCACTGACACCAAAATCACAAAGCTTGATTTCTCCTCTGGAGTTCACCAGAATGTTAGAAGGTTTAACATCTGCAAAAAACCATCATGAATGGATGAATTATATTTAACAGATAAAATAGGAAATTTGACAACAAAAGTAACATGAAAGGTGAGAGTTACCATGTGTCTCCCTTTGTTTCCCTTCTGACTATGACACAATTCTACCCCTTCTCTGGGAATACTCGGGGAAGAGACTGGGTTCCCTAGGCCTATTTCACTGGCTATTTATCTACAGACAGCTGCAAAAAGGCTGTTAGTTTGCAGGTTTTATTTCACCCTGTTCCTTGTCCTTCCAATACTCAGTTTGGGCATCTACATCATCCTTGCAACGACTAAGATGCAAGATGAACATTAAAGTGTACCTCAGCACAGCTGCTTTAGCCCAGAAAGAATCACTAAAGAGGCCCTATATTTATTTTACAAAGGTAAATGAACTACAGCAGCCACTTCATCATCCTTAAGTTAATATTCATATCTATGTAACATAAACCACCCTTTAGCAAAACAGTTCGTGGAGTGCGTTGTTACTGTTCTGGGTTTGTTTGGGGGGGGTCTTTGGGGGTGGATGCTCTTGGTTTTGTCTGTTTGTTGTGTTGGAGTGAGGTTGTTTACAAAGCTCTGAAAAAAATCATTATCCTATTATTGAAATTCTGCTTTTGAAATGCTCTGAGATTGTGTTTACCTGTGACAGAACCAGGCAGGATTTTGACTCCATCACTGTTTCTAAATAGAAATGTAATAAGGGTCACTGGTAACCAAGCAACTAATAACAGCTATTTGAATGCAAAGGTACAGAGAACAATTATTTACTGTTTCTTTTGGAGCTGTAAGGTTTTTTTTATTGCTTGGCTGATCCTTACCAATGCATTATTGAGATAAGTAAGCAACAGTTCACATTTGCAAGCAGTGCTACAGAAATAAGGGTGCTATAAATGGAGTTTGAAGAAAGATCAGCTCAGCCTATTAGAATTTCACGTTAGACCCTGCTATTGAAGAGCAGACCCAGAGGTCTAGATAGCCTGTAGCATATTTTCATTTGCTTTTCCCTTTTGAACACAAACATATTCCAGGCTGGTTTTATTTCAGCGACTGAGGAACTGACCTTAGTTAGTGATAGGATGGCACTGGAAAGACGATACTAACAATACTCCTCATCACTGGAAAAAGATCCCCATGCAGAAGGTTATGCCTCACTGAGCAACATCCATGGACATTGCAGATGAAGACAGACAAAGCTATGTCTTAGTTGTTTGCCATCTTAGCGCCCTTTCAAAGAACCAAAACCAAGCTTAAATAAAGTTACCTACATATGGAAATTGTGGCCATATCTTCTGGTTCCTACCATCACCCTTCCAGGTAACTGAAACTGTCCAGGCACACTGGAAAGCGTTTCAGGATTATTTCTGTGTATAGAAGTTCTTCTACGCTCAGCTACAGGACAGCAAGCCTGCAGCTTGTCCACTTTGCTTGGAGTAAGCATCAGCCTGTAGAAAATCCAGCGTGATCTAACACAAACCATCCCCTGCTCTTAACACAAAGGAAGTCATGCCTGTGCACTTCTTTCTACCAGAAAGAAAATCCCAGCTGCTTCTGCCAGGTACAGGCTTCCTCCTTATGGAGGGGGAAGAACATGGGCACATGTTTCGTGTGTACTTTTAATTCCCTATCCCTAGGAAAGCAACTGGCTTATAAGCATTGCTCTCAACAGATTTTCCTCCTGTCAGAGGAGCAGGTACTGGGCAGTTAGTGGAGCTGCGGACCAGGCAGAACGGTACAAACTGGTTAACTCTGAGCAGTGCCTCAGTAAAGAGAGGCTTTTAGAGGCCACCTGGGCAGAGAGCTGAACCTTCTGCAAGTTTTGACTGCTTGCAGAGACCTCAGCACATTGCACGGTGAAAAGGAAGAATCCATTCTGGCAGCTTGACCTATCAGTTTGAAATTCCATCAGGAATAAAACACAAACAAACCCACAAAACCCAAGGAGATGGTGGAGTGAAGCAGGCAGCAGACATTCTGGCTTCACAGGAATCTGCACCTAGAGCTCTGTGTAAAAGCAAAGGGGAAAAACGTTTGTGAAACACTGGAACCACTGCAGAGCCTGAACACAATGAGAGACATGGCCTCTAGATTTGTACTGCTTATCTGTGCACATCTACTCATTCGTTTAAGAATAAAGACTTAAATCCTCACTTATCTCTACAGCTCATGAATACTTCATGTTCATAATTAAATGGCCAAAAATAACATTAGCATTCCTCTGTTGGTGAGCCAAACAACACTCTTTATATTCATCTTGTATGCTCTAGAATCCAGCTGGGCTTTTGAAGACTTAACTTTTACCTTCAGTGTTCTCCTAGCTGATAAGCTCACACTGTTCCTTCCTTACAATAGCACAGCAAACCCTGACTCCTCACTGGAGTTTTGCACGAAGCTTGTCTTTCTCTGAGCATTTTCATTTTCCTCACAAGGCACCCAGTGCAATCGGTGTGATGTCTGCAAGGCTGCCGTCTTCCCATCCCTCTCACTGCAGCACACTATGCTATTTTAACTCCAGAGTGCCTGAGCACTTCAGCAGTTTCTCTGGAAACCAGAGATTCGTATTGCCAAATGCAACAGGAATGCCAAAGCATCCTTCAAAATGTCTACTGCAACTGGAAAGATACGGACAAATCTAGACAGGAAGACAAGAAATTGAAAGGACATTTCATAGATCATCCCAGACAGCTGTGCAATTCTAGAAACGTCCTTGGCCAGTCCAGGCGGATGGATCCATGACACTGAAAAGGCAGCTAGTTAATAGAAAGAAGCTTCCAGGGTTTACAGAACATCTTGTAATCTCTGTAAGAGGTCCATCTGCCTCCTCTGCCTGAGCCCAGCTCTCCCCCTCAGGTACAAACCTAGTTCTGAAAGACAGGTGGCCCTGGGTATTATCATACCACCATCAGGCAAGCATTTCTTCTGCACAGAGGCTACCCAGCAGCCAGACACCTGACCATAGATTTGCTTTGCAGCACGTTATTGGTATCTTCCAATCAATTCCTGTTTCCCAAGGCAGGATCTCAGGAGAATATTCTAAAGCTAACACACTAGAAGGGACCACTGACAGCATCCCTGCTGTGTGCTGCCTCCTGCCCTGAGCCGCTAGCTGCAACGGAGTTCAGAAATCTTATGAAGCATTTTCTATGCAAGAGGAGAGTTTCCAGGGAGAACCACACTCCAAACTGGGCTCAGAAACAACCAAAATGATGCTCTTATTAACTTACAGGATTCTTACTCACCCAGAGACAAAACACAGCAAAAACACACTAATGTCTTCACCTGCAGCAATATACTGTCTTTACAGAACATTCCTTTCCTTGTCATTTAGTGCCTTTCATAATTAACCACTAAGGTAAATGGGCCCATAGAATTAGCATTTCCTGTTCTTGACTCAGAAGAAACTTTAAAAGTCTAAGAATGTAAAATTATACCATAAGAAGCTTTGGTTGTTGAGGTTTTATTTATTTACGATGGTATTGTTGCATTTTGAAGCCACATTTAACACTGACACACATTACCTAAGCGAGTTCTGATGACGTTAAACCCTACTGACACCAGTTCACTCTACACACTTTTCATGGATTATGTTTTCTCCACTTGCTAGAACTCCTTAATCCCAGAGGACCACACAAATGTACAGCCAGCACACAACTGAGCATCAGTCAACCTGCAGAAGATAGTTTCATGCTGCAGGACAGCATCTTGCTCAGAAACCTGACAGCAGGAAGCTGAAGCAGGGCCCTCCTCAAGAAGGACAAGTTCTAACAGCTCAGTTGAGTTTGCCAGCTTACACATGAGGCTCAGCTTATGTATGAGAGGCGACTGGTGGACAGTATCAAAGACAAACACCAGCAGATTTAGGTCCATATGTCAAGAGATGAGCAAGTCTGGCTCCGTATGTCAGGAGACACAAACGCTGTTCTGGATGGTTTTCCTTTTCTCTGCTAGCACTAGCCACAACCAACTTCCAAAATGCCATTTCAGCTCCCACTTTATCAGGCATCACACAGTTCAACGAGAGCTTCTGCATGAAGCGTACAAGGTCACATATTCCTGACGCTGTCAGGGCACTCAGCATGGAAACTGAGCTGAGAAAATAACAACTGCAATCTGTACATGGAATTTTACACTGCAGGGCACATTCAGTGCATTGGAACCAATGGAGAAGAGGAGCTTTTGCTGGCCTGCGCATTTAAAGTATTCTGATGTAGACAGAACTGTGAGGTTAAACTGCACTTAAACATGATGAGGAGGAGGTTACTTTGGATTTATCAGATTGTAAAACTGGAAATTAAGTTAGAACAATTGCTGTGTCAGCACCCAGGCGAGCAAGAGCAACTTGACACACACGCACCCCCCCACCCACCAACATAACAAACCACTGCCATGGCTCTGAGAGCTACAAGGTTGTTCTAGTATTCCCTAGAATATGATCTCTTTTCCAGGAGTCTCCCTTATGCTCTAAACAGAGAGAAATGTCTTTGTCATCAGAAATCTTTACAGAGTCTACCTCCAGCTCCTTTCTCCAGAAGAGCTATATTTGATTGCTAAAAGAAACACCATCTAATCAGGTGATCCTACAGACTGTATAAGCTGGGACTGCCAATTACTTTTCTCTGCCTGGCCAATAAATGTAAACTCAGACACATATTAGTGTCTGATGGAGATATTTTTATAATCTGAAGATTGATTTCATCTGGTACAAGACTCCCCAAGCAGTCGGCATGGTTTAGACACACTGCCTGATCACTGCAGTGAGCAGTGCCATTCAAACAGGAACATTAAATGTTCCATCTCCAGTCGTCACTTTACACGCATATTAGGAATAATGGAACTTAGTACTTTACCATTTCAAGTGTTGGTTTTGTTTAATGGAAAAAACACAGCAGCTTAAAGAGATGGATTTTAAAAAGGGCAACTATAAGGTGAAAATAAGGTAGTGCAGTTATTTATAGTGCAGTAAAGTAACTAAGGACCCCAGGAGTGTAGAAGCAACACTCACTTTACATAGCTTCACTGTGGCTTTAAACTCATGTAAGTATAAAAAGATATGCAGTTCTGCATGACAGATGTCTGTAAACAGTATGTGAATAAAAGACATCTGCTGGGGATGGGAACTTTCCTTTAAAACTTTGAATGGCAATAATGAGCACTGAACTGTTAAATTCATTTTAGGTCAGAGGTTTTAACCCTCAATCTCTCCAAAGACTTTGTCATCATGGTTAACAGATCTGTTACTATCAAGAGACTAGAAGTTGCAATGAGGAATTTGCTACAGTGGAACAATGCTTTTTAATAACAGTTTTCTTCATAAAGAGTTAGTTTATGCCATTAGAAACCCCATTCACAGGTATCTTAACTGTCTTCTGCTTCTCTTTAACTGAGCATAGGAATGGAAACTACATAAAGAGATGACCTCCATACATGCTGCCTCATTTGAAGTGCTGACACTGCCAAGAAAGCTACTGCCCACAGGTACACAGCCAGAGTGCAACTCTTCACTGCAACTACACTGTGCAACAGGCAACTTGGCCCAAGCACCACTGCTGGAGGAAGAAATGTTTGAGGGCTTCCTCAGTTCACAGCACTAAGACTGTGTTCTCTGCTTCTGTACCTGTCTGCACTTACCTAGAAGTTTATAATGTACTTTGTGTTGAAAAAGTCTATTCCAAGGAGGTGAAGGAAGACTTATCTGGTATTTAAGGGAAATACAATCACTCAGGTCCTTCAAAACATTCCTATCTTTGCTGCAAAGGGAGTACTTCTGGTCTTAAGTTAAGATTCCCAGCTCTAGCACATACTCCCACTGGCCAAATCACTGGCAGCAAGCAGTTTCACACACTGACAAATCCTCTTATAAATGCAGAGAAATTGCAGTAAGACATCAGAAGTTGAAAGTATATGACAGTAAGATATCTGGATATACCTCCCAAGAAAAGCCCTCTGAACCAAAATCACATTAAACTATAAAGAACCAGTCATACAAGAAGCACATATTAACCTGAATAAAAATTAAAAGTTACAATGTAAAATTCTCACCTCTGTGCATTATTTTATGCTTTTCTCTCAGATATGTGAGTCCTTTTATTACCTAAAGGCAAAGAAAAAAAACTTATTTTACAAAGCAGAAGAGGTAAGTGCATGCTTTGTACAAGAACTCCAACTGAATGCAATTAACAGAAATCCCAATGTGTAATCACTGCAAATCAATACTCTGATTTAATTTGTACCTCCAGCTCAGACTAGATAAACAGTCAACCAGCCCTTCACTGTTAGTTCTGCATACAGGGCATGTTGCACAATAGATACGAGAAAGTAAAGCTCCAAATTCTCTAATCAAGTGTTGATTCTGTTCTTATCCAGAAGCATCAACTGATACAAAAGCAGAAAATCGAAGCAAATACAACGTGTTACTCATTCCAATGTCCTGAGATACCAAACGAGGACATGTACAAAAACTGTGCTTTAAAAGAAACAGGTGAACACCTGGTAGTATTTCCCCCTCCCACATCGCCCAGCCCTGAAGTGGTATGGGAATGCCAAATCCAGGAAGCTGCTGAGACATGCATGTACCTAATTCCAGCCTTTGAGAGCAATGAACACACTCACCGCAATGCTAACTTTGCCCAGTATCTGCTCAGGAATTCTTCCAGCCTTTTTCAGTACTTGATCCAAGGAGCCACCATCCTAATAATGAATGTTTGAATAGTCACGAGTTAATGGAATTACTCTAAAGCCGCACTGAAACCTAAGTATGGGAAGCACGAAAGTGTTGCCTTTCATGTTGGACTTAACATTGTTATGGTGCATATCTGAAAATCAGAAATTACTCCATAGGAATTAGTCACTTTCATGTTTATTTTAAACAAACATTCGGCCAGTAACAACATCCACTCAAATAAACACTCCACACAATGATCTTCCATACCAGCATTTCCATGGTTTGGATCTTGTTAAGGAAGTACAGTCCACAAATAGCTGTCAACCAAGTGTTTGGAGTCTTACAGATTCTGTCCACCTTCAGTCCAAATCAATAACATGCATTTCTTCTTCTTGTCACAATCATTCCCTGATATTCTATCCCCATCCAAAGACAGAATGAGGACTGAAACACCACAGGAGATCTTATGATCCTGGTTACATGGATAAAAATGAGTCACACTGGAAAAGACAAGAGTTCTCTTCCTGAATGTGTGCTAATGGTACCCTACGATCATAATTATGCCCAGATCCCTCTTCTCCTCATCTCCCAGAGGAGATCCTACACAGAGGAGGTTGGCCTTAGTTCTGCATATCCAGGGTGACCGTGTCAACTTCCAAGGATGGGGAGTTGATTTGGCTCTCAAAGAACCAAAACAGGAAGAGATGATTTTGAAGTTTCATGGTAAGTAACAGTCTCAGTAATCATATTTGGTTAAATAAACTGACTGCATGCACACACACCCCCAGCAAAGTCAAATATATTTCCACTGTTGCTAAGAGCTTTGGAGAAGGAAAAAAGTAAAAGAAAAAAAAGCTATTTGTTTTTAGCAACAGATTCAACAATAGGCTTGTGCATAAGTTTTGGATTCTCTAGAATAGAGAATATGTAATCAAAAAAATAGAAAGCTATTTCTCTAATTGCAAAATGTCCTCCTGTTGTCCAGATCAGCATTTGGTATCTCCAAGTACTCAAGGCAAAAATCCACCTTGAAAAAGCAATTGCCTTGTGCCTTAACCTATCCATTTACACATGTAAAGAGAAAAGCTAAAATGCAAAGTTTTGTTATTTGAGGACAAAAATCCACAACTCTTAAAAGAAGAGTAGAGAAATACTTACTTGAGCATGTATTTTTGTAAAAAGATACACCCACATATGCTACACTTGGTAAAAATATGTCAACAGGAAAAAGATCTATATACATTTCTTGTATAACCAGTCTGTATTTCTGGACAGCTGTATTTCATACAGGTAGAACCCCATTTCTTTCTTTCCCCTTCCAAGGACTAGCTCCGCTCCTGGAAGAGGCTGAACCCAATTCAATTGCCTAGTGTTGGCTGCAGCCTTCAGTGTCTTCCAGGAGCAGACTCCAACACTTTAGCCTGTTAAATACCTGCTGCTAAGCAAAGTTATGCATTGATTTTGAATTTCTGTACCTAAAAATATCAAGCACTCAAATCTTCAAGTTCCATGCCTTTCCCGCCTCCAACTTCTTGTTCATATTCATACTTCTGTTTTGTAACTCACTGCTAAAAATAAGGATTTTGACTGGCAGTAATTGAAAGGTATATACAAAAAGGCAATGGAGATTCTCAGCTCATTGTTCATCCAGAAGGAGACCAAAAGCTTCCACCTAATGATCCATATTAAGCCATCAGTTTAATGGCTTAAGACGCCAATTTAAACAATCCCCCTTTTCATTCTACTGCAGAGCTTATTGATCAGTTGGACTATGGGTAAAATCTTGTATGCAGTCTGACTTCAACCAGATCTCATCCTGCCTTCCCCTCAGCTGAAGAGCCTTATGTCAGATACATCATACCCTGCTTAGGAACATGCAAACCATCATTGCTCCTGTTAATTTTCTCACTGACAAATTAATTAAGATTTTTTTATGCCTTTTATTTCTACATGTAATTACATACCACCATCTCTCTTGGCGCGTATTAAGATACATACTGCTCTTCTAGCCATTGCAGATGCACACATTTGTGACATTCATGACATGCGTTCTGAAACAATGCCCAGTCAGTCATTTTTAACATCTATTTCTCTGGTTTTCATTATTCTTCTCCATTCTGAGAAATTAACTTCTTTATAATTCCCAACAGTCACTTGTATTTTGGGGGATGCACACCTTCTATTGGGTGAGCACATGCTTAAAAACTGGATTATGAGCACTTGTTCCTAAGCAACCATCGATTCCTTCTAAACATTTCAGTCAGAGAAGGCCAGAGAAGCATTAAAACAACCACATGCACTTTGAAGAAAAAAGGTTTGTCTCCAAAGCAGCAGGGTTTTTTTTCAGGGATATACATTAAAAAAGCCTTCAGATTTATTGTATTTCATATTGTTAAAAACAAACCTCTACTGAGCAAGTGAGGCACAAAATTTGCCTGACCTTTAGTTACAGAAAATTCCCTTTTAGTATTTGGCTCCATATGGCTGGAGAAAGGCAAACAGCTGTCAAGAAGAAGCTGTACTTTTCTATTAAAATTAAACACAGTCAAAAGTATTTTTGGCATTAAAAACAGTTGTGTGAGATCCTTCTGGGGCACTAATCTTTGTTTGTATTTTCAGTAAAATTTGAGAAAAGGGAGATAAAATATCAATTCATTTGGTTGCTCCAAGCCCCGTCCAACACTACCAGGGATGGATCATATACTTTGTTAACTTAAATCCTTTTGACACTCAGGTTTTGCACTAATGATCTGCTAACAGCTTCAAGCTAAGACAGATTCATATATACTTACCATGTGTTCCATGCAAATGCTGATTTCTCCATCACTGTAGAAAGCTCCATAAAAGCCCACTATGTATGGAGAGTTGCACTCGTGGAGGACTTGCAGCTCCCGGATGATCTGGTTTCGAATAGCTGGCTTGATCTCTAGATGAATTAGCTGTAAAACAATCCACTCTGTATTATTTTCTTAGTGGTACAGTGCCATTCAGAAAGACCAGGTTGTTCAGAGAGGGTTTTCAATACTTAACCTGGATAAGGCCCTGAGCAGCCTGCTCTGATCCCACAGGTGACTACTTTAAGCAGGAGAGTAGACCTTCTGAGGCCACTTCCAATAAGAACTATTCTATGACTTAACTTTAAAATAACTCATCTTCTTCTTTTAGTGGCAAAGGGAAAAGAAAATACTACACTACAGCATGAGAAAGGTGAAACATAAGCACCCATGAAAAGGTGGGATTTCCATCTCCTCACTAAAGGTTTCTCCATCACAAACTTTTTGTCCCAGCACATTTTCTTCACTTGGGTTTTGTTCTATGGAAAAGCCATGAACAAATGTCTAAAGGAAATGTGTCAGACATACTGACTCAGAAGCAGCTGCTGAAAAATATCTGCACAGGTGTTTGTGAAGCATTAGTGAAAGGAATGAGCTGAACCTCAAATTAAAGGCTCCCCAAACTGAATCTAAGCTAAAGAGAAGATTACAAACAATACTTTGTTTCACTAGATGGTTTCTCTCATTCAATCCAAGAGGTGTATTTCTTTTGTGAAAGGGAAGATTACGAGACATCATGGAAGTCAAATTTTAGTCAACAGATGAAAGAAAGACTGCAGTTCAGCAAACATCTCAGTTGCATTGAATATTACTGGATTTCCTGTTAAACCCACAGTATGCGGGGGGGGGGGGGGGGGGGGGGATCAATTCAATTGATTTAGTTCAAGAAAACCTCAATGATTTGTCCATTTTGCAGCTGTCACACCTTAAAAATGGGCATTTTTATTTGCTTCTCTCCAAACTGTTAGGTTTTTATTTTTCAAGTCAGTACATGCACATTTTCCTTGAGTTTTGCTGAAGGTGACGGTGTACTGCTCTTAAAAAAATAAATACCCCAAGTCTTTTGACTTCTCAGTTAAAGAAAAAAATTGAAGTTTTCAGTAATATAACAATGGGATCTGGGATGTGAGGGTGACCTGTGTTTTATCCTTCTCAAAGGCAAGGTTATGTTTCTGATACAGCACAGCAGCCTGCCACCTCACCCACTGCAGTACAACAGCCTGTGCCCCAACAGGCTGCCTCCCAACAAGTGCTACCTGTGCAAGGAACTTTACTCCTGGAAGGATAAGGCATGAGGTACCCAAAGAAAGTATCCGAGATGCTTTTCCCTTACTGCATTTGGTTCCCAGGGATACTGAGAGAAAGTGAAAGCTGCCCACATAAACAAAGTGAGGATTAAAACATCAAGCTATTGCAGCTAGAAAAATAATCACTGTTCTCTCACAAACTAGGTCACAACTGCTACTGGCTGTAAAGCATAAAGCTGAACCATGGAACAATACTCTTGCCAGAAGGACAAGTACCTTTTTGCACAGATGCCACCTGCACCCCATGATGAAACTATAAACCAGGAGATGCCACTGTACTCAGTGCATTCCCTCACTCTTGTTTTTTGTGTTCATTTCTTCTTGTATCATCCAGAGCCCTTTTCTGGTCTGCAGCTGTGAAGGAACATCTTAGACAGGCAATATCCTTGCCCTTCCTCTAAACTCATGGCAGGATATATATGTATATGTATGTATATCAGGATATTGTCACTTTTCCCTCATTCATACCTTTCAGTAACTTCTTCTAGGCCTTCTACTCATTACTGAGTTTACCACATTTTATCTGAAAGTATATACCCATCTGAAAAGACTATTTGTCAAAATGGGGAAAAGAAAAGAAAGGAATGAATGCCTAGCCTTTCATTATGAACACATAGGACACTACTCATGAAAACCCGGGAAGTTTAGGATAAGCAGGTGCAACTTATTCTGCTTTCAGAGAAGTCGATGTGTTTCATGAAGTTGACATTTTTATGTGTCAACACCACTTATTTCTCTAAGGCAAGTCACCATGTTTGATCAGAGACAACCTCCTTCATAAAAATCATCCCCAGGTTTCTATTTTTGAGACACTCACCTTTCTTGCCATTATGAGACCAGAAGGTTTGTGAGATACTTTGAAGACCACACCACCATTTCCTGCTCCCAGCTCACTGATCTTCTCAAAGTCATCATCTTTCAGCTCTCCGACCTTTTGTTTCTGGGTAAGGAAAGCTTCAAGGCGCTTTCGTTGCTGCTCATCCAACTCTAGTTCTTCCAGCTTCTTCTGAAGTGCTTCCAAATTTGTCCTGTATCAACAAAAAAAAAAAGAGCAGCTCAATTATTAAGCTGTTTGAGCTTACCCAGCAGTGTTGCAAGACAAAGAGCAATAGAGCATTGAGGTCAGATTAAATCCAGTACATTTTTGCAGCTATATACATTATCTCAAAAGACCCGACTTGTACAGTCATCCACATCAGACATACATTATTGGATCTCTGTTTTAAATAAACAGTATTTCATTCCAGATAAAACAATGACATAAGCATGAACGGATAATATCCAGTTTCCCCATCTTTGAGGTTCTGTTCAGATCCATGCATGTTAAGTTTCACTACCTGCAGGAGTGGCTTCATGACTCAGCATTGATGACCTGAGCTCTCATGAATCACAGCACATCACTCCACACTATTTTTGGTTTCACATTTTCAAGGATTGTGTTGTAATTTCCTACAGAGTTTATCTACATGTTTTATCTACTGTTTTTCACACAACTATATAACTAATAATCCATTCTGAAGCTTCTTATTTAGGTATCAGTTATCAAGCAGAACCAGACAAACGTGCATTAAAACCACAGCCACTGGAAACAGAAGTTGGTTTAACCAGGGAAAAGAAACAGCCCAAAGGTTTTAAGCTCACTTTTTCTTTCATTGAAGGGCACATCTACTAGATATTTAGGTTTAACATCATTAGGCAATACAAAATAGTAATACAAAATTTTAAACAGTAGCTAAATTTGACACTACAGAAACAAGTTCAGTTTCTCAGGAAGATTATTTAATAGCTTCACTTCAGATTTTATGGACACCCTTCATTCCAATAATACAGCACCTTAAAAGCTCACTTAAAAGTTCCCTTCTCCCAGTTGCAATAATAACGTGCTGCAAGAATAAGTATTTACCAGCAAATACCCGTTTTGCTTAGCTAAATTTAATGCAATGCTCCCAGAGAATACAGTGTTGCTACGATGAAAGACTTGAACAGAACCTACTTCTTCAGAGCCTAAACTATTTTCCATTAAAGATATAAAATCCACTAATAATCAAGAAAACTATTTCTATTCATCACTTCATAAACCGTCCACTTTCAAATCACACTGTATGAAGTGACATTCTCTGCATGCCCAGTAAGGGGCTGGTCACTTGAGAAGACTGATTCTCCAAGAAGGAAGGACAAATAAGCCTGCCACTCAACAGAAAAAGGGAATTATAGGATGAAACCCTCAACTCATTCACTGGAGAGCCTGCAATTCCAGGCAGGATAACAATCCTGGTTTGACTGTAGGAAGGTTTAATCAAGGCAAATAAAAATGATATAAATATTCACAGCTCTTCCTTACTACACAATCACTCTGGAAGTTTAAGCAGTAACGCACTCCTACTTCATTTATCAGTTTAAGTATGTCAGACAGGATGCAACTGTCAACCTAACTTAGGGTGATAACACTTCAAGAAGTTAAGTAGAGGAAATGGAAAGAGACCTTTGATGTTAAGGGGAATTCTGTTTGACATTTTAACTGTCCAAGCTTAAGATTGTCAGGCAACACTTGGAGCAGGTTTCACAAAACACTGCTGCTCAAGACCATGAAAGTCTCACATAGTAAATGTGGATGTATCTATTCTACTGTAGTCACACTAGATTAACTGTCTCTATCTTGGTATAAAAATAATTTCATTCTGATGCAGATACTTCATCTTCAGGCTATGCTACAAAAGAGAAACACACTCTTGTTTCTGTCCTCATACCATGATTTACACCAGTATAATCACACTGGAATATAATCATAGAACTAATATCCTACAGTATTCACCAAGAGAAATCTCCCCGCATAGATAACCCTGGCTTATAGTAACATTAAAAATCACTCTGACTTACAACCTCTGCTTAAAGATTAATCATTAAAAAAGGTTTTGAAATCCAGTTTCTAAAATGCAAACCAGAAAGCAAAATCACTGGAACTCCAAGCTCTAATGGCAAAACCTTCATTACATGCAGTGATGAGCAAGACAATGAGAGCAATTAAGCTTTAGGAGGTCACTTGGATTTTTCAGGACCAATTCTCTAACAGTAAAGCAAATTAATCTGAAGATACTAACCCAACAAATGCCTTGTAAGAATTATTAATCAGAACGTAACTAGAAGTAACATCTCCAGTTAGTTTTATGATAATTGAATGACACATCAGGACAGAATTGATGTCTTTATCATTCTGGTCCTCTGCTTGAGGCACTAAATATTAATCTATTTAAAACGTAAACAGATAAACAATTAAAGACTATGTATGTCATCAGAATTGGTGGTGGCAATCCACACTCTGTTTTAGAAGGCAGGACTCCAGTTTCAGTTTTTAACCTGAACTACTGTAAGAATACTATCCCCTGGCAGGTACCTATGAGGACCCTCACCATATAAAAGCCTCGCAGCCAAGGTGCAGTGCAAAGCACACACAGGAACTGGTGGATATTTAAATCATTGCATATGAAGTATTATAAATGAAACTAAACTGACACATACAAAATAAAGAGGGAATGCTCAAGGCAGATCATCACTGATCTTTACAGTCTCTTCCAACCCAAACCATTTACGATTTTATGATCACTAGGACACGATGAAAACATTAAGGAAGCTTTGCTAGCCAAAAGCAGCAGCATGCTGATGTGCTAATGTCTGCCCCCAGAAGGAGCACTAGTAGTGACTTAATCTTCTATAAAACTTTTATTCAGAGACAAAAAGATTCCTATTAAAATTCATCACCATTACTTGCTGCAGTCTTGGAGTTGTTTTTTCTGTCAGAGCACTCTTCCTCTGCCAGAGTTCCATCAAATCACCTCAGTGCTTCACTGCTCCAAGCACTACTCTAAAGCAATAGGTTATCATTTAATTTATTGCTACCTGTTTTAAAGCCAAGCACATACTAAACATACTGCACTAGGGAAAGAATTCAGCTTTCATAATGTGACCATCTGAATGAAGCCACAAGGAGGTCAGTGCTGGTTTCTCCATTCATTAAGGACACAGTGTAATTTCACAGAGCACTATCTATAAATATGTTCTTACTCAGGTAGCAGAAATGGGTAAATATGCTCTAGAGCCAGCAGACACCACCACTGCACAAAGTGTAGCATCTTAGGTGTTGGACTTCAGATACCAAGATCTCCCTCTTCTAGACTGGACTGGAAGTTAGAACATACACTCAGGGCAAGACTTTGGGGGAGTTGGCTGTTTGTTTCCAAGAGCAGCCCCAGGTGTTCCAGAGGTTCTCCACCCACTCCTGATCAGGTATGATCCTTCCTGTTGAGTCGATATTACTTCTTTTTTGTACTCAAAGTTTTGCTGACAGTGCAGTGTCCTCCTCCCAGTTATGTGACACTTCCATAACCTCAGAAGTTGAAAACAAATGCAGAACAGAGTTGAGAGCAGCCTCCTACAAGATGCACACAAGCACACCCCACTTCCCCACACAACAACCACCCTTTGCTGTGTGTGAAGGAATTTCACCTCTACTAATATCAATTTAGGCTTCACAAAAATCCCCATTTTAGAGGCCAGAAGACAGCTGCAACCTGACATCCTGAGGGGACCCACATCCACCCCTTCCACAGCCAGCTTGTGTTGCATCCCAGAGGTGAGAAAGGTTTTCTGAAGAGAATCACTGCATGGGACACTGGGAGCTTTTCAGACTCAAAGCTCACCTAAGACCTTCAGAATGGGCTCACCCACCCCAGTATCTCACCTCCTGAGAATGGCAAAAAGCATTTTAGATGTTTAGAAAAAAAAAAAAGAAAACTAGGTGACAACAACCAAAAAAAAAGCACAGCAACACCTCTAGCTGCTGCGAGATGAAATGTTCTGTCCTTTGCTTCCCAGAGATGCACATGTCCGTTCAGGAGCCTGTGGATAAGACCAAGATGTGTCACAAATGTCATCAATTCACCAGGTTACCAGGTCACTTTTTGAGCCTGTCATACTGTTCCCTTAATGGATGGTTGAAGGTATTTTCAGACTTTCCAATACCAACCACCCCCATGACACAGATCCACTGTAAACATGCATATTATATACAGGTGAGAATCACAGGGAGATGCTCATGTTAGTTACTGAGCAAACCTGGTTTTCCTACACACAGTTTGGGCAAGGAAGAGTAGCAGAGTCTGCAGAGGACTCTCACCCTGCACACAACGATGGGCAGAAGGCAAGAAGAGATCTCTCAGCTCATGATTTTGGGGGCAGCCACCCCAGTGCTTGAAGAAAGCACTCCTGGAAGAGATAGATTAACTTCTCAGAGCATACTAGCTCTCTCTGAACCAGTAACGTGGAGAGAAATGCTGCCATTAGCTTGCGACCACTTAATGCTAGAACAAAACCAGAAAAATAAATCCTTATTCTTAACTCATATTAATAACACTCCAAATGCTGGAGAATTTAATTCACATGAGTGATAAGTTAATCATATACTCAACCCTAAAAGCTACATTAAAGCTGTACTCAACCCTGAAGTCTACTTTAGAGGGAAGAAAAAAAGGTGGTAGAGGAAGAAAGTCTGACAGAGCCTTCAGCAGTAATTTGTCACATAGTTGTTCAAAGTTATTACTATCAGTTTTGCAAGCTGAACAATTAGCATGAGTGAAAGCATCAAGAAGTACGTTCGGTTTCAGATCTCCTGTCACATGAGGATACAGGCTTGGGGGTTGTTTTCCAGAACATTGACAGTAATGCTTTCCCCAAGCCTACACAGCTGTCAGTTTAGAGAAGAAAGTAGGCAGTTCACTACATAATTTCCATGAACAACCTCAATCAGGGAGCTGAAATAAAGCATTAGGAACATGAAGACATTCTGTGGTTTTGAAAAGACAGACTACTATTTCATGTGACTGTGCCAAACCCAATAAGGCTATTTTCTATTTAGCTTTTCCTTTAGCAAAGAAGAGCTCATAGAGTAACATGGAAGATGGAAGCAATTACAGTAGGCTCACAGCTTACTGCACAGGTGTCTATGTTTGGGCTAACGCCAGTAGACTCATAAAACCCACAGTTAAAACAACAACACAACAAGATCCAAACTCATTGGAAGTGCAAAGGAGTCTTGCTTTGGAAAAAAACAGTATTCCCCAGTTCCTGCTTATTTTCAATCCTTGCAACATGTTAGAGGCCCTTCCTAAGCTGTCTCTGCCTTTAGGTGGGTATATGATTGCCCAATACACTTGCTCACTTCTAGCATGAATTTTAACATCTGAAAATGCTGTTCCACTTTCACAACACAACAGACATAGCAGGGGGTATACTGAGGTTTAATACAGCCAGAGAAAAAAATAACCCAGTAAGAGGCAATTTGATTAAAATCTATTTCTTAGTAAAAGGTATGTAAACCAAAACTATTAGAAAGGTATCATCTTGTCAAAGGAAGCATCCTGCTAAACTAATTCAATGTAAGAATTCTCATGTGTCTAAAAGCTCAGAGTCATGCATTTGAAAGAATAAAATCTGAGCTAGGACTTTAAGTCTCTGGCTGAGTCTCCAACCAACGAGACAACTTAATATGAACCACTCCTCATCAGCTGAGCTGCTGAGCAGGAATCTCTGCTTAAAGCTTCCCCCCTCTTTCGCTTTAGCAAAAGAGCATTCAAAATCCCATTAAACATCTTGACTAATTTTTTGTTAAATAACCCAAAGCATGCCCAATATCATCTGAATTGAAGACAGAGCTCACTGAATAGAGCAAAACCACAGAAGCAAGCAGTGGCACAACTGGACAGATGCTGGATTCCTGCCCTGGAAGCTTGTTCCTGCCAGATGTTTGGCAGCTGTTCCCAGCCAGCACTCAGCCTCACAGCCCTTTATCCTGGATGGTGGCAGGAGCTGCCAGCAAGGCTCAGCCACCCTTTCACATGGTTAGCTCTGTGGCTAAACAATGCAGCTGGTGGTTTGGGGGTTTTGTGCTCAGTTAAAAGGCTTCCTCAGGACTTACTGTAGCACTGGATTCAAAGTCTTCCACAAATTTGGCTGTTTCAAATTAAGAAATTCAAGAGCTAAACCTCCTGAACTAGAAATCCAAGTTCTTGGTCTCCCTTTCACATCTGCACACCTATCACTGATTTTTCCCAGCCAGCACTACATACAACCAGAACAAATGAACCATAGGGCAATTAACACTTCCTTATGGACAGAAAATATAACTTAGTTATTGGATATTTAGAACACAAACCCAGAGGATAGATAGAAGTTAGAAAATTCTCATCACGAACTGACACGTGTATTTACGCAAGTCCTGCTTTTCCATTGTTTTGTCTCTGAACTAAGAGCTAAATGCAATGACAAAAACAAGGGATAAAGATGTGCAGTAGTAATGGTAACACTATCCTCACAACTCCCTTATGTGGTAGCAACACAGCCTCTGAGAGACACTACAATAATACAAAAGATGAAGTTACAGTATCGGTTTACAAGGCTTATGGAAAAGCCAGGATTAGAATTGAAACAACTCTGTACAGGAGCAGAGAAAGGAGCCAGAAGCACAAAAAATTGCCAGAACGTGGAGCTGAAAACAAACAAATAACCAAAATCCCCAAACATAACTGGGATTCAGCAGACAGAAGGTTTAGCTCCTTGCCTGCATTTTAAATGGATGGACTGTGTACCACAGCACTTGTCAGCATAGCCACTTAGTGGAATAGATGAGTAATTTTTACTTAATATATGTATAAGCTGTACCAATACATATAGAAATAGCCACATAATCTAAATACATCTATATCCAGATTGAATGTTAAACAAGCATTCCGTGATTGTTCTATTGGCTACATTAAATCTGCTGACTCATCTTCCCACCACATCAGAGAAAAGGTTCTAGAAAAGCACAAGACAATGCCGAGTTGTACAAAACACCCCAAGAAAGAAGAGCTGCCAGGAAGTTCCAACAGTTTGCTTTAAAACCCTGTAAGTAGACTTTTAAGAAGATACTTGTTCATCCAAAGCATCACACACACACTGCTGGAATATCTCCATCCTAGTTCTCAGGCTGTAAAATCATCTGCTTCTAATTTTTATCAGACAATCCCAGAATGGTTTGGTTGGAAGGGACCTTAAAGCTCATCCAGTCCCAACCCCCTGCCATGGGCAGGGACACATTCCACTAGAGCAGCTTGCTCCAAGCCCCATCCAGCCTGGCCTTGAACACTGCCATGGACAGGGCAGCCACAGCTTCTCTGGGCAACTTCTCTTCTTGCTCCTTTAGCCCGTGCCACCCCAGAACAGACAGCACTTACCACTTCCTTCTGCTGAAGGGTGACTGAACCCTGATGAAAACCACATCCCCAGCTGTCAGTAAGCAGAAGTTGTGCTGGAATTCACTCTGCTCTTCTTCAGACAAGACTCAGGATGATAATAGCTTCTCAACAGATGTTTGCGAAGAGCCACCAAGCACTGAATTAGTCTTTTCCTAGCTGTTCAATTCATCTGGGCACTAACTGGCACAATGCTGTGCTCATTCCTTCCAAAGTATAACCAAGATTTTGCTTAAGTAACATTGTACATAGAGCAAATCAGAAACCAGCCAATTCCTAATTAATAGCAACACATCCTAAGTCTTCACCAAAAAAAAACCCAAAAATAAATGCATTGCTTCCTTTAAAAAGTATAAATTTAAAAGTCTTTGGAAGAAAAAACCTGCTCCCCAAAAATTCAGCAAGCTGGAAACTGATGCTGCTTCCTCAAAGAGACATTTGTGTGTTCTGGCAGTAGAATCTATACACTTCATAAAGCTCAGTCAATCCCCAGGGCAATGATGGGAGAACTAATGCAGCTGTAAAAAGGGTAACACAGGCAATGTGGGGGAAAAGCCTTCTTACTGGAACATTTCAAACTGAATCATTTAAAGGGAACATCCAGGTTCCATACATAAAACAAAATTCCTTCCTTAGTTCATTTCAGAGCATTTTTCCTGCATACATTAAAATATTTCCTCTGTATCCACTCAAATGATGGGCTGATGTATTTTCTGTCTCATGTGAATTCCCCACAACTTTCACGTTGGGTCTTTTTTTAAGCTACTGCTAAAGCAAAGAGCCAGTAGCACCATTATACCAAATAAATAATTACATTCCATATGTGGTTTACCTAGCCCCTTTCAGTCTTTATTTAAGCCTTATTTGGTGCAGATAACACTGGAAGGTATTCTAAGTAACATTAACGTGTTCTTCTTGAGAGAGAGACCCGAGACCACTCAATTAAAAGATGTGCTGCTCAAATTGTAATAATTACTGAATTTCAACATCTCAGTGGTGTCTCTTGGACTCCGAGTGTGCTATCATTGGCCTCTTGCCAAAGCAGGTGGCTCTGCCCCATTCCATCCCTAGCTATTCATTCCTAAGTAACCAATTCAGGTAACAGATCCATTTAAAATTAACCTAAATACTGCAAGTTTTGAGCCAGATTATTTCCCTGATTTAGCTCATCATGTGGCTCCATCAATGCTGCTGTGAGTGCAAGAGGACGGAATCCGGGCTTCTTTGGTGGGTAAATTCTCAGTCAGATCAGCACACACATCTGACCCTCTGAAAGAGTAGATACAAGAAAAGCATCAGAGAGACACGGACACAGCAACGAAAGGAGAGGAGTTTAGAAAAAGCAGGATCTTCAGATGCTTACTTGTGAAATCACACCTTTGTAACTCTACCTGCAGCACCAGTGCTGTAAAGGACAGAAAAGGAGAAGTGGCTCTATCCATATGACAGCCTGCACTTCCCTCAGCTTTCATCTCACTGGAACACAAATACACTTATTTTTTACACCCTGTTTTTATTTAACTCTTCAAAACGGATTTAGGCTTTTTGCAATACATATGTCTGCATTGCTGTCATTACATTTAAATACAAGCATAAGAACATCACAAGACTTGGTATTTACTGTCATCTTAGTATTAAGTGTCTTAAAATCTCTCCTACACCCATAACTGTAAAGTAAAAGCTGCCTATCAAGAAAAAACAGCACAGGTCACTTTGCCACTTCTGTTAACTTCCGTACTACTTGTATGCACTTAATTGTAAATCTTTTAAGCACAAACATCCAGAAACAATGTAAGTACTAAGTAAGAAGTTATTTTCCACCACTATAACAGATCACATGTTCTATTAGCTTCTAAGAATTATTAAAATGCTATTTGTAATTCAGTGAAAGACTATGCTAGACACATGCACATTTAAAGAGAATGCTCTGAATATGTTTTAATCCAAAACTGGAAAATTTTGTTTCTGAATTTCTTTTATTAAAACTATTTACAAGCTTGCAGTAATTCCACATTCGGATTCAACGCAGCTGCAATCTGGCCAGGTCAGTCATAAAATTCCAGGAAATAATCTTCCAGAACACTACACAAGGGTGCAAAGCTCCCCTGAAGTCAAACGAATTCCACAGAGGGGCTTGGCCCTCCTCAGAGACTTCATGGTTTTAAAAACAATGGAAAAAACCCTCCAGAACAAATTCAGAAGTGACCCAGCTTGCATTAAAGTGAGAAGCTCTGAAAATCTTCCCGTTTCTCCTCAACTCATATCCAAGAAAACTGACCAAAAGAAATTATTCCACGAAGGACAAATCCTCTTGGAAGGTCTACTGAGAAACAGCCCACTGGTTATGCTGTTCCCCCCACTCCATTTTACAGTACAAACTTAAAAACAAGGAAAAAAACCAAACCCAAAACACAACCCACACTACAGATGATGGGAGATAATCTGCCTTTTTACTCCTACAAACTCCAAAGCGACGTTTCCTTGAGAAAGATACTGAAAACATTAAAATCGCAAGATGCAGAGTAAAGAAGCAACTATTTATTTTCCAAATTGTAATATAAGGTGGAGTTCAAACCAGTTTTGCATAATTTCCAAGTCCTTCTTTGACTATCAAATACAGGCAGTTGTACTCTGAGGTCATCCAGCTCTTCAGGGGCTTCTTTAAATGCAATTTAAACAGAATAAAAACCAGTCCAAGCAGAAACAATAGGAAAAAGTTGGCAAATTACAACTGCAGCTCTTAACCTGTGACTGGAACTTGCCAGTCACCTATTTCTACAATATTACTCTCTGGTCTGAACAGTTCTAAGGCACACATGCGCTGTAATTAAGACAGTTTAAAGAAAGAAAAAAGCCAGAACTGCTCAGGAATGGGCTAAGCACCACCAGCGGCAGCAGCATCGTGCCTGATGACCCGTTTCCATTCACCATCATCTCTGAACTTCCTATCATACCATGCCCTTAAGAAAACAATACGCTTCCTAAGAAGATCATGGCCATGGGTCTTTACCACCTTAAACTCCTCTCCAAGACCTGTCTGTTTACAGCATATTAAAGGAAGATGCAAATTCCATTGTCTACTTTTGTGTTTACGTTTCTATCTAATTTAACAAAAGCCAGAATTCATCTGTCATGCTGTCCTTAGTCCTCCCAACCAAGAATACAATCCTACTTTGCTCATTTTACACTGTATTACAGCTATACCACATCTGAGATGTGCTTGTCCCTGTCTTCCCAGTACAGGGATCGCAGTTTAGGCTTGATTTGGGAGATACTAGTTGAAACACATACAGTTTGTATATTTTGGAATTCTTTAAACAGATGACTGTAAGACATTTGAGCCCCAACCACCTCTGCAATGCCAACACTTACACAACACACAGTCAGTGGCACTTAATTTAAAAACATTGTTTCCATTTTTGTATTTAATCAAGGTCCCAAGTTCTTCTGGAAGGTTCAAGTTCCAATACCAGAGACAGGGAAGTTGCCTTCACTCAGTGAAAGTAAAGAGAAGTTAATTTGTAGACATACCCAAATGTAACTGATAATACAGAAAAGGCAATCAGAAAGTCTCTTCTGTAATCAGAAGTTTGAAGCAGTGATAACCATTAACACATACTGGTAACTGCAGCAGTAATCCTTCCACAAGAGACAACTAAAAAACTAATTATAATGCTCATTGGATTGTTGTCCTCTGGGACAAAATGTATTGACTATTTATTTCATTTTTTCTAGTAAGCACTTTTGAAATAGGCTGTGAATACAGACTTCGTTATATGCCAAGACATTCTATTTCATTAAATATAATGTAGGATCTCAAGGCACAGGTTTAATCAATTTTCCTGTACATATACTTTTGGACATCGGCATTTTAACTGATAAATTTTAATGCACTTCCCCGAGACCAGTACACTTCAAAGCTCACTATGTAATGTCGCCTATACACAATAGGTTTTGTGGAATGCAAGTACTGATTTTTCCTTGACATATATTATTGGGCTGTAATATAGAAATATGTAACTATAGGTGCATTTTGTGCCATCTCTAAAAACTTTATGTAGCAACTGTATTTAGTATTTGTTTGAATTTAAAATAACAATCAAGCATTGCGATCTCATTTAATATCTAAGTATATGTAATTGCTATGTACAGCAAGCTATAAAACTAGTTATCCTTTATCTTCACCAGCATTTTATATCAAAATAACTTCCTCATAAATACAATCCCTCCCTCTGCTTTTCTATAAAGATGCAATTAGAAAATTATATGAAGCAACCTTCTTTTCATGTGAACAAACCCCTTACTGTAACACAGAAAGTGGCATTATTTGGAAACCCACCCTCCTGCTTCTTTGCAGAGCTTCTACTTCATGTTCTAGGTCTAGTCTGGATTTAGAGAGTAATGACTGTAAGACATTCAAAGGGATAGGGAGTCAAAAGTCTGAAAAGAACAGAAAGTGGAAATTCTGTTCTTGTTTTAGGTCCTAAGACAGTAACCACCATGGTCAGTCAGAACAGAAGTATTGCTTTAACATTTTCTTCCAGCTTTGTTTGGTTATCACAGTTTTCTCTGCAAAATCTCTGCACAAGTGTAACTGTGCAGTTCCAAAAGTACCAGAATATAATTAAACCTGCAACTGGCCAGCATCATCTTGGTTTCATTCTGATGATCTGAAGCAACACAAAGCTCAAGAGCAGCAGCACAGGTTCCACTCTCCCTGCACAACCGCTTCTCAGCGGGAAGTGTCAAAAGCAGAAGTGAAGCTTAGGAAAAATCTTGTAGTAAGTTGTGTCTATTGTCCAGCAGGGTAGCTGGGAATTTGGAAGGCCCTAGAGAGAACCACAGCATCCTGCAGAAGTAACTAAAGTAATCACTACAGATAAAAACTGCTGTCAGAGAAAAACATTTTGAAATTGTCATTAAAACAGGCAGGATAAATATAGTTAAATTGCAAGTACCCTAACTCTCCTTCACACTACCCAGCCGGGGAAAGGAAAAAAGCAGGAAGATAAAAAACAAAAGGAAAAAAAAAGGGAAATCATACAAATGAGAACCAGGCCTCATCTGCATACTTCAGGCCCTACACCTTGTGCTACAAGCTTTTACTTACTCTAGTCAATGAGTTCCCATCACCAAATAAGGATGAAGACAGAGGACAAGATAAAACGGAAACCAGGACATCCTGAATCATCCAGCCCCTTCTTTCATTTCCTTTCTTTCCCCTTCCTTTCTGCCAGGAAGCCCAAGTATTACATATACTCATTCCTAGAAGTATTAAGCTTCAATATTTTAAAACCAGCAGGACATTCTGGGAGTCAAATACCCATCATAATATGTTGCAGAACCTTCCACCTTTGACATTTTCTAGATTCCAACATCCAATTACTGATGGCCAATATATATCTGTTTGATTTTGTGCCAGCATTGCCTTTAGGCCTAAATAACCTCCTTCCTTCTGGATATTTAGGTCCTCCATGCATTTACAGACAGCAATTATATCGCCTCACTCTGAATCTTCATTTCACTTTAGCTGAGTAATTTGAGCTCTTTTCATTCTCTATCAAGAGGTTCTCCTCTCTGAAAAAGAACAGGGAAGCATCCGAGATGATTTGCAAAGCAACAGATTTGTATATGGTGAAAGCAAATACGTAACTGGAGACTCACATGGCCAAAATTCCGTTATACCAGGAGCAGAGCTTCACGAAGTGTTAATATGGTAGCTCACAGATGCACAGCATACTTGAAATGCCTAACAATGCATACAGGCTGACAAGCACCTCTACTGCTGATCTCAAGCAGTAACCAAAGGCGGGGGGGAAGCACAGAACAGGAGAGAAAAAAAAAAATGCAATCTTACAGATGAAGGAAAAAACCAAAAGTTTTCACTTTAATTCCGAAAACATTTCCAAATTCTGATGCAACTATTCTTTGCTGTTTGAGATCTTTCACAATGAGGATTTAATATTAGCAGGATGAGGGGATATTTCCATGATTAATTAATTCTGGCTGTTTATAGGACAACAGGTTGCTGGATTTACTTTCACTAAGCTACTGCTTTTAAAAATACTTGACAGATCTCTAAGCCTGGCAAAAGCTGGTTGTAAGGTCTTCTATATATATGGGGTTGGAACTGGATAATCTTAAGGTCCTTTCCAACCCTAATTATTCTATGAGTCTATATATGACAAAGAGCAGAAGTCACATACCAAAGAAATCACATACAAACCAGAAAACTAAGCAAGACAGCTCCCCAGTGTAAACAAGATTCAACACTCCCATGAGTCTCCAAAGGTTTTGAACAAGTAAATGAGTACCAGATACGCAAAAGTAATTCAAAGTTAATGACATTTCTTGAGTGAGGTAGTACAATATTTAGTATATTACATGTTTGGTGATTAACTTAGGTACTAAAACCAGCAAGTGACAGGTATCAGATTTATTCTATAAAACAAGACTAACAAGCAACAGGACTCCCCAAGGAGTAACTCAATGTATCGTCAACTAACTTGAAGAAAATTAACCGAAAAGTGCTATAAAGGCAACTATAGAAATAATATCCCCCCCACCACCACCAATCCAGAACAAAAACTGCATAATATTCACATCACAATGCTCAGATACAATCAGTAACTCCTGCCAAAGAACAGTTTTCAAACAGCTCATCTCTCAGTTAATTATCAAAAGAGTTTGCTAGAAGTGTCACAGCTGGAGCTGCTAGATGCTGATTTATTTTATAAGATGCTAGGGTGGTTAAATGAGATCTGAGCCGTCTGAAAACGTGGCAACAACGATCCAAGCAGAGCACTTTAAAGCCCAAGACTCGCACGTCTCCCTGCAATTGTCTGACGTACTCTGTCAGGGTGGCACACAAGCATATCGAGCCCAGTTCACATATCCAAGAGAAGACTGGGCTGACCATACAGGGACAGGAATCTGTTCTTCCAAGACACAGCTTTATTTCAGGGCTCCGTTAAGAGCTAGCCCATCACCTTAATCTAAATATTAAGTGGCAAACACAGACCTGTTAACCTCAAAGAGAAATCTTTTATCACACTTCATTACTTCAGGGTGCTGGCGCTACATCTGCGTAACTGGAGTCACGATGCTCACCCACATCCACAAGCTCAACACAGGCTTCGTAACAACACATAACTACTCAGTGTTCAGTTTTTTTTCTCTTCCATAAGTGTACCCACAATTAACCTTCCACACACGTACACGGCGTAATGTTTGTATCACGCAGGAAAGCTCAGAAGCATCTTCTCCAAACACACTCACAGAGGTACCTGCCATAACATTGCTAATTACTGAAAAACAGATTTACTGAAACTAGCAGCAGCTTGGTTTGAAGCCAAGGACGAGAGGAAGAAAACAAACAAGCAAAAAAAACAACCTAAACAAAAGCAGAACACCTTTTCTACAGACCTGTGCTTTTCAACAGAACTTCTCCCCCACACACATTTATGGAACATGCTATTGGAGATGTATAATTTGGCACTTAGTAGATAATTATATAACCTGAGAAATCAGCAGATACCATTACGGACTACGAGAAGAGAGTTAAACAAGTTTTCCTCCATTTTTTCTCCAGGTTATCTTGCACAACTAACTGAAATATGTTGCCGAAGACCCCACTCACCGATCACGGTGAGACCCCCAGTAGCTACCACAGGGGGACCATGCACCCCCCGGCATCCAGAGTTCTGATTCTCCTAGCAGCCAAGGCCGTGCCGACTTAAAGCACAGAGGCTGAAGGAAAAGCCGAACCAACCGGGCCGGTGCCGCTCCAGCTGAGTCCACCGCCCCGCTACGGGCAATGGGATGGGAGCAGCCGGCCCGGCCGCGCCCGTCATCTCAGCCCCGCCGGAGCCCCGGCCACTCTCTTTCACTCACTCTGCAGAGCTGGTCCCGTTGACGGCAGATCCATCCGGAGCGGGATTGAGCTGAATCGGCCCAGGCTTCTTCTTCGGCATTTTCGCCCCCAGACGGCGCGGACGGTAACGGACGGCGCAGCCCTAGCCCCACTTCGGCCAGGTCCGAGGGACTTCCTGCGCTGGAGTAAAGTTGAGGGGTCCCCTCGCCGCAGGTGCGCAAGCTCCTCAGCAGGCAGGTGCCTGTGGTGGCGGTGCCGCCCTCAGCCCCCGGCAGTCCGCCCGCCCAACGCCGGCCTCCCCCCACGGAATCGAGCAGCACCAAGCTCCCTCCCGCACCTCCCGACGGGAGCGCTGCCCGGGCTCAAGATGCGCCCTTCTGCGGCACTGCGCCTGCGCACACCAGTCGGCCCGCCCGGCGCGCAGCCGTGGGGAGCAGGCGCATGCGCCCTGAGGAGGAGGAAGCCGCGCTGAAGCCGTGCCCGCACTGTGCGGTGCCCGCAACGGCGGGGATCGGTACCGGCTCCCTCCGGTTTATGGCTTCATCTTAAAGTTGTTTGGGTGTGACACCGGGGGTTTGTGGAGCTGGTGTTGATCTCCCCCGTGTGCCACCATCAACGCAGCCCGCTGTGGGAAGTGCTGTGGTTATAATTAAAACATCAGCCTCAGCCGGGGGACTGACGGCTGCTAAATCCTTCCCGAAGCAAATGCCTGATTTAAGAACGGAAACTTACGATTACAGTTATAGAATAAACAGCAAAAATTAGTCTGAAAATTAAACCAGCTGCTGGTGATAAAACCCTACTGGGAAGGGCCAGTTTGTGTCACATCAACACATTAGCGCGATGACAGATTTTTGCGAGTACGTTTCTGACAAGTTCTGACTTCAGTTACCACGGATTTGGGGAGCTTTCTAGGTTTTTGTAATTGTTGTAGTGAACCTGAAAACATAACCAAGAAGATTTTATTTTCCAGGAGCTCTCTCTCATGTTCTGGAATACAAAAGGAGGAATACATGAGTGAGGAAGTATGATTTATAAAACAAAGAATCTGTGCTGTCTGTGGGGATTGTTCTTGATGCTTCTTTAACAGTTTTAAGGTTGGACGTAGAAGACCTGAACAATTCGAGAATGAAGCTATGAGCCCACATCACAGGAAGAACAGCGCCTTGTTTAAACAAGTTAATTCTGGGGAGAAAACCACCAATATAAACATGAGGTTAAGCTTTCAGACAACAAAAGCCACCTCTCGCTGCTGATAAAAACTGCCATGTTGAGGCTTAAACACCAACTTGCTCCCACCCAGCTATAAAGTACTCATTTTTCAGACAGGAAATCTGCTGCATAGTGCATTAATTAACTGACAGAGAGGAGATGGAGATGAGATCTGAGGAAGAAGTTCTTCCCTGTGAGGGTGCTGAGGTGCTGGCACAGGGTGCCCAGAGAAGCTGTGGCTGCCCCATCCCTGGCAGTGTTCAAGGCCAGGTTGAATGAGGCTTGGAGCAACCTTTTTGGAAGTGCATGAGCTTTAAGGCCCCTTCCAACACAAACCAGTCTGGGATTCTATGATTAAAAACTACTTTGATTAAAAATATTACATTACTTTTGCAAACCACAGAAGAACCCCACCATGGAATTCAGAGTGGGTTTTTATAGAAAGTATTTAAAATACATGTGTTATTATCACCATGCTTCCAGGTAACAACTTCTTCCTAATATCTAATCTAAGTCTACCCTTTTTAATTTAATTAATGCTTTTATAGCAACTGAAATTATGAACAAAGTCCCCTTTATGTTACATGAAAACGCTGTATCTTTCCCAACATTTACCTAGCTCTAAAGTGGAAAAGACTGAATTACTATTTTCCCAGTTTTCCCGTCAAAGACACGCTCCCTCCTTCCAATTCCAGGATTAAGAGAGGGCTCCCTCCTCTGGAACACTTCATGCTTGCACTGCAAACTCAGTACTGGGGAATCTTGGACAATTGCTGAATTCACCCATCGCTTTTAGAGTCCCTTTTTCCTGCAGCACGAAATCAAAGATAGTTTGAATTGGCTGAATATAGAAATAAGGTCACGGCAGGGGGTTGGAACTGGATGATCTTTAAGGTCCCTTCCAAACCAAAGCAGTCTGTGATTCTATGATTAATGACTACTTTGATTTAAAATATTACTTGACTTTTGGAACCCACAAAAAAATAAAATACATGTTTTGGGAATTTGGATATTCTCTGTGGAAGGAGCTGCATTTTGCTTTACAAGTGGGTGCTTCTGAGGGTGGATTACAGAGAAAAAGGTGAAGGTAAAAAATAGAAGGTAGTGTAATACCTGTGAAAGACTTGTGAGCAGGGAGACTTTCTGACTTATTGATTCCACCACTGCTTGGAAAAATACAACTTATGTCTCTGTAAATAGAAATGCAGCAAAGAAACTTGTCATCATTACCTCTTTTTTCCCTCATGGAAACTTGAATCTTGTCTAGTTTCTTGCATGAAAAGAAAACACGCAAGAAACAGGATACATATACAAGAAACATAATTACAATCTAATTATTGTATGGATTAATGCATCACTTAATCAAACCAACTTTTAAAACTCGATTGCCACATAAAGCTGCTTATTGACTGCCAAAACGTATGCTTTGGTTGCGAGATTTAATGTTTCAGAATCTATTTAGTGGTTAACAAAGCAATTGAAGGAAATAATTAGTCCCATAAGCAATGGAATTTAAGGAGCCTGATTCGAATTTGATTGAAATTGGCCAACAGGATCAAAAATTATTAGAAGAGGGCTGACAGACTGACTTTCAAACAGCTTTTCAAAGATCTTTTTCAAAGATCAGGGTCTTGCACACCCTGTTCTCCTCAAGAAGCTGGGATTGAAAAGAACACTGTGGATAAGAATACAGTCTTGAAAGTTTAGTAATATACTAAAAGCTTAGAAATTAATGTTGAAGATGACTGTAGAACATAAAACTTAGATTAAGTTATCAAGGTATAAATCACAAATAACTGAAGTTTGCTCAAGCTGTGAGATGTGATCTCCCACTAACACAGCGACCATGGTACCGGTTTTGCGCTAGAAAAACAGATCTGCCAGTGCAATATTTAGAGAGTTTCTGCAGACAAGTGCAGCTCCCATTGGAGTAAAACCTTTCAAATGTAGAAGTAGCCAATTACTTAACAGATTTTCTTCACTATGTATTTAACAGAAGACAGGAAACAAGACTGAAATATAAGGTGCTCATTTTCTGCAGTTTTTCTAATGAAGTGACACTATTCAGAGAAACAAGTAATAATATTTCCATTTCATTGAAACTGGAAGCCAGAAGCATTTTCTAGAATAGAGGCAAGCTAGGTTTGTTTTTTATTTTCCCCTGACTTATTATTTTATCAGCATGTGGCTGGTTATTCATTTCCTGAGGAAAAAAAAGCCAATAATCAATGCCTGCCAGCGTATCCTTTTCATTTAATTAGGAACAGAGGACTGGAAAAAACCACCCAGGTCATCAAGTCTGGTCTCTAATTAAACACTCTGCAAAAATATTGATTAATCAAAGCTGCATAAATATGGTAGGTTTTATAACACTGTACCCCTCTGCAGAGATTGCAAGTGGCCTGCTTTAACACTTGTATAGGAGGTTTTATACCTTTCCAACACTTTTTTCCTGTCTGTTATCTCCTTGTTCCGGCAAAGGCAAAACACAAGAGGACAGAAGTCTGCTTATGCAGACGTGGGTATATGGAGACTGTTCAGCCACACAAATTCATGCTCCCTTCTCCCTGCCTTTGCTCTCACAGATCCCTGCTATGCTACTTCTGTTCATTTAACACTGATTTTGCAGAAAATACGCAGGGACTTACAGGGATTTGAAAGTCTTGAGCCTCTAATCAGTTCAGCTGACATTAGCCAAGTATTAAAACACACTTACTTCACATATAACCTCCCCCCATTATATTTTAAAGAAAACATTGACATGAAAAGATGTATCACACTAATAGTTACCAATCACATATTTAGGCTACACCAAACACCTAATTAATTTGTTTGTAAGGGGTTTATTTAATATAAAGAGTAAGTTACTTCCAAAGCAAACAGCTCATCATATAGACGTTTGATTTTCAGTAATTTTCTATGACAAAACTTTAGTGTTTTAAGATGGAAATTAGCAGTATTAGATCTACTATTATTACTATAGCTTTGTGTTTCCTTAATACTTCATGTGCCTCAGTCATTTGAAGAAATTGGCCATATCTAAAAAGATAAATGGATTCAGTACTAACAAATCCATTACCATGTTCTCTCTACAGTTAGTGTATCCTTGGCTAAAAAAGATGTTGCTGCATTTGGGAATGCACATTTTAAACATTAATTGTTAATATCATTCTGACTAAAAGATAATTTTTATTTTTATTCTGGAAAGTAACAACAATTGATTTTCATTGTCATACTGAAAAGAACACATTAAATTACCAGAAACAGCATATGTCAAATATGACTATACAGAGAAAAAAGGGAAAGCCAATTCCTTCAATGTATTAATATGGTATTACTTTCTCTCACTTTGCTTAAAGGAAGAAGCTGTTATTTAAGTCAGATATACGTCCATGGACTGACCTGTAAAACTACACTGAACTTTCCAGGTGCATCAGAACTGGAGACAGAACTTGGAAACTCTCCTCATTTCTGCAGTTCAACCCCTTTAAAGGGAATTTTATGTGCACAGCTGCCACATATAAAGAGGGCTTGATATATTCATTACACACAATTGCAAACTACTTAGTTTCAAACCACCAGGCGGCTTTAGCTAGTACCTGTATGGAGAAAAGCTTGGGCTTGTTGCTTGCCCTGGAAGCCCTTCCCTCAGAGGTACGGAAGCGAGGAAGGGCTCAACAGGCACTGTTCCTAGCAACATTCCGGAACCTGATTGCTCGCGGGGCCTCGCATCCTCACAGTCAAACTCCCACCGCCGGTAACTCTCGCCTGAGGCGGTGACACCCCATGAACCGCCTCAGAGCCCGCCTCAGCCACACCTTCACCCTCCCCTCCCCTCCCGTCCGCTTTTGGCGCCAAAACCGCCATCGCCTCCCTGCCGCGCATGCGCCCTGTCACGCAGCCGCCGCCGGGTGACTGCTCCCCTCAGCCGGGCCGTTCGGGCACTCGCGAGAGGCGCGATTATCGCGGTACGTCCCAGGCGCGCTTCCCGACTGGAGCCGGCGTTCTGTGGGGTAGGAGAGGTGCGGAGCGTCTTTAAGCACCTCTCGTCCCGGTGTGTACGGATCTGTCTTCCCGCTTCATCTCACTTCCCACCGGTGGGCGCAGGAGAGCCCTCACCTCACGTCCTGCGCGCCTCAGGATGGCTGTAGCGGTGTGAGGGGAGCGCGGCCTCCTTGGCGCCCGGTGGGCTGTGGCTGTGGAAGTCTGGCCCTGCAGACCCCAGCGACCTTCTGTGGACTCCCTCCGCCTCCGTGCGAGCCTCGCAGCCCGGAGGAAGGGAGGGAGGGAGCTCACAGTCGAAGGTCAGTGCAGTCGGAGCTGCTTGGGGTGTTCCCTCGTTATTAAGCTGCTTCAGAAACAACTTTCCCTTAAAGCAAGAGCCGTTCCTGAGGCCGTGGTGAGTCCGGGTCATGCTAAGCCCGATGTGATAAAAGTTTTTGGAATTAGCTTCGCTGGAGGAGCCCTGAAAGGGGAATCCGCCTCTAGACTGTTTCTGAGCGGGTGAACTGTAAATTAGAGGAATTATCCCCTTGCACACTTGCGGTAGCCTTGGATTATTAGGACCGTGCGTGGCAAAAAGCTGTCTTGAGAAGTGCTTTGGCTGGAAATCCATGCATTTTGTTCTATTCCTGTGGCCTGTACCTACCACTGCCAAGTCCTTTTGAGGATCTGAAACACAAATCCTTATTTTATTCAGCCCAGTGAGGGTGGATTGTATCATCCATCTGCATGGTATCTGCTGCTTAATTTGTATGTCACTTTTTATTAGCTGGCATTTTTTTTCTGTGGAAGCTATATGTATTTGATGTTTATCTGCTTCTGTGGCAGCCTTTTCTTCTCTCTTTAAATGCTTTTGGTATTTCCTGCAGGAGGGAAGAAGAGGTTATCTGTGGCAGTGATGGATCCTTTGGAGAACAACTTTTTTGATGTTCCTGATTATGAAAACACAGAAGATGAAAGGTTCCCACCTCTCCCACCTCCTGCCTCTCCAGGAAGAGATGATGCTGAATGGGCTCAAGCTAATGGAGGTGAGCACCCCTGACCCCTAAAGATCCTTTTTTGCAGTATGGGCAATGAAATGCTGTGAAATCAGTATTACTGATGGTGTCCTTCACTGTCTTGAGTTTACTGTCTTGTACAGGTAAGAGAGCAAATCACAATTTCTATTGTTATTAATTCTATGCTGTCAAACTCCTGGGGAAAGTTTCTTCTTGTAGGTTCCACGAAAATACGTTCACAATTGAATCCTTATAAAATTCAAGCTCTTCTGACAAAATGTAGATAATTATGTAAGTGTGACCTGTTGCTCCTCTTTTTTATTACTTGGAATTAAGAAGAAGCAGTGATAAACATGTTTGCCTTAATCCCTGCTCTGCCTGTGTTGCTGGTGGTTTATGTCTTTCAGAATTATCAGTGGAAATCTTGAGGCACACCTATCAAATTATGGTTGTTGATACTCTCCGTTTCTTAACACTTAGAAACAACGTTTACTATTAGTATATTCTTGTCAGAACTACAATCTAAAAGTTCTAAAATTAGGAAATTTCCCTTTTAAGGAGCTTACTTTTGCTAGAAAAGGGGATTCCTCAGTATATTTTAAGAGACTGATTTATTTCCAGTCTATTTTGTGGGAGAAGCAATGTGAAATACGCAGATGTCCTTTTGGAGTCCGTACCTGCAGTGGAAGTCTTGTGACCTGCCTTTTTGATAGGGTAGAAACTTAAAATGTACATGATGCAGTTCTAGTTGATGCCAACTGCATTATATACTTAAAGTTTGTTGTTTTCTTTGTTAGAACCAGATGGGAACCAGCAATCACAAGCAAAGGAGTCTGCTGCAGCTGTACGGAAAGCAGTTAAAAGGCCAATGCCTAAACTAGATGCCCAGAGGTAATAGTTTTTACAAAATACTCATTTCTGTGATGAATTTGTTATATAGCTGTGGGAAAATGATTAAGGTTACTGTGTTCCCTGCTTGGTCATAGCCAAATAAAGAGTGTTAGAGATGGAAATGCCTCTTTTACACTGTATCTCAAACTTTTTATTCCTTGCTTACCTGTGTAATGCTGTTAATAGTCTTTCTTGAAGTTTTCTTGGGACTTAGTACATGACTAATACTTGAAGAGATAATTTATTATTTATACATAGGACTCTTCCAGCTGGATCTTCTTTATTTTCTTTCAGACATATTATTATAGATTTCTTTATTTAATTAAAGTCTGCATCAAAATAAACCTCAGTATAATGATGACTGTAAGACAGTACCTGAAGTACACTTACACCTGACTTACATACAGGCTGGATAAACTCTGTATAAGGGATTTTAATATTTTCTTTGCTATTACCACTGAAACTGGTTTAAGTCCTTTATAAGCAATGGAAAGAATCTGAACTTTCCATTTCTTCTATTTTAAATACACTGATGAAGTCAGTGATACCACAAGGTGATGGTCACTCATCTAAGCAGTTTCACTTGGACAGTGTAGTTATTAGACCTGACCATTCAATTTTGTTTCCATGTCATCAAAAGCAAGAAGCTTCTTGGACTATGAAGTCAAAGTATGTACATGTATGTGAATACATGTATGGTGAATTAAATAATAATAATGATAGTCTTGGGTTTTATAGTAGTCTTTATCCTATTCTGTGTGTTTCCTTCATGACTTCTAATTCCATTCTCTTTCTATATATCTATTAAATATTCCATGTATCTTTCAAATAGAGCTTTGCAGCTTGAGGCTATTTAAAGGAATTTGAGGGGGGTTTGTTTCTTTGTTATTGTTTTTGTTAATTAGAAGTAGTATGGGTTTCAAATAACTTCACCCATTTGCTATTACCAGGCTAATCTCAGAAAGAGGACTTCCAGCCCTAAGACACATGTTTGACAATGTAAAGTTCAAGGGTAAAGGGCACGAGGTAAGATGTAGGGAGCTTTTGTTTTGTTCCTGGGATTTGATAGATTGCTGCCCAACTGACAGGAGAAAATTGGTATTACACTTCGATTAGCCAGCTTTTAGCAGTATTTGAATGTACCCTGATGGGGTTTGTAATTGCAAATTTAATGAAACACAAACATACATTAATATTTTAATAAAATCCCTGTTTTGATCGCAAAACTCTTTTCCTCTACTCCAAAACTAGACTATCATGTCTGTGACTGTTGCCCACAGAAGTGTTTTGAAATTGCAGCAGGCTAACAAGACTGCCTACTATGCCTGGAATACCTTCACACCTAGGAAGAAAATTAACTCTATATGAGGCAAAACCAGGACACATCTCATTTCATGGTCGGTTTCCTTTGTTACTGAAATTATTCTGGTGCTGCTGTGACACCTCTATCACAAAGGTTTTAATGCTGAAAATTGTGACATACCACTTAAGCAAAGAGAAAGCAGTACTTTCCCTACAGACCGTCTCATTGGCTTGGATACACTTAAACATAAAAGCTAATTTTTCCTTTAAGTATTAGATGATCAGCACATTTGCAAGGATGCCTGTGCAGCTCTGCTTTACAGGCAACATTCATGGTATCGATGAAAGACAGAAAGAAACAAGGAGATACCACTGGTGTGAACAGAAATCTTTACCAGATGAAGTGATTTAGATGTACATTTTCTGTGTGTTCTGAGCATCAGAATAAATACCAGCTGTGTCCCTGTGGGTTCTTTTCAGTCTGGGTTCAGACCTAGGTTGTCTTAAGGCCAGCTTCTTAGAAGCTGTCAGATGTTTTGCGGTATCTAAATGCTTTTCCTGAACTTGGATTGCTGCTGTTCTTCTCACAGCTTGAAATTGCACTTTCAGACTTGGCTGTGGGAGGGTTACCCACACGTTCATATCACTTCAGTTTTCAAGAGACTTTCAAGCTGCAGATGCTTAATGCTTTCAGAAACATTACTGTCCTGTCTCCCTCTACAGTCTCCTGACTTAGCTTTTACTAGCTGGATGTCATCTTCTATGCTCTAGGCAGAGGACCTGAAGACTCTTATGCGACACATGGAGCACTGGGCTCATAGGCTATATCCAAAACTGCAGTTTGAGGATTTTATTGACAGAGTTGAGTCTTTGGGAAACAAAAAGGAAGTTCAGGTACGTGTTGCTCCAGTAATGCATAGTCTAAGAAGCAGGTTTAGGAGAGCAGTTAGGCAATACAGGAAAACTTAAGTTGTAATACTGCTAAGGAGTATAATGTTATTGAAATTAATGTCTGTCTTTGTAAAAATAGCTCTTCCCAGTGTTTAAATTTACATTTAAACTTCCTTCAGTTGAATTCTGGAGGATTGGCTTTGACTTTTTCAGGACATCTTTAGCCAAATGATTTGCTTAAGAGTGCTGGAACTGATTGGTTTGGGGGTTTTGTTAATGTCAGAACCTGCAAAAGAAGGTTTCTGAAGAAGGCTGCTTCATCTGTCTGGTGGGAAATGAAGGACTAAGAGAATGAACCACAGCATTAAAAGTTGTGGGTCAAACAGAGGTGTAATGAAAGGAGATTTTTTTTTGCAGAGTTAAAAAGAAATTGGGAGTAGTGTTAAAACCAAAGCAATATTGCATAAAAGATTTTGTTACAGATGAAATATCACTGTTTTAGTCTCTCATTTGCAGACCTGCCTAAAGCGGATTAGACTTGACCTTCCTATTATACATGAAGACTTTTCAGATAACAAAGGTATGCCTATTGTGATTAAAATTTACTTCCCCTCCTATTGACAAGAAATTAATGATCATTATAAGTTTCTAATGTAGAAAAAATTGTTGAGTGGTCCCCTATTTTATAACCAAGCTTCTGTAAAACTTAAAACTGCAAAACAGAACTGGTGCTTGGACTAAAATGAGATATATATATATATATATATATATGACAATAAATAGTGTGATCTACTGAAAGGAAATGGAAAATGGGTATTATTACCAGCATTGTTAGGAATACTCTTCCAAAAAATCCTCGAACTGAAATTACGAAGCGAACACACTGGTTTGTATTGTACTCTTAGGAGTGTGCAGTCTGAAGAGCTGTTGGGTCTTATTATTGCAGAAATCAAGGCTCATTATACTGTTTATACTACACACTGTTGCAGTGAGTGTAGTGTTCTCTATAGGAAAGTACTTAGACTGTGGGCAGTGTGATGTCTGTCTTCTTCCAGTATCAAAGTCTAGCAAGTAGATGATTCCAGTCTCTTCCAATCAGATGATGGTTTAAGAGTAGAAAAAAACAATGTTTTTTTTTTTTAATAAATAGAGGGAGCAGAGTTAATTTGGTAGCTTGAAAGTAATTTAATTGGCCGAAATAAGAGAGTTTAGTAGTTGTTCCTAAAGTTGTTTGGAGGAGTTCACACTTTGCTGAAACAGTTACCTACCATTGTCCAGTATATCTTCAGCTGAACATCAGCTCTCAGACCAGCCAGTCCTTGGGAAAGGTGTTCTCACCTGCAGAGACAACCTCTGGGGAGTTGGGGACCTGTGGCTGGCTTCACTGCTGGCTGCATTTGCCAGGAATGAATGCAGCCGTGAGCAGCCACAGACAGTAAAGCCAGTGGTTCCTGCCGACAGAGTCTGTAGAGTCATCAGATTTTCTGTGCGATGGTTCCATACATTTGTACTTAAATATGGTGCTGACCTGTTCTTAACTGTGTCAGTGAGTGTACTGCTGCAACTGCTCAGTCCAGTGGAAAAGCTTGAGTAGGTATCTTATGGTTTTGAAATAAAATTTCAAGCTAGAGTATTAATAACAAAAAAACTTGTTGTTAGCTAACTTCTCTATTCACAGGCTTAAAGTGGCGCAGAGGCACAGACATTCTGGGCCTTAGGTGCTCTGCTTCGTGTTGGTGGTGAAGTTTGTCTGAAGGAGTTGGACTGCCTTCATTTTGCATGTTTTAATGTTGGCAGACGAGTAAATATTGCATAATAGTGGCACACTAAATTCAAAACTGATTATTCCATGTCTGTGTTTGAACCTCTGTGATTCCCATAGCTAGTCCTGCAATTTTCTAAAGGATAGTGTCCTATTAGTAGTAGGGATAGGAGGAAAATCATGTGGCCTTTCCATAGGGATTGTTTGCATTTACTGTCTCTTTTTAACTTCAGGCACAACTCATGACTGTTAACTCAGAGCTCTGCCTCTGTAGACTCAGGCATTTATTGTGTGTTCAGGATATCTGATAAGCAATGTTTCTGTACTTTGAATATCAGGTATGTGGACCTAGGCAGAAAATTGCCCATTAAAAGTAAATTACGGAATGATCTTCAGTTGTCAATGCAACTTTAAAGTGTAGAGCATAAAAATGCTTTAAATATGTTCTCTTGGCAGATACTGAGCAGTAGATCTCTCTAGGGTGAAAGCGTTAATTCTACTACTTTTCCCTCATTTTTTTTATCAGATGCCGAAGGGGAAAGCAATGGACTGGATACAGCAGCTGAAGATGTAGGTTCCAGCTCTGGAAATGCAGAACAACTCAATTCTGTGTCTGCTACAACTCTCACAGAGGAGCAGCAGGAGCGAATCAAGAAGAACAGGCAGTTGGCCTTGGAGCGCAGGCAGGCCAAGATGCAGTGCCACAGCCAGTCACAACACAACGGTAACCAGCTTGGAACTTAAGTGTTGATGTTAAGGTCTATAGCCTTAGCAGCTCATGCAGCTGATTGCTGAGTGAGTTTAAAGGTCAGGGTATGGGTTGTTTTTCTAGTCTATAGTAAAATGTGGAGCTCCAAATTTGAACTGTGTTCCTGTAGTTACACTCCTCCTAAGCTAGTTGAGAACTAGCTAGTTGCCATGCCAAGCTGTGATGGCTTTGTCTTTGATGAAGTGAAACTCAACTTGCTGGTCATCCTTGGAGTTGGCTTTCCTGCAGACACTGATTTTGGTGCTAGAAGCTGCAGTTAAACAGAGCAGTGGTGGCTTCCATGGTAGCGAATTGGTTTTGCTTTGTTGACTTTTATTTTTCCCAACAGAGCTCTCCACTAGTTACCCAGAAGAGGAGTTTAACACCCCTGTTGCTCAGGATCCTGCTGACCATATTGAAGACACCCCAGTTACTGCACTCAAGGTTGCTGTGGATGGAGATACAGAAGCTGAAGATGGAGACACAGATTTGGAATATGCCAGTGAAAAGCAGTAACCATTCTCCTTAGCTTTCTTCATGGAAAACCCCCAGTATTTTAAGTACCGTCATTATAGTTGCTGGCTCTTTTTACTATGACTTTTGTAAAGTTGGACTCTTGCAGCTGCAGATGAGCACCAGACAACACCACATTCATCTGTCTTTAGAACATCTTTCCCACCTCCCGCAGGAGCCTTTAGAGAATGTTAATGAGGGGCTTTGACCTATTTTACTTTTGTTAACACTTGATGTCAAACTCAGTTAACTGGGAATACTGAGACATGAAGTTTCTATTAAAGTTGTGGTTATTTTAACAGAGTGTGTCTACAGTAGGAGGTAGGGTGGTGTCTGACCAGGGGCCTGGATTTTTTTAACTTACTTTTCAAGTATGTGCATCTCTGCCTTATAAAATGGAAGCTATTACATTTCAGGAGTTGGTTGCATGAGGCTCTGACAAGTACAGGCCCTCCCCATTTCCCCATCACTTGTGCTCACGGTGTCCCTTTACAGACAAGTCCATCCCTCAGGGGAACATGCTTTGGTTTTCACCTTATTAGTTATTTATGTTCAGCTGATTACGTTCTCTGCCTTGAGGCTGTTTCATCCCTTTCTTATAAGTTGTTTCTTTCCCTGCACAACAGCCTCTCCCTGCTGGGGAATGAGAGGAGCAAGTAAATCCCTGATCCTTCCCTTGCCAGCAGGACAGGAGAGAGTGTTGTTCATAAAGAACAGAGTTTATGGAAGCTAAATTAGGACAAGAATAGATGAAATAATTTTATGTCATCAGGTGTTGCTTTATGCCAGATGTGCATATGGAGGATTTCAATAATTCTAGGTTAATGTGAAGGAGCTGGCCTTCATATTCTTGTAGCTATGAGTTAAATTCCTGGAATAGAGCCAATAGGAGGAAGAACACGGGAAAGTAACTTTTAGCATGATAGTTCAAAGAACTCGTAACACTGGGGTTAGGCTGGAAGATGAGTTTTATCATATATAAAATCTTTTGCAAACTCATACATGGTCATAAACACAAAAATAATTCTTCTTTAAACTAGATATTTAGTTTCTTATTAAAAGGATTCTTGAATACTTAAATAGAGCGCTTTTAAAAACCCCAACAGCAATACAGAGTAGACAGGAGCAGAATATCACCACGCTGGGTTACAGTTCAAGTTCTGACATCAGCCGAGACATCCAGTAGTGCCAAATCCCTTATCTCCTCCAGCAGTTGGTATAAGCTGGCTCCCTTGGTCTGGCAGTACTTCTCAAAGTCTTCATCAATTACTTCAACTCTTTTCTCCTGGGCATGCTGGGCAGCTTCTGCTGACTGACTGACTGCTTTCACCAAGTCACATTTCACCCTCTGACAGTTCCTCTGGGAAACCTCCATGTCCACAGTCTGGTGCGGTGCATTCTTGATTATTTCAAGCTTGATGGTGTCAGCATGGCAGCGGGAGGTCTGCACCAGCATCTTCACCTTAAAACCAAGAGAAAAATACTTTATTTCTGATAGTGTTGTTTCCTCTTGCTTCTGATTAAATTGTGTTGGCCCCCCAAAACAAGAGGGATATGGAGCTGGTGGAGTGAGTCCAGAGGGCTTTAACCAGCCAGAGGGGAGACTGAGATGAGCTCTTAGGCAGAAGCTCTTCCCTGGGAGGGTGCTGAGGCGCTGGCACAGGGTGCCCAGAGAAGCTGTGGCTGCCCCATCCCTGGCAGTGTTCAAGGCCAGGTTGGACACAGGCTTGGAGCAACCTGCTCTAGTGGACGATGTCCCTTCCTGTGGCAGGTGTTGGAACTGGGTGAGTTTTAAGGTCCTTTCCAGCACAAACTGTTCTGTGATTCTAAATACTCACCGTAATATGATCAAAAAGGCTTAACGTAACTGAGTCCCCAGTAGTTGTGGTGGAAGTAATTTTGTTCTGAAAGCGCTGCAGTGATCCAGGCTTCCACTCACAGCTCCCATCACCTTGACAAGAGATAACTAAACCTTCTTTGTTTTTCATATATGCTGCAGCTTTGATTCCATATCTATGAAAGAGCAGATGAGCAGAGCCTTTGCTAACCATTTTCACATCAGTTCTCTTAATTTTGAAGCTAGCAAAGATTGTGTAGAAGTCACATAAAGGGGCAGTCAGTGTAACCTGATAACCCTGCTTCAGAGACACTGGTGTGCATTGTCAAATAAACCTCTAGAGTATATGAGAATAGCCCAAAGATGGTGACTGATGTGATTTGAAAGAAACAGAAAGATACAGGGTGATCCATTCTCTTATGTGTTGGGTGGAGACCGAAATGGCCCAATGATGGAAGGGCAGCAGCATTACAGGTTATTCCAGACAGCACAGTGAGGTAACAGTTCTCCATTTCAAACACCTTAAGAGCAGCAGATACTTGCAGTGGGTTCTCTGTAAGGAAGCCTGCCTTACTTGGGTAGGTTCTGGCTCTCCAGCCTTGCATCCACGCCAAGTCATCTGGAGACCAGATGCCTACATTGAGCTGGTTTATACCCAAGCTCAGTCTGTGGCCAGGATCAAGCCAGGCCCTAGCTGTATTTATGCAAGTTCAAGGTACTCTTACAGCAGTTTGATTTATCATCCTTGTAGAATGCTGTTTGGGTTTTGTTTCTTTCTTATTAAGTAGCATTCTTATGCCTACATTTGACATACTTGTGAGCTAGTCAGGCAGACAGTGTTGCTACCAGAACTGCACAAAGATCATTAAGTAACCCAAAATGTCCAGAGCCAGTAAGGGAAAGGAAGGGGCTTTCTCTTCCTCCAAGGCTTGGAGATCTGGCCAAGTCCTATAGAAGGCAGCACTCTCTAGTCCTGTCATGACTTGCCTTCTTACACCATTCCCTAGTCAACTTGTAACATATGCAGAACACATTTACTGTACTTTAAAATACAGATGTAAAAGCTCAGAAAATGAACTGTAATGTTAGCTTCCTGCAAAGAGCTGTATTCTACCAGCATAAATCAGCAGCATGATACAGGCGCTTATAAAACCTAACTACCATAAACAGCTTCATTTAAACACTTCTGTGCTTTGTGCTGCCTACTATGAGTAGTTGCTTGAAAGGTGCTCCCAGCCTGCACAGAGTATAGTCTGCTGTTAAGAAAAAGAGCACTGAGGAATGCACAGCTTTGTGGTTTGGGAAATCACTTTCTATTGTTAAAAAAAAAAAAAATGAAAAGGGGGAAACACTCCAGTCATTGTTCTGCTTGGGCAAAAAACGTCCTTCTCATGTTTTGAAGTAACCACACAAAGCATAGTCTTATCATTTCCTCATAGGAACTCCTTCCCAGAGTCAAAGCACAGCAAAGCACTGCTAATGCTTTACAACGGAAATCTAAAACGCAGATATCAGTCACCACCAGGCCAGGCTATGAACACTTCCTTTCTCAAGGGCCAGAGGTGTCCTCGCAGCATTCCAGTAACACTTATGTCTTGTTTTCAAACTCACCTCGGCACAAAAACAAGCACTCCATTTGTTCGTATGGAGTAAATAACACCATCTGCTATGCAGCGCTCATCTGTTTCTGGGGTTTTGTCTTTGAAGTACATGCACTGGAAGAGTTCAGTAGACTGCTTCTGAGCACGCTGGGCTGCCTGCAGGCACCCCCACCCCCCAAAGAGAGAAGACAAAACAATGTACATAAGTATTTCAACTGGCTTTCATTTCCATAGTTTCTTTTTCCCACTACTTTCTCCCTTACCCACCCTTAGAAAAATTACATCTAAAAGGAAATCCTACATGTAGTACAGGTGACGTATGAAGTCATTTTTACTACCACTCTCAGGAGAAAAAACAGTATTTAAGTAAGAAAGCCCCACAGCATTACAAATAAAAACAAAGTGATAACTCTGTTGTAGTACCCAAACACGGTAGTCAGGATCAGTATCACATTCCTTTGGGTGGTGTGAGAACACACTGAGACACATACAGTGACCACCTTACCCTGTTCCTGTTGTTAATGTGTTTGCACAATTCCTCGAGATCCTTATTACTGAATAAGTTAACATCTCCTTTCTTTTCCTTCAGAGTCGCTGCCATTAGGAGTCTGTGGACAATAATATCAGCATATCTTCTAATTGGAGAAGTAAAATGAGTGTACTTCTCTAGGGCAAGTCCTGTGGATAAAAGAGGGAGCAGTGATAAGCAAGCACAGCAATCCTCTGCCTCCCCCAAACAGTTCAGAATTCAGAACAGGAGTAGCATCAAAACATAAGGTGACAAGATACCATAATGATGAAACTCCTCCTTGGAGCATGAGCCAGTCGAGAAGTACAACGCGTTGGACATGGCATGAGTGGCCATTGAGCGCAGCAGTTGGTTTACAATGGGATCCAATGGGTCATTTGCTTTATCCAGAGACTCGGCCAATGCTTTGTTAGACCTGTCAAAAAAGTGTTAATTCTGGAGAAAATTATGCTGTCCCTGCTCATAATGGTTTATAGTTAAAAAATCCACTAAAAATCAGCCCTTCTTTAGAACATCGTCTCCCACTCACAGAATGGTATTGGGAAAACTGGGTTTAAGAATTGCTACACAGAGCCTGTAACATTGGTACTCAGAACTGCAGCTGTTGTGACATAACATAGCCAAATACTTCATTGCTTAACTTTAATTAAAACACTTAAGTAATAAGATACCGTGTGTCCATTGCGAAGCCTTTGGCACTGGCACATTCTCGGAGCTCAGTGAAGAATTCCTGCCGTGGTGGAGGGTGCTGCCGCAGCAAAGCTTGCTGAGGAAAATGCTCAGAAATCTTTTTTGCCACCCAGTGGTTGGCAAGAATCATACATTCAGCTACAGTCTCGTGCACCTCCAGGGGCTGCTTCGGGATCAGATCGTGGATGTTGTGTTTATCATCCAGCTGCACTCGGATTTCCACCCCTTCCAGCTCCAGAGCGCCGCAGCTGTCCCGCTTGACTCTTACATGCCGTGCTATATCCGTGAGTTTTGATACCGCCCAAACCAGCTCAGCCAGCTTCTTCTGCCTCGTTCTTTCATCCAAGTCTTTCAGTTCCAGGATATCACCAACCACGCTTGTGTCTCCATCCAATAACCCCTGTGCAGTTTCATAAGTGAGCTTGTACGCGGATCGGATGATGGTTTTGTTGTAGCAGACGCTCAGTATTTCATACGATTCCTTCTCTAGTTCCCACAAGACACTCACAGCGTACCTTAGAGAAGAAATCACAATGCTGTAAGTAGTGCTGGTTCACTTAAACAGGCTTTTCAAGCACATCCAACTGTTACACATTTACAAGTTTCATTCTGGTTGGTTTTCGTTTGGTTTTTTTTAGTGGAAACATCTTTCTCTTCACAAAACAAAGCAGTGCTCAGCAATGCCACTAATTAATGCACTTGCCTGTCAGTCTCATGTATCACAACTTAGTGAGGACCAGCTACAGACTGTAGCAGTATTTTCACCCCTTTGTTGAGGCAGAGTATCCCTAAGATAAGAGGCCACATCTATTCTAAAGCACAGCTATACTACATGAGTTATTTTTAGTAATTTTTATTTTATTAATCAGATGCACCCCCGATCAATATATCTGCACCCTGCATATCCTCATGCCAGCTAACTCTCTAAATTGTAATAAAAGGGGATAACGGGATGTTTGAGGTACAGGACAATAGTAACAAACATGATCATACACATGGGTGCACGCACACCAGGCTGGAACCCATGTGAAAAAACAAGTGAAAAACAAAGATGCCTTCACTTCTACGTTGCTCTTTAAATACAAAGCAAATTGCTAAAGGCATGGGCTTCTGTCCCTGGGGTAGAGCTGGGGAAGAACCGCCCTCACTCTCCCTGAGTTATCAGCAGTACCGAGTTAGGCCTTATAAAAGTGATCCTGGAATTACAGTTGGACATTCAACATTTATTGTTAACTCCCACTGAAAACAAAAGTATACATGAAAAAAAGCGCACATTCCTGGTGCTCTCTGGAAGCCTCCACAGGGCTGACAGAGGTAGGAAACCTTGCTTTTGCTTCAGAATTTTGTCAGTGCACCTTTTGGCACGGCAATGTATTACAAAGCACTGACCCTATTTCACTGAAAGGTAGTTTGAAACATACACTGTTCTTTCAGTTGAGGATTTAATAGCAATGCAAAAACATTCAACCAGCTGATGAACAGACTGGCAGCAGCAATTAAATTACTGTAAAGATCTCCTTCCTCAGAAACACTACAGAATCTTACCTATCAACTCCACTGAGCAGAGAGCAGATGTCAGCACTCAAGACAGAGGGCAGCATGTCATAGCGACGATCAGCTAAATAGTAAGTTGTTGCCCTAAGGAATAAAACACATTTACTGTTCTTCTCACAAGGACTCAATGGTGTGTATCTCCCATGCACTTTTTGGTACAAGCATAGCTTCAGAAAAACAAAACACACAGCATGATTTTAAAAGGTTATTACTGAACACAGAGACATGCAATATCAAAGTATTTAAATAACTATTTGTATAGTACAAAGCCTAATTTTGCCTTCCTCAGTATCTTCAGCTGCCATTAAAGCCAGAAATAGGGCTGTACAAAATAGGCTTAGCTAAGAAGAGGTTAGTTTACATTGCTTTGCAGCTACAAAGAGTATATTTCATGAAGTAATTCAGCAGTTTAAGTTCCAAACAGTGGCAATAAAAGAAACCAGAAAGAATGGAATATTTGGCACAAGTTCAGATATTAAAATATAAATCTGCCAAATAACTCTAGAATTAAACTCATGTAATAGTTCCATTTTGTGGGTGTTCTATGTGAAGATTTGTCCCCTCTGGAATGCAAACAAGTGGTTTGTAAATCCTTCAAATCACAAATGTTAAAGGAGACTGTAAAGCAAGCAGCAGTGAGTAGGGAAAGATAAATCCTAGCTTTGTGGAAAAGAGCAATTTCATCCTAAGAGGGTGAAGCAGTGGGTCAGAAGCAGTTTTTTCCCCAGCAGGCCTATTTCATCCAAATAAAAGCAGAACACCATTAGTTACACAGTAGTTTTCATAAGCTGTTTCCATGACACAAAGAAAGAATGTTTCCTTCCTCCCACTGTTTCTCAGTGTTCCCTTAAGGCAGCATTACAATGTTCTAAGCTCCATAAATTGTCTCAGTTTTAGAAAGTAAGTTACCTTGCTCTGGCCTCAACATCAGTGTAAGAATTTGCTGCCACAAAGTGGGTCACATCTGCAATGTGGACGCCTAATTCCAGATTCCCATTAGGCAGAGTTCTAACAGAGAGAGCATCATCCACATCCTCACAGCCTTTTGGATCAATGCTGAATATCAAGTGTGTAGCTCTCAGGTCAAGACGTTGTTTTTCCTCCTCTGGACTTACTTTCCATGGATTCTTTGAAGAACTCATGGGCATTTCACTCATCTGCACAAAAACATTATTGATGAACATACATTTATATCCTTTTCTACAAAAGGAAGCCAAGAAAATAGATTTAATTAGCTTTCCCTTTTCTACACCAGGAATTGTTTTGTGTACTACTTCACCCTAAACAAATTCTTCTTCCCTTGCATTTTCCAGGTAAGCCTTATTACATGGAAAGTATGAAACAGAATTGAAAAGAATGTACATGTTTTATTAACAACTGATATTACTGTGGTGATACTGCAGCTCTGGCAAACATAACCACTGCATATGGTTTATTACATACTCTTTTTCTTTTTCAATTAATTGGAGGTATCAAAGCAATTATCTACGAGAGCTGCTTCCTCCCCTGCTTGAAGACAAAAGGATTTAAAACAATGATTTTAGTAGGACCAGGTCTTTAGGATCAATACCATGAACACGTATTAAAGGCAGTAATAACCCAAAAGCCTTCCTCAAAATTGAATTAAGAGTTCGTAATCTTCTCATAGCAAACAGATTATCTTAAAATCCCTCTCCTGACTTGACAATTCATAGTATCTACAGAATCACTGTCACAAAAGTAATTGCAGAAAAATCATCTCCAATTGGTTTTCAGCTTTCCGAAACCTGGCAAACCAAGACACCCAGCTGTGAGAGGGTCCCCTGAAAATCAACAGAAAAAGAATGTATCTAATCCCAAAACCAACCTGGATTTCTGAGAAAGGAGCAACACAGATGCTGTTCTCCACCAGAATAGCTGCAATTTCTCCCTCCAGATCTCCAATTCTTCCTAGAACTCTCACAAAGTGTCCATTTGGATACACAGACGTTGACTCCCAAGAATCAATACGCACGACGACTCTATAGTCCTGCCACAAGACAATTCTGTTAGAGCAGCAACCTGCTCCTGACAGGCAACCAATACAAACACCCCTCCAGGGGCACACAAAGCCATCCAAGACTAGCAACCCTGACAACTTGATAGGAAGGAAAGAGAAACCCACAGTGAGAGGCAAACATATACTGAGAATAACATTTCTTTCCTAATCCCACTTGGAAGAGTATAAAGACCCACTTGGGGTTATTATATGGAGAATCTCTATCTTAAATTATAAAAATTAACAATTATTCTTATACCAGAAGAGACATGTTCTGCAATTCTGTGTGCAATTACTTCTTGCCTGTGAAGAAGTACTTAATGTTACAGGGTAAAAGCATCCAGGAATTAATAAGCCCACATTTCTCCTCTCTACAGCAATGGCAGGCAAGTGCCCATAATCCATTATCAATTTGCTGAAAAGCTCTCCTTGCTTTCACCAAAGTTATATATACACATATATATATGTCATAGATGCAATAAAGCCACAAGGGCTACTGCTATTTATACCCCTGATATGACCTTTAATTTATCAGAAAAACCCCAAAGCAAATAGTATATAAATGCTCAGGTAGCTGGGCTATGGCCCAAATTCAGAGCTCAAATAAGCTTTGTTACCTGAAGCTGATGTGGTTTTGACAGGAATTGAACACATTCCTTTGAGGCAGCAGTTGAACCACTCTCCCAGGCTTCATTTGATTCATATTTGTACCCATGTTTTTGCCAAGGGAAACATCATTACAGCGTGTTACACCCACACAATTCTGTATGAACACGGGATAACAAAACACTTCTGTCAAATTACCTGGAGTGCTTCAGCTTGCTGGGTACTGATCCGGATTTTGGGAATTCTGTAGTCCCAAGGTGTAACAAGGACCTTCTGAGCATTTCTGCCCTGGGGCTGGCTCTCTTCTCTAGAGGGGAAAGTGACCACATAATCCCTCCAGTTCTTTTGGATGATTCCAACAACTTTACCTTTTAAGAAGGAACATTTTTGGCTGTACATTAATGAGTTAGGAACATGAGAGCAAGTATGTGGGAGGTATAGAAGAGTCAATGCTTCGCAATACTAATGTGTCCACAAATCTGTATTACAATTGCTAATAACATTTGGCATGCAAATAATACAAGCTTCTTATAAATTATCACTGGCACAGCCAGATTTTAATGAGCTTTTCTGTTTATGTAGAGACTAACTCATTGTATAGATTGCAATTGACACAGCACATCAATTATGCAGAGAGATTCCCACTCCTACTGAGATGTGGCAAATTCCAGTAAAAAAGGAAATTGAAAGGATCAAAATAAGGCATTTTCTTGCAGGAAGAGATTTAACCTCTTAAAACTTTTAACTCTGACCTCAGCAAACTTTTAAGCTGTAGTAGTACACACAGAGTAGTATTTTCAAGTAAGACTCTGAGTTTCCATGGTACACAGGCAGGTCACATTGCAATGGGAGCTGGATACTTCTTACCTTACAGAAATCTTTTTCATCTTACATGTTATTTATCATCAGGAATTAAAAGGATGAAGTTATCTTTCTGTCTAATCAACAGTGATAGGGGAGAACTTGAGTGCACAGCCTGGTGAATTGGTCTCTATTAGAATTGCAGTTCATCTCTCAGAGCTGTGAAGAGTGACAGCGTGGGCTTGGGTAGCAAAGTGCTCCTACCTCAGTATTTTAGGAAGGTAACTGCAGTAACTGACCTATTTCTGAGAATGAAATGAAAGGGGTTTACACATGGAAACAATCTCATGGCTTTCTTGTTGGGATACATTACGATGCTTTAATTTAGGATAACCACTTCAAATTTACTATGGCACAAAATACGTGATAGTGACAGAAATAGAGGGAAGGGACTCTCTAATGAAAAGCACAGCTCAGAGCAAAGAAGTGAGGTGATCTTAACAAAACCTTTACCTGTGGGCATAGGGTCACCAGTGGTGTCCGATGGTGCTTTATCCTCAGTCTCATTTTCACAGAGGGCAACAGTCCTTCCTTTCCACTCATGCAAAGGCAGTAACTCAACAGCCACCACGTCACCGTGGATTGCACGATTTCGAGCTTTGGCCCCGTAAATAAGGATGTCACTTTGAATTTCTAAATTTAAAATAAAAAGAAATAAAACTATAAACTTCTAAAAACAAAAATCAAATCCCTTCACTCTTGGCAGCATTCTGCTGAAAGAAGAGAAAATGATATTTGCAATATGATTTCTTCCATAAAGGACTACTGGCAAGCAATTAATATTGCAATTAAAACTAAAACTTTGTCCTCTTTAATAAGGCAATATTAAGCGATTCTGTAAGTGCACTTTTGGCTAAAAAGATGCATCAGTTGGGATGAGCTCACCGTTCTTAGGCAGCAGTTTAGAAACACTCACGGTTACACTGTGGAAATCCCTGCAACAGGATTCTGGGCAGGGTCCAGAATAAAACAGGATTTAAAAAAATGATTAGTATATTGAACACTTGCTTGCCTGCAGGGTCTGTCAGAGGAACATTTGAAAGTGGGACAAGAGATTTGTGCAAGGATAATGAGCTGTTCCTCCAAGGTATTTATTACTAGCTCATATCAGAAAGACACTACTGGTGTTCCAATCCAATCCAAAAGGTATTGTTCCTATTATGCTCACAATAACCAGCTTCTAATCCTGCCACCATCTATACAGACATTTATTTCAGTCAAACAAGTGGTCATCTGAAGCAGGAGCAAAGCACAGGGTAACAATTTGGAGCAGTATTCAACTTCAGAAAAAGTATAGGAAACCTGTCAGCAGGACATGAGTCCAAAACATGGAGGAAAGAGGACATAAAAGGTATTGTTTTCTCCTGAGGTTCACCCTCTGCATTCATCTTCCCCTCCTTTCTGACCCATGAATAAACCGAGCATTGCAGTATCTTAGCTTCATCTTCCTCAATAAGTGAACAGCTACATACAGATGGCTCCATGGCATCATGCAAGCAGCACAGACAGTGTCAAAAAGGCACTGCTTAAACCCACTTGTTGTCTTTTCACCTGTTTCTTTGCTGCTAAATCCCTGAAGTCGAACAAAAGCTTCCAGCTGAGCTCTGTGCTTATTGACACTCAGTGCACCCTGAAAGAAAATAACAGATAAAGAGTGAAACTGTTACACCTCTAAATAACCAACCTTAAAGTATAAAATCTTTAGTGTTACAATTGTTTTCACAAACTGGTAGGCTTTATTGATATGTAGGTTATTCTGAACACAACCATTCTCTCTACAGGGGAGAATAAATGATGCAGAACCAAGTCCTCACTTATGGAAAAGAGTGGGACGTTCTTCTTGTTTCCTTTCCCCTTCCCGCTATAGCGTTTCTTTATCTAATCAGTCTAATTCAGGCAACTAAAGGGACCAAGTGCAAGATGGCATTGTGCTGTGTATGCTCTCTGTATAGCAAATTACCTGTATATATCTTCCAGATTTGATCCCAGCCTCCAATACTTCCAGAGGTAAGTGCTCAGGATATTCTTTTCCATTGTTTTCTTGGCTTTCAATCTCCCGTTCACGCCGAGCTTGAAGTATAGAGTCAAAGAGTTCACGGGCAGCCTTTAAGTCAGGCCAAAAGTTATCCAAGTAATTCTGTATGCACATATATGAACAAACATCAAAGTATTTAGAAGTCTCTGCTCTTTCAATCACACATCTGGAAAGCCCATAATGGGTAAGAGCTGTCTCATGCTACACTGAAATACCACTTCCAAGCGGTAATGAAGTGTCTGCTCTAAACACCCCAGATTTATCCCAGATTCAGCTTAACCCATTTATTAAATACAGCAAAGGAGGTGTGACTGTTAAGTTGGCAACCTAGACCAGAGATTCACAAAAGTTTACTACCTACATACCCCATCCAAGCTATGTACTTCTCATTAAGTGCCACAGCAGAAGAATTAAACTGGCAACTCATCATTATTTTTACACTTCTTGTACAATGCCACATATGGGCCACTTCCCATTGCCTTGTAGCAATTAAAATACCAGCATCATCATTTTTATATAGCTTTAAGGTAAACCTGTTTGGTCCTGGTTTTACTCAACATTCTTTCACAGCTGCACATGAACATGTCACCCACATATCCCACTGATATCCCCAGCAACTAATTGGGGAATGAATTACCTTCTCATGCATCACTGTATCCTCAGTAGTCAAGGCTAAAGGAAACTGGCAGAATAATGCTGATGGATATTAAGGCTACGACTGTACACGGACTGCTTGCCTTCCAGGTTTAGGCAGCTGGCTGATGTCACTAATCATTGTTCATCTGTGTCAAATTCTTTAAAAATAAGGAAAACCATGAGCAGAGTTACTAAGAAAGATGGCCTCTACCTTTGGAGCTGCTGTTTTGTTTTTCAGTTCCCTAGTTTGCTCACTGCAATGATGCTCCCATGACTGACATCTTAGCCTTTTTTGATAAATGAAGACATGAGTTAGCATCATAGTTTTCCTAAATGTAAACTCTGAAGCGATTTGCACTACACATTGGGCTTTAATGTACTCGATTCATCATTTTGATGCAACATAAAAGAAACCTTCCTCTGTTTCTCTAGCATGTTACCTTGAAGGAAATCACAAACACTCCTTCCGTTTCATTTCCATACTGCCTGATAGCATCTTCATCTTCTGTTACCATAACAATTGGCATCTGACCTGAGCAGTGATTATAGTACCAGACCGCTGCATTGTAAATACTCCTAGAAAAGCAAAGTTTGAAATAAGATTTCTGGCATATCCCATTTGTTACTTGCAAGACATTTGCCAGCCATGTATAAAGGAGATTTTGGGTTAAGATGCACACTTTTGAGAGATATACACCAAGCTACATGAACTTTCTATCTGCAAAAACTATGTGTCATACTTTAAGCACTAAAAGAACAGAGGAATGTTTCCTTCCAAATACATCCACTCCTGCCCTTGCTGCAACATGACATGTTGCTCCTCTGAGTAGAAGTTTGGAAAAAGCAAGCTGGAGCTGTCAAGACTTCAATGTTATGGTGCTTGCAGGTTCTCAAACAATACATCTAGCAGCCCAATAAGATATGTGTCCTACTCGTTGTGTTAAAGCATTCTTCAAAATGGCTGTGGAACTTTAAAATGACCCAGCTTTTTTAGCACTACTCCATGTAATTAAGTACACTTGTGTCTGTTTTCCTTATAAAATATTGACGCTTCCTTAATCACAAAAGCACAATCTAGACTTCCACTGTTCCAGAGCCAAGCAGAGGAAGAGTATGAACTCTTATGCACCAAATGCATTCTAACATTCCTAAATACAATGCCAGGATGTTGTCCAGCATAATACTGCATAAACCAAACCTGGTCTGCCATTTCTCCATGGATTCTCCCTTCTCTCTCGGCAAATAACAATGCTGATGGAATTCATTAGCAAATACGGCACAGTCGTGACGGGCATCCTTTGCTAGATTTCGTAGCTTGTTGTACTGCCTGGAATAAGAAAAAGATAAATAAATACAATCTTATGCTTTCTTTTGATAATACTACTTTAACTCCAGAGGAAAATACAGCTGAAAAACTCAACGAAAAGTACTCCCATGCACCAAGAAATGCATTCATTAGATTACACCATTGCTGACAAAACCCACAGCATAATTCGTAAGCAAGCTTTTCTTACTTCTATTATAGTTATTTTTAAACATACTTCTTTTCCAGTGAGCCCCACAAAACATCATAAGTATTCAGGAACTTATTTTGCCACTTCTGGGACAAGAGCTGTTTCTTCAGATGTGTTTGTGCTTTAGAATACAGAAAAGCCTTAACGGCAAATTATACTCTCATATACTCTCATGCTACAGCAACACATAGGTTAATGTCTGGTAAGGTAAGTACCATATAATGGTATTAATTGCTCCTCAAAGACAAGTGCTCAGTCTTTAATACAGCAAATCAAAACCATGTCCTTAATCTAGTTGTGGCACATGATACTTGATCATTACTGCAAAGTCTCCTTAATTCCTGTCAAAAGCCAACTGATTAGTTAATAAAGCTACAGGTTTAACATCACTCCTATCAGGGAAAACTGCAACAGGCATTGATGTCCATGGACCACACAGGATCAGAGTTCTTTCCCTTCTGTGAAATTATATGAGGACCTTTGAAAGACTTAAAACCAAATTAATTTGGTTTTAAAACCAAATTAATTTGCTTTTAAGTGTATTTGTATATACATTATTTGCTGACTTCGGGTTACTGTGTTTACATATACATTTTACTATATTAGTTTCTTCAATCTAACTTAAAAATAAGTTATTATAGGGTAAGTACCTGCGTCCTTTTTGATGTTGCAAAGCTTGACACGCTGTTTGCATAAAGATGATACCCTTCAGCTCCGGAAACTCAAGAATCTCAAGGTAATCCTGAACCACCTTGCAGTCAGGGACGACATAATGTGTAACATCATCCGATAACAACTTGCCATCTAAAACAGAATTTGGAGTTCAAAGGTTTAAACCTTCAGTTGCAATATGGAGCTCTTAAAAATAGTTTCAGACGTCTGGAAATTTGGAGTTATGCATCCTCAAGGGTATACACGTATCTGTTTCTGATGAACAAAATTATGACTACTATGGCGTAACTCTGTAGCGCAATCTCTGAAATTTGTGACAGAGCCCTTTTGTACCCACTGATGCCAAAATTTCATGCAAATTTATCCAAATGAGTGAAAAATATCCATTTAAAGAATGCACGTAACAGTCTCTTTTTTTTTTTTCTGCTTTCAGATGGAAAAGGAAACTACGCATCTGCCACAGAAAATCTTTGCATGGAATTTTCAAAGGGTGTAGAATTAACCTGTTACACTGCTTCCATAGCACTCTCTACTAAATACAATTCATTTAGAGCAGGCTGCTTTTCTACATCTTTACATAAAAGAATACAGATAAGGCTATGCCTGGAGAAAAGCAATGCTACTGCAAGATGATGATGTTCTTGAATCTAAATGATCAACTATCATTGCTAATTTTCTCTAAAGAGACTCCATCCCTTAGGAATACACCATCAAAATACCACAATCAAGCCATTTCAGGTGCCATCTTAAAATGTGCTTCAAAATTAATGAATTTAATTGCTTTAGATACTTCAAAGATTACCCAATAAACTTTAGGGCGGGGGGGGACCTCCACCGAATTTTCTCTCTATCCCTTATGGTATTATAAATACTGAATTTACCCTAGTGCAGGCAAGTTATATATATAATACAAGTATACAGATCTTGATGAGTCAGGTTACTTTCATGTACATCTTAGAAGGTGACACAGGATAATTAACTGTGATCACTAGAAGTGTGAATCCAGCAGGCACAATTCTCCAGACAGTAACATGGCCCCATCTCACCCTGAGGGCATATAATGGATGATAGCAAAATGCACACAAGAAAGCTGATATTTATTAATAATTCAGAAAAGCACTAAAAGTGAAATGTCTCTTAAAGATTTATGTAATCTACCCACATAGAGCTATCCTTGCCTGACCTATATATTTAGATCAGAATAACTTCCAAGTAGGCATAGCATACCATTACAGGTAGATGTGATTTATGTAGGCAGTCTCTCCCAGTGCATGAAATAAGTTTGCTCAGCTCACTGTGCAAAGCCAGGAATGAATCAGAGTCATGGGATAGTTTGGGTTGGAATGGACCTTAAAGTTCATCCAGTTCCAACCCCCTGCCACGAGCAGGGACACCTTCCACTAGGTTGGACCAGGTCGCTCCAAGCCCTGTCCAACTTGGCCTTGAACACTTCCAATGAAAACAAATGTTTACCTCACCTCAGAATTACCTAGAATTAATTTACCTGGAGTTATTATAGAGACATATTCCAACACCCATCTAGAGCACAAATTACACTGAAGTCCAGAAGAGGGGAAGTTAGGCATGGCAAGGGAGAGAAGACTTTTTTTTGTGGTATATGCCTGTTATTTATCCTTAAGGAATTCATAACCAAATGCAGTACGTTAGGGAGCAGTAACTATCATTAGTTCTGACATCCTAGACAGCAGTGATACACTACACTGCCTTCCACTCTCAACTGCAAAAGGCACCTAAACCAAAAGTAACAACATCTATCAGAAAAAAGAAGAGGTAAAATTGTAAACCTTTTCTTTCAGGTAAGGAAATAATGTCCTTTATTTAAATAGGCTGGATACTGTGTTAGTTATTTCCCTAAATTGTGCTATTGAACTACAGCAAAACACTCTGAAATATCAACCAAAGGTCATATGATGATCTATGGCGCACTTAATACCCGACAGCGTGTAACAACAACAAATCTAGACACCATCGGGGCTGCCAGTGTTCCCATGTCTGAGATGAGCCGATACAACACAGGCAATTAGTTAATTACTTAACAGAAATAACTGCTGGTGCAGAATTACAACCACCCCGAGTTAATGGCTTGACCCCACTGTAATTACTTAACAGGTACGTGCAGAACTTAATTCATGCTATAAACCACCAACCTGGAGAAATCAATGCACTTTTAAAAGATGTTTTATAGAAAGCAAACTGAAATGTGAAAAATCCTTTAGCTTTTTATGACTGTGAAGCGCTATAACCCACCACCCTGCACAAACTAACGCACTTCAAAACTATCTCTTAAAGAAACTTTTAAAGGAGCTTTAAAAAAACCCTTGAACACTCCTCCAGCCCTTTATCACTCTCTGTAAATCAGCGCACAGCTAAATCCTATAGCAAATAACTTCTCAATTCCCTTTTCTAAACGCGCCTCTTATCTCTGACAGACTGCTCTGCACGAGTGACTGCTGCTGCATCCTCCACACGACACCGTTCGGCTTTTCCACTACTTTATATGTCACTCAGTTCCGTCCGGACCCAGCTCGGGACCGGCCACCAGCGGCCACGACGCCCCGCTCCCCCCTCCCTCCAGGCCTTATTTCTCTTCTCTTCACCGCCCATACCGCTCGCTGTTCCCCTGCACCCGGTCCCGCCGGTTCCCATCAGGCCTCCGCGCCCGGCACCCGGCTTGGCACGGACCCCGCCGCCCCAGCTCTGGCCTACAACAGCCGTGTGGCAACCCACCCACTGCTCACTCCGCACGTCCTCCAGCCCGTACCCCGCTGCCTCTCCCCCCAACCCCACCCGGCACCCCCAGCCTCAGGCCGCCAGCCCCCCTCACCGCGCGGGCAGCCGGCGCGGCACAGGGCGCTGCGGCACGGCACGTCAGGGCGGAGGTAGTGCTCCCGCACGACGCGCACCGAGCGGCCCTGCTGGCCCCGCAGCTGCAGCACCTTCTCCGTACGCAGCATCGCCGCGGCCGGGGGATCGGAAGCCCCACAAACAGGCCCGCCGCTCGCGGGGCGCATGCGCAGG